>NC_047081.1:5802747-6122800 GCF_902459465.1 Asterias rubens | reverse complement strand
TATTAAAAATAAATTATAAACAGAATAAACGATAAAAAGACAAGGGAAAAAAAAATCGATGTAAACAATACCAAATAAAATAAAACAAAACACTGTAAATACATGTAAACATTAGTTACTGGAAGAGGATATGGCACGCAAAACCTGACCACGAAAGGAATTAAGAGAAGGGGCTCCGAACACATCACAAGAACCATGGATACTATTATATGTGGAGGAAATCCTTGACAAAAAGCCAGGCTTTGTCACATCTACCCGATTCCTTGGCACATATAAGATGTGTTTAATAGACTGTCTAGAATTACGGTTAGGAACATGTAAGGAAAAGGGGTTGAACTCAGTGTTGCTAAAATGATTGTGCAAAGATTTGTAGAGAAATAGACAGTCATTCAATATTCTTCTCTGTCTAAGGGGTGGAAGTCTGTACATTTTTCATAGGTCAAGATAATCCAAGTTATAAACAGTGCCATTATTTAGTGTCCTATGAATAAATTTGAGAAAACGAAACTGAACTCCCTCTAGTCTATGTGCTTGATGGGCTGAAATAGAGTTAAATACAATTGTACACAATTCAAGATTAGGCCTGATGAGAGAACAAAACAAGGTACGTAAAACATGCTCATTCTTTAAGGAGCGAAAGTTACGCCATACTAAACCACTCATGCGATTGGCTTTTTTGATAATAGTATTAATATGCGAGTTGAAAGTGAGTCTGCTGTCAATAAAAATACCACGATCTTTTTGGACATCAACACGAGTAAGAATATTATCACCTAAGGTATAATCAAATTTGACAGGCTTCTTCTTAAGAGTCAGGGTTAAAATGCTACATTTGTTAACGTTAAGAAATAGACGCCATGTTTTAGACCAGTCAAGAATTCTATCTAAGTCAGCCTGCAAAGAAATAGTATCGGCTGTGCAACCAATCTGACGAAAAACCTTTAGATCATCAGCATGAGGTAAACATTTATTACTTAAACATTCAGGGAAACGTTAACAAATAATGTAAATAAGAGAGGTCCTAGAATTGAACCCTGTGGAATTCCAGAGGGCGCTGATTTCCATTCGGAAGAAAAACCATCCACAACTACTCTATGTTTTCTACCATTTAGATAACTTTGTAACAAAATTAATACATTTGGATGAATATTGTAAGAAATTCAGTTTGTACAAAAGAAAATCATGGTTGACTCGATCAAATGCCTTGGAAAAATCAGTATATATAACATCTAACTGCTCTCTCTGATCAACAGCATGGTATGCCTCCAGTAAAAGTGAAGTAAGGTTTGTGGAACAACCCCTTCAAGAGACAAAACCGTGCTGTTGCTCAGAAATCGCAGGTCGAACATGGGAAAAAATCTGCTCACATAGTATTTTTTCATAAACCTTGGCTACCTGAGGGATTAATGAAATTGGCCTATAGTTAGAGACACTTGACTTTTTACCAGCCTTATGGATAGGAACAAGGTTAGCAGTTTTCCAACTTGAAGGAAAGCATCCCTCCTTGGATGCTCTTGTGAAAATATACGATAAAGGACCACAGAGGGCACGAGCACAGGAATTAAAAACAAAACCTGATACATTATCTGATCCACTAGCTTGAGAACAGTCAATATTGTTTAACTTTTTTAGAACATCAGATTCAGTTATTTGGATAGCAGGCATGGCATTCAAGTTAGCAGACTGAAGAGTAGGCATAGTCTCCGTTGCATCAGATTCATCAGATGGTGGAAGATAGACAGACTGGAAAAAGTCCATAAAAAGAGCTGCTTTGCTAGACGAATCGGTAGCTTCTAGACCTGAGGTTTCATGACGAAGAGTTGAAGACAAGGCATGCCGGCGGGATCGAGCCTTAATAAAACTCCAAAAACGTTTT
The DNA here is from genome assembly GCF_902459465.1 of Asterias rubens. Taxonomy (NCBI): domain Eukaryota; kingdom Metazoa; phylum Echinodermata; class Asteroidea; order Forcipulatida; family Asteriidae; genus Asterias; species Asterias rubens. The sequence continues at coordinate 6,120,924 of NC_047081.1, read as the reverse complement.
GGATTTTTACCAATGTCATCAGTGATTGATTGAAGATATGATGCATACTTAATCTTTACCAGTTTCTTGAAATCAGTTCTTGATTGCTGAAAAGATGCTATGTTCTCCGGAGTAGGATTGGACTTCTTGCGGCGAAATGCTCGTTCTTTGGCTCTTAGGGCAAAATAAACTTGTCCATCAAACCAAGGAGGTGAGGGACGACGTGGACGGACAACAGGCACAACATTGATGATGGCAGCTTCAACAAGATCATAGAAGAGAGATGTAGCATCATCAATATTGTCAGTGGCTTCGAGCAGATTCCAGGGAATGCACTCGAGTGTTCTGTTGAGGTCTTTTAAATCTGCTTTACGGAAGTTAAAAATGGGTCGACTGGTAGGCTGTAAAACAGGCATTGAAGTATCATTGAAAAGAAAGCTCAATCTTATTGACTTGTGATCAGATTGAAAAAAGTCATCACCAGTTGTAGACGAAGCTAGGAGGTTACTAGAAGTAAGGGCAAGGTCGAGAATGTTATCTCCTCTCGTGGAGCAAAGGTTTACTTGTTGCAAATTGTGAGCAGACATGACAGCATCAACAAAAACATCATCAATCATCGATCCACTTGAGACTGCCAGCTTACTTCTGGGGTTCCACTGTAAAGTAGGGAGATTGAAATCTCCAACAATACAAATGTTATTGTAGTGGCTGGAAACAGTAGTTAAGGTGTCAGCCAGTGCCTCTGGTGGCTCAATTCCACTGTTCGGTGGCCTATAAAATACACCAAGAAACATCTTGTTGCGGCTAGACAGACGTACCTCAACCAATAACAGCTCCAGATCATTACGCTCGAAATCTTGCCTTCTACGGCATACAAAGTTGTTGTAACAGCCTAGAAGTACACCTCCTCCGCGTCTGTTTACTCTGTCATTACGAAAGATGGTGTAGTTGGGGATATTTAACTCGGAATCCATTACATCAGTAGTGACCCAGGTTTCAGTTAAAGCAAATCTAGCTATATGCTTATCTAGCTCATGCATACTATCAAGTCTGATAATTGTCTTACTGAGCATGACCTTGCCTCAATGTCACAACGATTGGACCTCATCGTATTCTCATAAGATTGTTATACACTTCTTACGAGATTGTAACGAAGAAAAAAAACATACGCAAGTTTCTCAAAAGATTCTGGTGTATTTCTTTTAAGATCTCACTAATTTACATATTAAATACTAGTAAGAATCACATAAGACTCTGATAAGATTCTTATAAGACTGCTCAATAGACTCTGATAAGATTCTTATAAGACTGCTCAATAGACTCTGATAAGATTCTTATAAGACTGCTCAATAGACTCTAATAATATTCTTATAAGACTGCTCAGTAGACTCTAATAAGATTCTTATAAGACTGCTCAATACAGGTTCTTATAAGATTCCTATAGGTTTCCTATAAGTTTGTTATAGAGTATTTTGTGAGGGAAGTAAGCCCTGGTCCATTTTTTCATTGACCATACACAGCCACATAAGCATAAAGCCTTGCCTGTAGCGTCGTTTTAGGTTACAATGATGATGGCATAAAAGTGAATCGCGGCAAACAATATATAGGTTATTATCACATTCTTGTTGCTATCAATTGACCATAAGAATAAAGTGTTTCAAATTTACTTTAAAGGGACACGTTGCCTGGGATTGGACAAGTTGGTGTTTAAAAATCGTTTTATTTTAAATTTTTAATAATATGCATATGCTAAGAAAGATGTTTCAGAAGTAGAATACAATGAGCCACAAGAACATGCCCCAAAATTGTGTAGTTTTTCTTTTACTTCGCAAACTAACATGGTCAACCATTTTGTGGAGTATAAAATTTGCTTAGTTATATTCTACTTTCAACACTATGCATTTTATAAACGGTTACAAGCGCTTTTCATAAGATCAGTAACATTTTGAAGTTAAATGAGAATGTTGTCTCACCTCTATTTTCTCTATGAGCGGAAAAATAGCAGGAATGTCAAAACAGAATCCTTTTCTTGTTGTCTTCTTCCTTCCTAGTAACTGGATATGCTGAACCTTGAAATGTGACCTGAAAGTAACAAAGAAACAATACTTCTCATTAAAAACCCTCTCGTTAGTGACAAACTGCTGATTTGGTCAATGTTTTTTCTTGGCACGTACTGTCATTTGCCTACTTTAAAACACACCTCTGCCCACTGTTCTAAACAGGGATCGGCACGGGAAGCCGGGCAGTAGGAGTTTGACTAGGAGAGGCTATTTGAGACGCTGGCCGTATAGAATGTTTCATGGGTGAGAAGTTGCTCAATACTTCACACATTCCTGGCCGTTCCTAGCCCTTTGACCCCCACGATAAAAGTAACCGTTTCTTAAAAAAAAAAGCAGCAAGAGAATGCCAGTCTACCTACTGACCACTGTAGGTTATCTTGGTGGATCGAGGGGACTTCTCGCTATTAACATCGCTAACTTGGAGTGAGTTTTAATTATTTTTTATTATAATCCCATATTCTCAAGCCCTCGCATCATAGGGTTTTGTTAGGTAGAGTGCCAGTCTACCAGCTACTACCGCAGAGTAGGTTCTCTAATGGATCCAGTGGACTTCTCACTATTAACATCACTGCACCGGAGTGAGTTCTTATTCCTTCAATATATTCCCATATGCGCAAGTATCATAGAAATTGGTTAGGTAGAGTGCCAGTCTACCTACTTCCCGCTCAGAACGTCACTTCCCTGGAGTGAGTTCTTATTCCTTCAATACAATCCCATATTCGCGAGTATCATAGGAAATTGTTACGTGGAGTGCCAGTCTACCTACTACCGTAGAGTAGGTTCTCTTAGTGGATCGATCGGACTTCTCGCTATTAAGGTCACTGCACCAGAGTGAGATCTTATTTCTTCAATATATTCCCATATTCGCAAGTATCATAGGAATTTGTTAAGTAGAGTGCCAGTCTACCTACTACCACATAGTAGGTTCTCTTATTGGATCGATCGGACTTCTCGCTATTGAGCTCACTGCACCAGAGTGAGATCTTATTCCTTCAATATATTCCCATATTCGCAAGTATCATAGGAATTTGTTACGTAGAGTGCCAGTCTACCTACTACCACAGAGTAGGTTCTCTTAGTGGATCGAGTGGACTTCTCGCTATTGAGCTCACTGCACTGGAGTGAGTTCTTATTCCTTCAATATATTCCCATATTCGCAAGTATTATAGAAACTTGTTAGGTAGAGTGCCAGTCTACCTCCTTCGGCACCGTAGGTTTTCTTATTGGATCGATCGGACTTCTCGCTCAGAACGTCACTTCCCTGGAGTGAGTTCTTATTCCTTCACTACAACCCCATATTCGCAAGTATCATAGGAAATTGTTACGTGGAGTGCCAGTCTACCTACTACCGCAAAGTAGGTTCTCTTAGTGGATCGAGTGGACTTCTCGCTATTAAGGTCACTGCACCAGAGTGAAATCTTATTTCTTTAATATATTTCCATATTTGCAAGTCTCTAAGGAATTTGTTACGTAGAGTGCCAGTCTACCTACTACCGCAGAGTAGGTTCTCTTATTGGATCGATCGGACTTCTCGCTCAGAACGTCACTTCCCTGGAGTGAGTTCTTATTCCTTCAATAAAATCCCATATTCGCAAGTATAAAAGGAATTTGTTACGTAGAGTGCCAGTCTACCTACTACCGCAGAGTAGGTTCTCTTACTGGATCGATCGGGCTTCTCGCTATTAAGGTCACTGCACCAGAGTGAGAGTGAGTATCATAGAAATTGGTTAGGTAGAGTGCCAGTCTACCTACTTCCCGCTCAGAACGTCACTTCCCTGGAGTGAGTTCTTATTCCTTCAATACAATCCCATATTCGCGAGTATCATAGGAAATTGTTACGTGGAGTGCCAGTCTACCTACTACCGTAGAGTAGGTTCTCTTAGTGGATCGATCGGACTTCTCGCTATTAAGGTCACTGCACCAGAGTGAGATCTTATTTCTTCAATATATTCCCATATTCGCAAGTATCATAGGAATTTGTTAAGTAGAGTGCCAGTCTACCTACTACCACATAGTAGGTTCTCTTATTGGATCGATCGGACTTCTCGCTATTGAGCTCACTGCACCAGAGTGAGATCTTATTCCTTCAATATATTCCCATATTCGCAAGTATCATAGGAATTTGTTACGTAGAGTGCCAGTCTACCTACTACCACAGAGTAGGTTCTCTTAGTGGATCGAGTGGACTTCTCGCTATTGAGCTCACTGCACTGGAGTGAGTTCTTATTCCTTCAATATATTCCCATATTCGCAAGTATTATAGAAACTTGTTAGGTAGAGTGCCAGTCTACCTCCTTCGGCACCGTAGGTTTTCTTATTGGATCGATCGGACTTCTCGCTCAGAACGTCACTTCCCTGGAGTGAGTTCTTATTCCTTCACTACAACCCCATATTCGCAAGTATCATAGGAAATTGTTACGTGGAGTGCCAGTCTACCTACTACCGCAAAGTAGGTTCTCTTAGTGGATTGAGTGGACTTCTCGCTATTAAGGTCACTGCACCAGAGTGAGATCTTATTTCTTTAATATATTTCCATATTTGCAAGTCTCTTAGGAATTTGTTACGTAGAGTGCCAGTCTACCTACTACCGCAGAGTAGGTTCTCTTATTGGATCGATCGGACTTCTCGCTCAGAACGTCACTTCCCTGGAGTGAGTTCTTATTCCTTCAATAAAATCCCATATTCGCAAGTATAAAAGGAATTTGTTACGTAGAGTGCCAGTCTACCTACTACCGCAGAGTAGGTTCTCTTACTGGAACGATCGGGCTTCTCGCTATTAAGGTCACTGCACCAGAGTAAGATCTTATTTCTTCAATATATTCCCATATTCGCAAGTATCATAGGAATTTGTTAAGTAGAGTGCCAGTCTACCTACTACCGCAGAGTAGGTTCTCTTATTGGATCGATTGAAATTCTCGCTCAGAACTTCTCACCGGAGTGAGTTCTTATTCCTTCAATATATTCCCATATTCGCAAGTATCATAGGAAATTGTTACGCAGAGTGCCAGTCTACCTACTACCGCAGAGTAGGTTCTCTTAGTGGATCGAGTGGACTTCTCGCAATTGAGGTCACTGCACCTGAGTGAGATCTTATTCCTTCTATATATTCCCATATTCGCAACTATCATAGGAAATTGTTAGGTAGAGGGCCAGTCTACCTACTACCGCAGAGTAGGTTCTCTTATTGGATCGATCGGACTTCTCGCTATTGAGCTCACTGCACCAGAGTGAGATCTTATTCCTTCAATATATTCCGATATTCGCAAGTATCATAGGAATTTGTTACGTAGAGTGCCAGTCTACCTACTACCACAGAGTAGGTTCTCTTAGTGAATCGAGTGGACTTCTCGCTATTGAGCTCACTGCACTGGAGTGAGTTTTTATTCCTTCAATATATTCCCATATTCGCAAGTATTATAAAAACTTGTTAGGTAGAGTGCCAGTCTACCTCCTTCGGCACCGTAGGTTTTCATATTGGATCGATCGGACGTCTCGCTCAGAACGTCACTTCCATGGAGTGAGTTCTTATTCCTTCACTACAACCCCATATTCGCAAGTTTCATAGGAAATTGTTACGTGGAGTGCCAGTCTACCTACTACCGTAGAGTAGGTTCTCTTAGTGGATCGAGAGGACTTCTCGCTCAGAACGTCACTTCCCTGGAGTGAGTTCTTATTCCTTCAATAAAATCCCATTTTCGCAAGTATAATAGGAATTTGTTACGTAGAGTGCCAGTCTACCTACTACCGCAGAGTAGGTTCTCTTATTGGATCGATCGGACTTCTCGCTCAGAACGTCACTTCCCTGGAGTGAGTTCTTATTCCTTCAATAAAATCCCATATTCGCAAGTATAATAGGAATTTGTTACGTAGAGTGCCAGTCTACCTACTACCGCAGAGTAGGTTCTCTTATTGGATCGATCGGACTTCTCGCTCAGAACGTCACTTCCCTGGAGTGAGTTCTTATTCCATCAATACAATCCCATATTCGCAAGTATCATAGGAAATTGTTACGTAGAGTGCCAGTCTACCTACTACCGCAGAGTAGGTTCTCTTAGTGGATCGAGTGGACTTCTCGCTATAAAGGTCACTGCACCTGAGTGAGTTCTTATTCCTTCAATATATTCCCTAATTCGCAAGTATCATAAAAACTTGTTAGGTAGAGTGCCAGTCTACCTACTACCGCAGAGTAGGTTCTCTTATTGGATCGATCGGACTTCTAGCTCAGAACGTCACTTCCCTGGAGTGAGTTCTTATTCCTTCAATAAAATCCCATATTCGCAAGTATCATAGGAATTTGTTACGTAGAGTGCCAGTCTACCTACTACCGCAGAGTAGGTTCTTTTAGTGGATCGATCGGACTTCTCGCTATTGAGCTCACTGCACTGGAGTGAGTTCTTATTCCTTCAATATACTCCCATATTCGCAACTATCATAGGAAATTGTTACATAGAGTGCAAGTCTACCTACTACCGCAGAGTAGGTTCTCTTATTGATCGATCGGACTTCTCGCTCAGAACGTCACTGCACCGGAGTGAGTTCTTATTCCTTCAATACAATCCCATATTCGCAAGTATAATAGTAATTTGTTACGTAGAGTGCCAGTCTACCTACTACAGCAGACTAGGTTCTCTTAGTGGATCGATTGGACTTCTCGCTATTAAGGTCACTGCACCGGAGTGAGTTCTTATTCCTTCAATATATTGCCATATTCGCAAGTATTATAGAAACTTGTTAGGTAGAGTGCCAGTCTACCTACTTCCGCACCGTAGGTTTTCTTATTGGATCGATCGGACCTCTTGCTCAGAACGTCACTTCCCTGGAGTGAGTTCTTATTCCTTCACTACAATCCCATATTTGCAAGTATCATAGGAAATTGTTACGTAGAGTGCCAGTCTACCTACTACCGCAGACTAGGTTCTCTTAGTGGATCGATCGGACTTCTCGCTATTAAGGTCACTGCACCGGAGAGAGTTCTTATTCCTTCAATATATTCCCATATTCGCAAGTATCATAGAAACTTGTTAGGTAGAGTGCCAGTCTACCTCCTTCCGCACCGTAGGTTCTCTTATTGGATCGCATGGACTTCTCGCTCAGAACGTCACTTCCCTGGAGTGAGATCTTATTCCTTCAATATATTCCCATATTCGCAAGTGTCATAGAAACTTGTTAGGTAGAGTGCCAGTCTACCTACTACCGCAGAGTAGGTTCTCTTATTGGATCGATCGGACTTCTCGCTCAGAACGTCACTTCCTTGGAGTGAGTTCTTATTCCTTCACTACAATCCTATATTTGCAAGTATCATAGGAAATTGTTACGTAGAGTGCCAGTCTACCTACTACCGCAGACTAGGTTCTCTTAGTGGATCGATCGGACTTCTCGCTATTAAGATCACTGCACCGGACAGAGTTCTTATTCCTTCAATATGTTCCCATATTCGCAACTATCATAGGAACTTGTTGGGTAGAGTGCCAGTCTACCTACTACCGCAGAGTAGGTTCTCTTAATGGATCAAGTTGGAACAACCTGTTTTGGAAATAAAGTTTTGTTAACATTACATATATGATAACATAGGTAACCGTGTATAAGATATTTAATGCCCACCTAACTAGAACCGACCAATTTGCTTTGCCGCGCAGAGCGCTCCATACATCAAAGAGCCTCGTCCTGATTGACAACAAAAAGAAAACAGTTAGTAACCAGGGAAGATTACGGAGCTTTGGATCCAGGCAACCCGTTTAGGAAAAAAAGTTTTGTTAACATTACATATACGATAACATAGGTAACAGTGTATAAGATATTTAATGCCCACCTAACTAGATCCGACCAATTTGCTTTGCCGCGCAGAGCGCCCCATACATCAAAGAGCCTCGTCCTGATTGACAACAAAAAGAATACAGCTAGTAACCAGGCAACCTGTTTAGGGACTAAAGTTTTGTTAACATTACAAATATGATAACAAATATATTAAATGCCTACCTACACCTATAACTAGAACCGATCGATATCCTTGGCCGCGTAGAGCGCTCCATATACAAGGGGCCTAATGGTTGACACCACTAAGAAAATGGTCATACGTCCATGGCCATTAATAGATGAGGTGGGTGACTTCGGCATTCCCAAAGTGTCGTGGTTGGAGAGGAGAACGATCCATAGAAAGTTAGTTGATGCTATGAAAACAGATGACTGCGATCCATAGAAAGTTAGTTGATGATCAGAAAACAGATGACTGCGAGAAAGAAACAGTTCTCTAACAACGTCATCACCACGTAGGACTCAACAAATAAATCAAATTAAAAGTTATTTATTCTTAATGTTATAAGGTGTTACATGAAATCTCACAACGCTTTACATTCACAAGATTACAGGAATACCAACAAATCAGTAAGCAAATAATTAAGCAATTGTATAAAAATGAAGAAATAACCCAGGGTCATATATAAAAGAGATTGGCACAATGTGTTTTTTATTGTTCAATTTGCTGATGACATAAATATACTGTATTAGAACCAAATAAAATGTTTATTTAAAAGATCAAACAGTGGATAAAAAAACGCAAAGCGAAGACAATTTAAAAATACATGGACATTAACAATGTTAAAATTTGTCTGAAATGCGAGTTCAAAATTTTATTTCACTCTGTCAGAACCAACCCACATAAAATGACAAAGTTAACTGACCACCATCTGCGTAAACATTTACATTTTTTACTGTTCAGCTAGATAACGTCCGTCGATATATCATTAACACTTAATACACAACATTTTTTTAAGATAGATACCGCGGATGTAAAATTTTTAATCATATCGAAATATAGAAAATGTTGATATATCACAATTTGTTCAATATTATCGACAATTTTGATTAAGCAAAAACCAGGCATGCAAATCTTCAGCAGAATTTGTTTTCCCATTGGTTGCGTTTACTGAAGCTAACCGTTTGTCTGGCTCCCCCAGCATACCCTTATAAATACAAAAGGCAATAAAAAATACAGGGGCCAGACTGAGCAGAAAATAGTGTAGAAGGTATGCTAAACGAGGAGAAATGTGTCCTAGTTGCATAATGGGACCTTTTACGCGTCTGGTTCCCCCTCAATTCCCTTATACATCGAACAATAACAACACTACAGAGCCAGACTGTGCAAAAATAGTGTTGAAGGAATGCTCATTGAGGATAATCAGGTCCTAGCCCCATAATGGGACATTTGTGTTTGAGATAAACTACCCGGCGGGAGCCGGAGCATGCCTCATGCAGGGAACCCCGCGGGACGTTACCTCTTCGCCTATAGCAAGCTGTAGCGCCAATGGTAATCACGTCTTTTTCTCATTGTTAAAAAAAAAATAGGTCTAACAATAAGTGCGAAGGATGAACGGCGGTGACATCAGGGGGCCGTTGCCCCCCCCCCACCACATTTGAAAAGTGTCAATTTGGCCCCCCCTTACTTTATATTGAGCTTTTAAAAAGAAACAAAGGTTTTGCTGACAACCCTGTGTGATTTTAAATATAATACACATCTTAATATTTTTGAAGATAATCTTATTCAAACAACAAAAAACACCAATTTACGCCAATCATAGGCACGTCGATTGGTCAGTGCGCTGGTTTGTGCGGTGTGAGTGTGTCCCGCAGATGGCCACGCCATACACCGCCACGCACAACGTGTGTCTTTGCATACTACAGTACACTGCCCCGTGTACAGTTTACAATTTCATCAATGCAGAGGGTTGGTTTATAAAGCCATTTTATCAAAACGTTAACATTTACATGAATATTGAGCCAATAAAAGACTGGCATTCCCTACTGACTAGGTGTTCAGTCCGATTACCTCTTGACATCCCAAGGTTATAAAAATATCCAAGGTGACCCAATAAAGCTTATTTCCACTGGGGTCCCAATGAAATACCTAATGTGGTCCTTAAAGTACACACAGCACAGAGGTACACCGCGCAGAGCAGCAGGCTACTATCAAGTTGTCTATAAAATTACTATCATTAAAAACATAAACAGGGCCTATAGTCGTTTTATATTTACAAATTGAAACAGACGATTGACACCAAATGTTTTCACTGATATCTAGCAAACTGACTCAAACAAGGGAGTCTCTTTATGAAGAGACTCATGTAAACCACTTTACGCTTATAAATATTAACAGCGACTTTTATTTATTAAATAAGATATGAAGACCAACAAGAACATGTTTGCACCAATGACCGTGGTAGAACAAATTTATTATCCACTGATAACAGTTCCTTAAAAACATCCCACAATATCAATCAATCAATTAATGAACATTTATTTTTCCCGTCGACAATAACAATTTAAGCATACACTTGAAAACAAATATTGATGAACATAAAAACGAAGGACAGATGCAATGTATAGAATTTGAAGAGAATAACTACAGAAATGAACGTGATTTCAACAGACAGACAAGGACTTTGACAACAAGGACAAAAAACAAAAGCAACCAAAAACAAAAAGAAAAAAAAAAATGATACGGACCAGACTAATCAATTATAACAATTATCGACACCACAGTTTTTGTACAATTAGTGTATAATAAACTACAATTACATACCTTGCCGAGAACAACACTTTGATTTGGTTTGATTTGAATTCAAAATACAAACACAACAATAGGAGAAAAGACGATGAAATAAGATAAATCAGTTTAGAAACACAATAAAAATAGGACACAAAAATATACAAGGGTAACCCAATAAAGCCAATATCTATGGCTTATTTCTGTTTGGTCCCTATGAAACACCCAACTTAGTGCTTAAATTACACACAACACAGAAGGACACCGCGCAGAGCATGCCAGGCTACTATCAAGTTGCCTATAAAATTATTATCATTAAAATGTCAGTAGGCCCTATAGTCGCCGGCAGGAAAAGGCGCTACAAGCATACCCTATTTTGCTTATCGCCAAATTCTGCGCTTATAGCCGTTCAACCTTTTTTTATGTACATACAAATTGCCTCTGATGTAGTGCTTTTCAAAGGCGATTTTTGTTTACAAATTGACTAAAAAAAACAGTTATAAATTTATAAATATTAACAGCGACTTTAACTTCACTTGTAGACATACAAGTACCAATGTTTGCACCAATGACCGTGGTAGAACAAATTCATTATCCACTGATTACAGTTCCTTAAAAACTCTCACAATATTAATGTCATACCCCGCCACGAACAACACTTTGAATTTATTTGAATGTTAACAATACATACACAATAGGAGAAAAGACGATGGAATAAAATAAATTAACTAAGAACACGTACAAAAATATCCTAGGATAACCGAATAAACCATTGGGATGTCTCTGACTACCCATCTTGGTCCTTAACGTACACACGGCTCAGAGAGAGACACCGCGCAAAGCATGCCAGGCTATTAGTAAGTTGCATATAAAATTACTTTCATTAAAAATGAGATAGTCGTGTTATATTTACAAATTGAACCAACGTTTGGAACCAAATGTCTTCACCGACATCCAGCAATAATTTTCATTGACATCCCTTTCTACAACACCATGGTAAATATGTTTACCACAAGTTCATAAGTATATAAGAATACACTTCATTATAAGAATATAAGAATACGAGAATACACTTCATTTCAGTATCCTAAATTATGACGATCGCAAACCTACACAACATTGGGAGAAAAGACGATGAATTAAGATAAACTAATGTAGAACACAATAAGAACATATAAAAAAATATCCAAGGATAACCCTAAGCTAATATCTTGGGCTCCTATGAAATACCCAACTTAGTGTTTAATAAAGTACACACAGCACAGAGGGAGACCGCGCAGAGCATGCCAGGTTTACTATCATTGACTTGATTTGGTTTGATTTGAATTTGTTTGGATAAAAACATGTCAAAAATACATACACAGCAATCGGAAACAGACGATGAAATAAGATAAATTAATTTTGAACACAATAAAAATGGGACACAAAAATAACAAAGATAACCCAATAGTAAGCCAATATCTTTGGCTTATTTCCGTTGGGCTTCTATGAAATACCCAACTTGGGGCTTAATAAAGTACACACAGCACAAAGACACCGCGCAGAGCATGCCAGGTTTACTATCATTGACAGAACTTGATTTGATTTTATTTGAATTTATTTGGATAAAAACATGTCAAAAATATATAGACAGCAATCGGAAACAGACGATGAAATAAGATAAATTAATTTCGAACACAATAAAAATAGGACACAAAAATATACAAGGATAACCCAATAAAGCCCATTTTTATCTTTGGCTTATTTCCGTTGGGATCCCTATGAAATACCTCACAATTGGTCTGTAGTATTTATATAGCAAGAGGGACACCGCGCCGAGCATGCCAGGTTATTAGATTGCCTGTAAAATAACCATCATTAAAAATGTCACTATACTTAGTCGTGCTATGTCATGTCAGATACATGTATACGTATGTCGTGCTAATTTACAAATTGAAACCAACGATTGAAATCGAACGTCTTCACTGACATTCGCATATCCCTATCTACAACACCACAGTAAGCACGTACATGTATACCATATAAGTGAATATTAAGGTTTAAACATACTTATATTCCATTTCAGTATCCGGAAATATGACGATTGAATCCTCCAAAAGATGTATGACGTTCGCACTTGTCTTGAAACCCCGCCGTCGAATGAAGCTATCGGCGGCGGGAAATGGCGCCCGCAAGTGATAACCCATTCCCCCATGGTTCCCTACACGTTCTGTGTACAAAATTCTTTCAAGACCACAGGGCACAACTTCATAGCTCTGTTTATCGCCAAATTCTGCGCTAATCGTAGACTTGTGGACAAGTCGTTTATAGTCCCACGCAGTGAGATAGTCGAGTTGCAGCGGGTGCTCTCTGCTGGTTGCGCGACTACTGCGCGCTGCCCGACTCTACTTCCCATAAAATGTAGAGTTGAAGTCGGATGCCGCGGGCATTTTTATTCTGTTTCTTGCGGTGTATGCAGGCCTCGACCTAGTCTAGGTTCCTAGACCATTGGTGTTGCGTGGTCACACACAACCAACGTTTCCGATTATGCACGGCAAAAACTGTACACGCTTGTAAAGAACGAACGCTAGCGGGCGCTCTGTTTCTCTCCGGAAATCAGAGAAACAGAGCGCCCGCTAACGTTCGTTTATTACAAGCGTGTACAGTTTTTGCCGTGCATAATCGGAACGTTGGTTGTGTTACCACGCAACACCAATGGTCTAGGAACCTAGACTAACTTGTCAGGCGAACGGCCACGGTATTCAGTAAACAGCCTACCACTCAAGATTAATTGGGAGCTAGTATTTTAATAATAGAGCAATACGATGTTCAAAAAGGATTCTAATCATTCCAGATGTATTTAAATCATAATAATCATTAATATTTCATTCATTCATTGTCTGAATGATCTGAATGAATGAATTCTTAAATTGCCATCCCATCCACACAATCTTTATCTAGATGGAACCTATGGACACGTGTTTCAAAGTTGCCATCCCATCCACACAATGCGCAAAGCTGGTGTGATGTGTATTTAGACTTCTTGTCTATCTCTCTCCATACATAGGAGGTGGAATCATTTTTAATTTTTTTAATAGAAACACGTTTTTATGCCGACCCCAGCCATCTTGCGTTTTTGAATCTTGTCTTAGGTTTTTCATTCTCCCACGTTAGGTTTTTCATTCCTACGTCAGATTTTACAATCACCGGGTAGGAGGGCAAATTTTAGGTCTGTGCCCCCAGTTGCCCCCCCCCCCCCCCCCCCCCCCCCAATTTTGAAATCTGAACATAGACTATACCAGAAGATAAAATGTTAAGTTTGATAAATTTGTGAAGAGCTATAATGGTGTAAAACTCAATGTTTCACACTTTCTACTAACTTGTACATTTGCAACAGATTGTTTGCATAGAAAGTTTGTCAAACCTTTCAAAACTTCTGAGATTGTTCTAAGGAACATGTTTTTTTTTGCAGCTTCTGGTAAAATCGCAGCGGTTGTGTCTGGGTATTGCACCTGTCCAAATTTCTCAAAATACCGAATGCGCATGGACAAAAATGTAGCCCAGGATAAAAATAATCGTTGAACGCCCGGTCAAAACATTTTATGACATTTTGGAAAATACTTAACAATAAAACACCAACCACCATTTCAATGAGGTAGTACAGGGTAGATTGATCTTTTTGTAGGCCTATGTAGCGTGCAGCGACTCAGTGTTGTACATACAGTTGATATCATTCACCGACAGTATAAAATCCATCAGTCGCATTCAGATCACAAATAAATTTTTCAATATTATCGTTACCATAAACCCGCCATTTACATGTCACATTAGTCTGTGAACTCTCTCTAAGATTATCAATAATTAAAAAAACAGGTAGGTGGTCACTGATGTCAGTTATTAAAACCCCTCCAGTGTGGTTTAAATAATCATTTGTCAAGATATTATCAATTAAAGTTGCACTATCAGTAGTAATCCTAGTATGCTTGTTTATGGTGGGATAAAATGACTGAGAATCAAGAATTGACATGAATTGTTGCACAGCAGTATCGGTATCAGATTGCAGCAAATTAACGTTATAATCACCCACCCATAAATAACATTTTTTGTTCTCGGCATTAAGCTGACCTAACATTACATCCATGTCATCTGTAAAAACGTTACAGGAAACACTCGGGGGTTTATACACAATTCCAATGGGAAACTTTAGACTATCTGCCAGTCACCAAGAGAGGGCGCTCTTCACCAGGTAATGTCAACAACTTAGGAATAGGAAAAGCATGAGGCATGACGGTCACTGACAGCAAATACCTTGTGTTTTGCGTGTTTTTGATTTTATATTTTAGATTTAGCCAAACAGTATTTTGTTTTTCATAACACATTGCCAGCATAAACCAAACTGTTCTGAAACAGGACGTACTGGACACGAGTTCCCCAATGATAACAAGCGGTGTGGATGAGTCTCTGGGAGTGTTTCTTCTAGGGTAATTAGCAAAAATTCCAAAATGCTGACCTACCAAAAATTTAGAAGAAATCTGAAGTTAAGTTGTTTGACAATGTATCTGATTTAATTTTCAAGATGCTGAGAGACTTCTAAATATTTTTTGAGTATTTTTGATTTTTAGCATTTACCATTGTTTGCTATAGTAGGAGTTGTGCACCCTTACCTGGTAGGTCTGCTGCCCTCTAGAGGCAGAGCTTTCAAAAAGTCTCCCATTATAACATTATATTTATTGGAGTGAACAAGCTCAATACAAAATGTTTCCGTTTCAGAGTTACCAATACACAAATCTTTATGTATTTTATACACAAAGAATGTATGGGGCGGGGGGTATGAATTTCGGTGGTGGATGGAGAAGAGGGCACTGGCCATTGATCTCCATTATACATGTACTGGGTCAGTGCAGTACTGGGTCAGTGCAGTACTGGGTCAGTGCAGTACTGGGTCAGTGCAGTACTGGGTCAGTGCAGTACTGGGTCAGTGCAGTACTGGGTCAGTGCAGTACTGGGTCAGTGCAGTACTGGGTCAGTGCAGTACTGGGTCAGTGCAGTACTGGGTCAGTGCAGTACTGGGTCAGTGCAGTACTGGGTCAGTGCAGTACTGGGTCAGTGCAGTACTGGGTCAGTGCAGTACTGGGTCAGTGCAGTACTGGGTCAGTGCAGTACTGGGTCAGTGCAGTACTGGGTCAGTGCAGTACTGGGTCAGTGCAGTACTGGGTCAGTGCAGTACTGGGTCAGTGCAGTACTGGGTCAGTGCAGTACTGGGTCAGTGCAGTACTGGGTCAGTACAGTACTGGGTCAGTACAGTACTGGGTCAGTACAGTACTGGGTCAGTACAGTACTGGGTCAGTACAGTACTGGGTCAGTACAGTACTGGGTCAGTACAGTACTGGGTCAGTACAGTACTGGGTCAGTACAGTACTGGGTCAGTACAGTACTGGGTCAGTACAGTACTGGGTCAGTACAGTACTGGGTCAGTCACTTCAGTTCATTCTTTCCCTCGTGTTTGGAGCGGTCTGCCAACAAATATCTGCCAACAAATATCTGCAACTCCCTCACCCTAGATTCATACAATTGTTTTAAAAGATACCTGTGTCAGCACTTCCAGAACCTGTAGAGTTTTTCCAAATTGTTTTTAATTTATCTGTTGATAAAGATTGGCCCTTTTCTTAATTTCTATATTTTTATTTCCTCATTTGTTCATTGTTTTTAGATCAGCTTTTTTTAAACTCAAATGTGCACTTCCAAATAATCTTGCTACATATAAATAGGTTTTTCTTAACATATACATATTTATTTTGTTCTTAATATTTATTATATTTTCCAAAGTTTATCTTTACTGTTTTTAAATGTTTGTTAAAGATTCTATTCCTATTTTAAGATAGGATTGATAGGCTTTCGAGTCACAGTGGTTAGGTTCACTTTTATTAATCCTGGCCATCTTAGAATGGGCTTGTCCTGTCTGTTTTTATAATTGTCTTGCTTGATTGCCAGTGCTCTGTCTCACTCAATCATTGGTTTACAATTGTTCTAGATGTCATAAGTTTACATTCATTTTTTCTTATACTGTTATATTTCTTTATTTATATTTCAATATTGTATCTTGTACTGTTTGTTGAAATCTTGGCCGAATAAATAATAATAATAATAATAATAATAATAATAGTATAACGGAGAGTAATGGCACTGGCCCATTCAGTGTTGTAGGTCTCCCCACTGGTCTCAGTCTCCCCACCGTCTCAAGACCTTTTTGGGGTCTCGGATGGGGAGGTCTCCGGCTTGGTCTCGGACTAGAGGTCTTGACTACAGCTGGCATTATTTGCAGGCATAACCAGACATTTTCAGTGCGGGGGGGGGGGGGGGGGGGGGGGGAGGAGGGAGGGATGACACTCCCGGTTATGCCACTGGTGTGGGGGGAGGGATGTGTGGGGCAGGGTCTACTAGGCGGGAGGGGGATAATTCAGTTTCTTTCTGAAGTCACAAGTGTGCATGGACGCTTCACAACGTTGAATCTTTATGCACAGTGAAGCCTCATTTTAAGTACATGGGCGTACTGTTCTGCCTCACAGCATTATTCACTCTATGTGAAGGAATCACACTGACCTTGGAAAGTATCATCCTAACTTTTATACAGAAATAGTATTATTATATTTATCAACAAGTAGCGCTATCGGTCCTTAATCCCTATATAGTAAATACACAAACAGAAAACAAGTCAATATTTTGCTGTCAAACTGGATCAAGATCTGGCTCAATGAATCTAGCTGATAACAAACATAATAATAATCCATCTCCAAGAAAACATCGGCTTTGTCCTAAATAAGAACAATGGTCCTTAGGGATTATTATGTAACATGAGATAGTGGTAAAACCCTGATATAAAGCTGTAATACCCTGTGGAATGTATTGCATCTGTGTAAACAATGAATGTGCGTATTAAAAAACATTTGAACAAATCAAGCGTAGCATCAATGTTGGAGTTATCGCCCGAGGTCTCAGTTTCGGGAACATATTTTGTCAGGTATGGACAAGTTTGAGGTCTTGTATGAAGGGCTTTTCAATGTGCTTCCAACATTATTACCCCATGTCACTGGGCCTTAAATCATTCATTTAACCATCTCAGCTCCAAGGGGAGCATACAGCCTGTGCAACATGCGCTACTCGGCTAAACCAATCACAAGAACCATCTCTGCCCTCACAGGTACCCATATAACCCTGCGTGGAGAGAAGCAATTATAGTCAAGTGTCCTGCTCAGGGAAACCACGACCGGGATTCGAACCCACACTCTGCTGAACAGAAGCACCATAGCTTGAGTTTGGTGCTCTTATTCCGTCAGCCACGAACCCCTACATATCTGTTCGGAAGGGGGAAGGCAAAGACAGATAGGGTAATTAGTCTTGAAATGTTAAGGTCTTGGTCTACGTCTTGGGCAGAGGTCTCATATCAGGCCACATTGAGAGGACCCCATACATGTATATTATATTCATTCAGACTTTGCAAATCATTCTTCAGTTGTTTAAATTATGAGCCAGACTTACAAACCTGGGCAATTCTTTATTATGAAATACCATCTCATTTATAACATGCAACAAATCAGAAATATTCAGAGGCATTACAAATTCACATCGAGTTTGTATTCATATTTCATAAGAAGAAAAAAAAGTTTCATCACCGAGTAATTGCTTTCTTAATACATAAATTACTAGTACATTTGAAGAAAGAAATATGGAGTTAAACATAAATTAGGTAGGTTTAAACTTGCAGTAAATACCATCTACATATGTATTGTAATTCTATTATTAATAGTACAGAGTATGTCAATAGAAGTTATTAAAGGAATTAAAACTTATACAACCTAAAAAATAATTGAGCGAAATAAGATGCTCATTAGAATGATTTAATTTACATACATTGTTGAGACCTGGGCCTAATTTCATAGAGCTGCTAAGCATAAAAAATTGCTTAGCAGGAAATTTTTCCGTTGATAAAAACAGGATTACCAACAAAATGTCCACGTGATTTTCAGGATAAGCAAACAACAGATGAAAACCAGTAACAAGCAATATGCAACAAGTAAAAACTTGGTTGGCAATCCTGTTTTCATCAAGGAAGAAATTTCGTGCTGAGCAAATTTTTGTGCTCAGCAGCTCTATGAAATTGGACCTTGGGCACAGTTTCATGGTTCAGCTTACCACAGAACTAGCTCTGCAATAGCCAAGAATTTGGGCACAGATCCTCTAATAACAAATTAACAATCATCAGCCTTTTTGTATTAATACAACATTCACCTTTTTAAAATTGTGAAACTTACAAAGTTTCCCCAAGATCAGTTTCTTTTTACTAAATTATTTTATAGTGCTTGTTATTTGTTACCTTGAAAATTGCTTGTACATGTACATGTTTTGAGATACATGTATTGATATTAATGTAAAAGCTTGTAAAGCTGCTATTTTACAACTGCCTTTTACAATGAAGCCTGTAGAGACGCCATTTTATAAAGATAGGACAACACTGTGCACAGGACATCAACTCAATGGTGCATTATCTACAGACATGAAGTAAATGTAATATGTACTTTTTAAAGGTCAAGACTATGCATATTCCGTTTAAATAAAGATAAACATGTACAACATTCAATAAAAAGCCACAAAGCGGTGAAGTTAAATCATTGCATTTTGGTAGCCACAAAAACAATCGGTAAGTACTCCTCAAACATAACTTATTTGCTTTTTAGGTCAACATTCGTAACATTCGTTTTTTAACTGAAATTTCTTTTAAAGAGAATTTATTATTTTAAGACTGAACCTCAATATTTCCTAAAATCAGGAAAAATCGCACACCTTTATTTCACAAGACAAGGTCATGGAGTACAAGTCTGCCATCATTTATGAACTCAATACTGCCAGGGTGTACTGGGTCCAATTTCACAATGCTGATTAACGTCTTTTTGTGCTTACAGCACGTGTTTCCATTTCACATTGCTGCTGACTGTAGGCACTTGGAAAGCATACTCATTGTATGAAAATATTGACTAAACAACGCAAATCTATAAGAACAAGCTAACGAGTGCACACTGGCTGCCAAGTTTTCTTTTCAACCTGTGAAATACACTTGCGCTTCAGCACATTTTTCTGCTATAGCAAGCAGGGAAATTTCCTTACCGTTAAGCAGGGCTATTGGCCCTGATCTCAACACAGCACATTAGGAATGTCATATGGAACGGCACAAAGTCAAACAGAATGAAAGGAAATCAAACCCAAGCAATAATCAAATACTGAAAGAGGCACTACAAACTATTTTTTACATCGTAGGCGATAATTCTCCCACCATATTCATCGATGTTGTAAGCATTTTATTCACAATACAATTTCATGAGGTTCCAATTGTTAACTTGGAATGTTGTTAATTTCATTACTACATCAAGACAAAATTTGTACAGTTTTACAATGTATAAAAATCCCGCCACCATACTTTCGTGTTAGACTAGGCAGCTGGAAAATAAAGGCTTTGAACAATTGACATGGGAAGAAGGATTCAGCTGTTTTCAGTATAGAAGAAAAAATTAGCAATGTAGCATCACTCATCTTCTCTTAAAGGGATTTGCGATAGTGTAACATTTGTTTAGCCCAGTCCCATACTTGGGCCTGGGGTGGTGCAGGGATATTCATTTACCTAAAGTGGATTTCAAACTTGACTTCTCCTTTAACATAATCCTTAACAGCAGTTGACTTACAGGGTACAGAAGGCAAAACAACACATATTTGGTCATGAGTTCGGACAGATTAATACAACAGTAATATCAAACCTAAATCCACTTCTGGGTGCAGAGAAGTAATTATGATGCTCAAGGGCACATGTAGCCAGGAAAGCTTTAAACCAAGATTTGAAACACACATTCCACAACACATCACAACACCAGTTGGATGGCCAAGGCACTTGCGTCACTAAAATGTACAACTAACAATGACTAACCTCTGCTGTCACCAACTCCTTCTAAACAATTGAAATACTAGAAATACTACTCATTGCCTTAGCAATCCACTAGTGTAACTAGATTGCCAACATACACGATTGCCAATCTGATTGTCACCTCCAAATCACATTTGCCTAAAATCTTTTGATTCTATTAAAAATAACACAACCTTCCACCACGTTTTTTTCAAGACTTCAACCTTTGTGCACACTTTTATGGAAAGTAACTCTTCCAAAAGTGGGAAACAAAAACCCCACTAGTTGGTTCAGTCCGCTAAAATTAATGGACAAAAGGGATCAGCATGGTGTACCTTTGGTAATTACTCAAAGATACTAAAGACCGTATGAAACTAACTTGGTAACAACTAACTTGGTAACAAGCACTGCAGCTGCTGATCGTGTATAGCATTTTAGGCACAATTTCCTTCTAAAAGGAATGTGGTTTAAGTAAAAGGGATTCAAAAACATTTCAATCCGCGAAATGTTTCTGCATGAAACATTTCTCAGATTGTTTATTCAAATTATGGAGTATTCTTTTCTGCATGTACTTTTCACTATCCAATCCCAATTCTCGGCCAAATACTCCTTTTAAAATGAAATGTTCACGGGTTAGGTTTATTGTATATATCTACATTTTTATAGGATTAAAACACTGGTTCCAAAAACCAAAGGTATACTTTGCCTACAGTTAGACATGTTTCTAACAATTACTTACAAGTCCCTTACACCCTTGTGCAGATACTTTTTGTTTTCTACCAAGTTGATCAAAACTGTCCTCATTTACATAATTCCAAAGGTAAGTTTAAAAACCACAACTCGGACACCATAAGCTGATTTCACAAAACTTTACGCAACTGCGTAAGTCCACTTGTGCAATGTTTATGGCGCAAGTTGCTCCATAGTTGTTGCGCAAGTGAAACCGACTGCAGCTTGGATAGAACTCAAATGCGTACTTTCGACACCAGTTTTAGAAAAGTCGAGACTTAGCGCCGAAGCTGTGGTTTTTTTTTTACAACCAATGTCCGTACATGTTTCAGAGTCCATTTCTCCATCCAGTTAATAAGTATTTTAGCCTTGAATATAAATTACTCCTGCCACCAACTTTAATATCACAGAATCAGACGTCCATGAATTAGGATTTGCCTGATGTAACATTAGAGGATTTCTTAATTAGATAAGCGATTGTTTGCTTTTGGTGATATGCGCTCAACAGAATAATTCCCCTTTGATAGGGTACAGATCTGCTTTGGTCAATTTAAAAAACAAAAATACCCCTCTTGAGACCTTAATGCTAGTTAATATAACAGAGGCATGTGTGCGAGCTAACAGAATCACCCGTGGGCTCCTGGTACATTAAAACTCACAAAACGGCCAAGAAGGGTAAAGTCTCCAGTTCATGTAGATGTCCCGCAGAGATACGTTTTAGGTCCTCAAGTTAGATCCGTATACAGCAAATAACATGGGATGAGGCTGCTTGAATAGTCCCGCTCTTGTGACCGTCACAAATCTCCACCGAAAGTCTAAAAAGCTGACTGTAAGATATATATTTAGTTTTGTTTCTCAGATTCGGAGAAAGTAAAAAGACTCTTCATGTCATGTCCAATCGTTGAGAAACCAACAGTGTCCAGTTCCTTCAGAGAAGTTGATTATTTACAAGACAAGTTTCTTGGGCACTTCCCATGGGAACCCTTCCTTGAAGTGGCCGTAGGATGCCGTCTTGAAGTAGATTGGGCGACGAAGGTCAAGCTCCCTGATTCATAAGAAACACAATTAATTTATCATTAGAGAGAACTTCAAATTTGTTAAAGTAATACATTTGAAATCTAGAACATTTAATAATGATGAATTTGATCTCCATATTGAATTGGTGCATTTTTCTGACAATGCTCAGGTAAACCAAACAACAAAGTGGCAATGTATTGAAATATGGTTCAAAGCGGGCTCTTACATGTAGGTCAAATTCAGTTTTGTATTCCCTTAAAAGATAAATGGTTTGGACAATTTTTCACCTCTCAAAAATTGGATTTTGAGAAATGACTCATGCATGATACATTTTTTTCTTCTTAAGATTTCTGAGGTTTGTGAATGTTGTGGCCTTGCCTGCCACCAAGCTAAATGTGACTGGATTTGCATTCTTGTGAAAATACAGGTAGACAGTTTTTATTTGTCGTTTTCTCAGAGGCACTGTATTCAGCTGAACACATTAACAGCCGACTTTACTGCATCTTTCTTGATTATGTTGCTTGTATATAAGCATTGCGTTGACAAAAACCAATGTATGACCCTCCTTTAAGCTTCTAAACTAATTATTCTTACTTGATGATGGCGCCAGGGCGCAGATCAAAATTGTCATTGATGATTTTAAGTAGCTCCTTCTCCGACTTGTCAGACGTTCCGTATGAACTCACAAAGATTGAAAGAGGTTCCGAGACACCAATTGCGTAGGAAACCTTGAGAAACAAAATCACAAGAATATTCTTTAGTTTAACAAGTACATGTATTTCACACAAATGCAAGGGAAATGACAAAAACAAATATTTCTTGATGTTCAGGACTCGGAAAGTTTTTTCTTGTTTTGATTATGGTCTTGTACAAACATTTCAGTTCAAGTAATTAATTTTTGCTTTAAAAAAAAAGCTTGTGGACTTTCCCTCAAATTTAAGCCCTGCCTAATGTATTTTTCCAATCCTAACCCTAACCCATACCCATGAGGGTTTATCGGAACATAGAGCAGTCATTTGAGAAATCAGAAAAAAAGTATCTAAACAAAAACCTTTAAAGGTGAAGAAGAAAAAAACACTGCCACTGGTAGTGCTAGTTCATTTCTACGAATCCAGGAACAGATTTGTGTTCACAAGTTTTGACAACTTAATCATAATATCACAACAACCGTTCTAATCTGACCAAGCAGATGATCTCAGATTTCTCATGAACTCTGTCAGTTTCTTGAACTGACACATGGAAACTGCAAACAATTTCAACAATAGCATTCTGCTGGTGCCAATTTGCACACATAGTAAAAGGTGCACTCTACACTTCAAGAGATTATTTCATGAGAAAGAGCTTTTTTTAAGGTTTGTTTTCTAATCAGGGAGTATCTGATGTTAAGCAACAACCACCCATCAATTAAATAAATTTAAAAAAGTTTTGTTGTTTGTTAAAATAGAAGTTCTTCAAAAGCGCTACCCAAAGACTTGATATTTGACCAGGAAAATTGCAGGCTAGTCAACGAAACCAAGCAGTGGCTCAAAGAAGAATTTTGAATTAGAACGCAGGAGCAAGACACTAACAACATGGACAGGGAGTGGGGGGTTGCAAACAACCAGAATTCCTGGGCCAACTTAATGGCACCTTTATGTACATTTTGAAGGTTTTAGTCAATACTATTGTAGTTTACTGTGTATACCCAAAACATACTCGATGTACATAGTAAGACACCAAGTAACAATGGGTAGAGGGGTGGCTTGTGCCTACTTGAACTTTGGAGTGTTTTATTGACACTGGCCAGAATCTTATCAACTGATTAGGCAACATGCACCCACACAAACAGATGCCTTGATAGATTGATCAAATAAATAGTGATGGTGTTATGACATGTAGGAGGCGTGTCACAATTGAGTGGTGGACAGAGTTTGCATTAAACCCAAACAGGTTAAAAGTTGGGTGTCTGTAGTGTGTTGCATACGGTCCAATTCTCTAGTTTTGGCTTGCAAAAAGAACCATTTCTGAGACTCAGGAATTCTTAACGACCCTTTAAAGACACTGGACACTATTGGTAATTTTCAAAGACCCGTCTTCTCACTTGGTGTATCTCTACACACATGTATATGCATAAAACAACGAACCTCAAAAGTGAGCTCAACTAGTTGTCGATGTTGCGAGATAATATTGAAAGAAAAAACACCATTGTCACACAAAATTGTGTGCTTTCAGACATGTCAGATGCTTGATTTCGAAACCTCAAAATCTAATCCGAGGTCTTGAAATCAAATTCGTGGAAAATTACTTCTTTCTCGAAAACTACAATACTTCAGAGGGAGCTGTTTCTCACAATGTTTTAAACTATCAACAGCTCCCCATTACTCACTATCAAGTAGGGTTTTGCAATACTTATAGTTATTGTTCATTTAAGTCCATGATTTAGTACACGATTGGTTGCGATTTGTACTATTTGTGTACAATCTTACGAGGTCACAATCCGCTCTCAACTTTTGAACTTAGGAACAGCTGTTTTTTTCTTCTTCCATTTATCCTTTTTAATGGCATAAATTTGACTTTATTTTGTCCTCGTCAAGAGCATCAGCTGATGCACAACAAATATTCCCATTGTTAGAGTTGTGAGAACCAGTTCTGACCAGCTTACACCAGTTTCTGTGTGCGCACAAGATCAGTCTTGTCTAAATTATTTACCTTTGTACTTATTTGCGCCATCGTTTGTTATTTGTTGTGCCTAGTTCTTTGTGCGATAGAGTGCAGTTGCATGTTGGTCCCATTAAATAATATTCTCGTTGAGTTTAGCATTGACGAGCTGTGTCAATGTTATCGCTGTATGAACCTCATTTCATTGATTATACTTTGATTGTACACAAGTAGGTCTTGACAAATGTATGAATGAACTAACCCTTGCTTTGCAATGGAACTGGATGTAACCAGATTTTTTTCTATTTTAGGGTAGGTTAGGGGAAAACACTCCGGTGCTTGCATGACCGAGTCAATCGTTTTTCATGTAAGTTTATTCACCTGTCATATAAAGGTTCACAGTGTTGAAGGATTTGCACGGAGATTGGTGTTTTTTTTTTAGTGCAGCAGGATCTTACTCAAATTCAATGATTTGCATCAACTCCCAAACGAAGCAAACATTATTTTACAGTGATTCTATTCATATTGCTATGAGAAAGAGATTTGGAGAGCGCTATTTCATTTTATTATATATCCAGAACCGCCTAAGTTTACTAATTATTTTCAGGAGCAGTTCTCCTAAACTTATCAATAATACAGCATTTGCTCTTAGCACAAGCCGTACACACATTGCCTAAAAAATTGCCCTGTAAACCATCTAAAACTGTGCGACCTTCTTGTTCATAATGTCCATAGTCCTTGGGTTTGAATCCCACCCGAGTAAAATGCCTGTGATTTTTTTCACAGGACTCGGGAAAGTACTGAGTATACAATGCTACACACATCGGTGTATATGGGTAAAAGACCAAAAATTAATTTTCTTTATCCCCGATGCAAATTTACAGCTATTAAGTCCATAGGCCCATTTCTTCCTTTTCAGATAGGAATAATAAACTTTGCCTGTGAATTGAACTTGATAAAACTAATAAACTGGTTGTAACTGCTTCCATTACAAAGATAAAGATATGATTAAAATGTTTAAAACTAGGGCAGATTTTAGGGAGCATGTATAGTTTATGAGCTGTGGGCTTTTTTTTTTCAACAAGTTTCAGTGCATGTTGTAGCACAGTGTAAATTAGCGGAAGACTTTTAGAAAATAAAACAACTTATACCAGTTAGTTGTGCATGTTCTAATGAAATAAAATTGTCAGTAATTTTTTCCACAATACCAATACTCCATTTCCAATGATGCATTGCAGGATGTATTTTAGGAAGGTGCTTCTGCAAATGGGTTACATTTATTTTCTGTTACCAGCAAAGTGTCTCTTGACACTTCGCTCTTGTAAGGGGCACAGCAATTTTCCTCTGGTAAGGAAAACCTCTATGGAGAAAATGTAGTTCATATTGGAACCTTGCAGGGGGGCACCACAACAAAAGCACAGGGCACCACAGCAATTACTGTTGGTGCCGTGGTTTATTTCAATGCCTGTTGACATTTTGGAAAACAGGACTTACTCTAAAGCCCAGTTCACACTGCCTGCAAATTTTGACGTCACAAATTTGCAGCGAATAATTTGCATCGGTATAAAAGTGCTCAACTCCTGCGAAACATTTGCTGCGAAAACAGCCCTGTGGCGTAACAATTTGCCTTGCATTTGCATTCACAAGAAGTATGAAAAGCGATTGAGATTGAACTCTTACCTGTACAAGAACCCTTTTACACAGCTTAGCGGCTACCAGTGACTTGGCGACCCAGCGAGCAGCGTAGGCAGCGGACCGATCCACCTTACTGACGTCCTTGCCAGAGAAAGCACCTCCACCGTGGGCACCCCACCCACCGTACGTATCTACAATAATCTTACGCCCTGTTAGACCAGCATCACCCTTAGGACCACCTGGGATAAAAGATGGGTTTGGGAGAAGTGGACAAAGAAATGTCTTTATAGCGTTTGGAATATTACACACAAGGTTCATCGATTCAAAACATGAGATGTTCATCAATGCAAAGTGACAACCATGTCTCTGTTTTCAGTGGTCTCCCTTAACAGTGGTCCGATGGCATTTTTAACTGTGAATTTTTATTTATGAGACCGAACATCACAAGGTCTAATGACCACTTTAAGGCGAGGACTACGCTGATTTGGGCTTATGACCAAAATCGAATGACACCAGAGGCATGTTGCAACCTACTCGGGAGCTACCCCCTTCACAGTCTGCAAGGGGGTAGGCATGGGTATCATCAAGTAGGAGCTTGGCTGGAAGAACAGAATGCAATACCTTCCCACCTTTTAAAACACCCAAAGACCAGTCGAGGTTAGAATTTTAAAAGTGATTCCTATCATACTCTCCCTTAAATTGCTTTCAATGTCAACTTCCTTCCCTTAAACCTTAAGTAAAGGAAGCTACCTCGTCATGCCAAGACTCATCCGATTTCGTTTTAATTACAAGTCATGAATGTTGACGTACCAATGACAAAACTTCCCGATGGGTTAAGATGATACACTGTGTTGTCGTCAAGATACTTGGCTGGAATGACGGAGTCAATGACCTTGTCTTTCAACGCCTTCTGTAGCTGCTCTTGGGAGATGTCGGGGTCGTGCTGTGTGGAGATGACCACTGTGTGTACACGTAGGGCTTCTAGGTGACCCTTAATTGTCTTGTATTCAACGGTGACCTGCAGGAATGAAACAGGGAACATGTTATTATTGAATCACATTGAATTGGGGTTGACCAAAGACAAATTTATGACAGTGTGATTTGAATCAACAAACACCCGATTAATGTTCCAGCGCCCTACCAACTGAGCTATCAGTTTTTTGGGATGACCCCTAAATTTATTTATTTATTTATTTCTTCATTATCATGGGAAATCCATTCAGTAAGAAAAACTCATTGATCTCCCATGGATCCCAGCTAATAACAATCTACAGAAAATTTACACAGAAAAACATTGCACATTCATTTATAAAACAATTTAAAAAAACAAAAACAAAAAACACTAGATCCAAGCACACATTAACTACAAAAAACACATTTTCAAATAGGATGAAGAAAAATTAAAGGGAAAAACTACACATCCAAATCAGTGTAACTGCTTTCATTACAGAATACAAAAACAATTCCGTCCGAATTAAACTCGCACAAAGTGGTTCAATGACTGTCAAATCTGTCTGTGTGAGCATTGACAAACTTGTTCTACACAAAAATGAACACTCCCGTGGCCACACGCTCGATAGCCATCAGACTGCTGGAATCCTAAACCGGTCCAATAGGAGACTTTCCAACGCTAGGTGGCAGCAGACATACCGGGTAAATTTCCATTGTTTACGTAGTTCTGAACATGCGCATAATTCTGAGAACAATGGATTTACCCGGTAAGTCTGCTGCCCTCTATCGTCCCAGAAAGTCTCCCATTAACAATAATACTAAAGACCTTTAATACGCACATATAAACCCTTCAGGGTGTTCAAGGCACAGTAACTAGAACGTTCTCACTATTCCATTAATACAATTGGAAGTTTACAATTTCTGAATAATACAATAAATACTGGAAGTTTTTTAGGTTATTATTTCCCTGACCTTACCTGTGATTTACTGTCGGGCCTCAAGAAGGGTAGAGTTTTGTTTTTTCTGAGTTCAGCCATCTTTCTCGTCAACCCATGTGCGAGTACAACAGTCAGGGGCATTAGCTCTTCTGTCTCGTCCGTGGCATAGCCAAACATTAAACCCTAAATCACGGAGAAGGAAGAGAGAGAAAGAGAAACAAAAATTAAAGGCGAGTCAAAGATTCACAATAGCTTAAAGGGAAGGTACACGTTTGGTAATTACTCAAAACAAATATTAACTTAAAACTTACTCGGTAACGAGCAATGGAGAGCTGTTGATAGTATAAAACATTGTGGGAAACGGCTCCCTCTGAAGTAGCATAGATTTTGAGAAAGAGGTTATTTCTCACTCAAATAATAAAATACTGTCAGCCAGAAGTCTTTTATTCCTATCTGAAAGCACAAAAACTTGTCCAACAAGGGTGTTTTTTCTCTCACCATTTTCTCGCAACTTCGATGACAAATTTACCCAAATTTTCACAGGCTTGTTATTTTATAATGCTTATGTTGGGATACACCAAGTGAGAAGACTGGTCTTTGACAATTACCAAACATGTACCTTCCCTTTAACAAGAAAGATTTGAAACTTTGCATGGTAGAAATATTTTAACTAACAGAGGTTAGCTGTAACATGATGAGTAGTCAACCACCGGTTCTTTGAAGAACCAGAACTCGGTTCTTTTAAGAACCAGCACTACTCAAAAGAGATATTCACATGATGTTACTGCCAACCTCTCTTAGTTAATAACTTAACAAATGAAAATGAAAGCAAACAAATCTTCATGAAGTTCACCAATTTATCACTTATGCAAACTTATGTTTGGGTCATTTTCCTTTGCGTACATTTCGACTCAAAAGTTGGAGACAGGATAGGCACATGTAGTGCAATGTGCCTTGTGCAAGAGGTCACCACCCTAAACCTTTGTCAAAGTGGGACTTCCCTACTTATGTTACATACTTCCTGCAACTTACAAGGAAATGTAAAATAATACTCTCTTTGTTTATATGTACGATCTAAAAAACTGATAACAAATAAACCAAAACCTACAGGTTTCGGTTTAACTCATTACAGGTTTCGTTTTAACTCATCTACAAAAATCCCCAGAATTTTTCTAGTTGCAAAGGGAGAAAAACAGAGGCATTTGCTTTAAAGAGTTGCTGTATGGGAATGTTGGGATACACCAAGTGAGAAGACTGGTCTTTGACAATTACCAAACATGTACCTTCCCTTTAACAAGAAAGATTTGAAACTTTGCATGGTAGAAATATTTTAACTAACAGAGGTTAGCTGTAACATGATGAGTAGTCAACCACCGGTTCTTTGAAGAACCAGAACTCGGTTCTTTTAAGAACCAGCACTACTCAAAAGAGATATTCACATGATGTTACTGCCAACCTCTCTTAGTTAATAACTTAACAAATGAAAATGAAAGCAAACAAATCTTCATGAAGTTCACCAATTTATCACTTATGCAAACTTATGTTTGGGTCATTTTCCTTTGCGTACATTTCGACTCAAAAGTTGGAGACAGGATAGGCACATGTAGTGCAATGTGCCTTGTGCAAGAGGTCACCACCCTAAACCTTTGTCAAAGTGGGACTTCCCTACTTATGTTACATACTTCCTGCAACTTACAAGGAAATGTAAAATAATACTCTCTTTGTTTATATGTACGATCTAAAAAACTGATAACAAATAAACCAAAACCTACAGGTTTCGGTTTAACTCATTACAGGTTTCGTTTTAACTCATCTACAAAAATCCCCAGAATTTTTCTAGTTGCAAAGGGAGAAAAACAGAGGCATTTGCTTTAAAGAGTTGCTGTATGGGAATGTTGTACAGCAGACTACAAAGTAAAGAAATTTCATGCAAGTGGATCAATTTTGGAGAAAACTCCATGCACCCAATATTAAAATTTTATAAATTTATCGGCAAACACTAGATTCTTCTCAAAACCCTTCATCAATATGTTTGTATTAAGTCTCATCATCAAATTGAGTGCCATGCAGAAAGAAGCTTGAGCCTGCCCAGTAATTTTTGTCCAGATGTTTCGATGTAATAAGTCTGGATTCCTTTTATTTAGCAGACATCTTGCATGTAAGCCAACAATCTATTACTCAGAAAAACCATGAAAGCTTAAGGGTAAAATGGTAGAGGTGGCAGACGACATAATCTATCAATCAGAGATGAGAGTCATTACTTAACGAAAAAGTCTGAAACTTGGATACAAATTCAAAGGTATGTTGAAATGTTGGCATTTCTACTGTTTGGTAACCCCTGGGGTTATAGATTCCAAGGAGCTTTTGGAAACAGTATCCAAAGCACTAGAGAAGTAGACCAATGAGCAGGTTTCTTAATTTGTGGAAACAAATATTGTCTATTTTTCTTCACCAGGCCGACATATAAAGTCTAAATTCAGCCAAAAGTCTGAACAATCTCATCCCTGATCTATGTTCCCACTTACTTGATCTCCGGCACCAATGTCTTCCTCAGCTTTGTTGATGTGAACTGATTCGGCGATTTCTCTGGACTGTTGCTCGATAGCTACCAGCACGTTGCACGTCTCAGAGTCGAAACCTGGTTTAAAGATACAGTGCTGTTTATTAACAATTCATGTTCTCATAGAAACCAGTTTATGATGTCTACTGCAGCCCTTAAAGTTCATTCATAAATACCTCTGACAGTTTCGCTATTCCTATCGGTGGAGTGCGCGCCACATGGGGGTGTTTAAATGGTTGATAGTGACCAGCTGGAGCTCTGTTTATAACCTAGTCTTGGGGCAAGATGTTTCTTGTTCAAAACGTTTCTTGTTCAAAACGTTTCTTGTTTCGGGCGATGCGGGCGCTGTCGGTGAGTTGGCCGCGCTGTGTGTGAAGGAAAACGAGAACGTCTTGCACCTAGACTCTAGGGCCTACGTGAACGAAATGAATCCGGAAACTATCAGAAATAGGCGTCTTAGTCATAACAATGCAATACACGGACGTACAGAGCTTAAGCACATCGGAAACGGATAAGTTTTACATAGTTTCTTACTTTATCCCGCCTTTTAACCAAAAAAGCATTTATAAATGGGAATAAAAGAGTAGTAACTTGTTCTTTAACGGCTGTTTTAAACCTTGTCGTGTGGATAAAGGCCCCCGCCTTTGGCTCAAGCCTTTATCACACGGCAACGACCATGCCTGTTTTGAACGGCCGTTAAAAAACTCGTTGCTACCCTTTTATTTCCTTATTCTTGAAGGGGCACAGCAGTTCTTCTGTGGTGCGCCTTTGCAAAGGGCACCACAGAAAAAGCCCAGGGCACCATGTAAAATGTTGGGGGTTCCGAGGATTATTTTGAGGCATGCTTCTGCCTATAGCTTTCCTGTTGGATCAAAGTGTACCCGACCATGCATGATCAGTGATGCAAATCAAAGATTTGGGTGAAACAGTGAGCTCTACAATGTTAACGCATGGAGCTGGCCTAGAGACACATTACATGGAATAATAGACGCAACACAAGTAGGGGGTACTTCACACAGGCTTGGTTGGCTACGGCCACGTGAGAAAGAATGCAAACCACGCACATTTTAAATTGTTAACAACTTTAGTGCAACTCACGTGACAGCAATTTAACTTGGGTCCCTTGCTTAATTTTAGTATGGTTGTAAAATGTGACAAGATTTTGCAAAAAAACTTTGACAGTACACAAAATTGTTGACCTTTCACACAAGGGACCCTTGCTACATTTCTCTCATGTGAAAGGGGCTTATCAAGAAATAAAAAACTCTGCAAATTTTGTATGAGTTTCTCAACTTCGTTGGTGCCAGTTTGTGTTGAGTTTAGTCTAGTCAGTTTCAAATGGAATATTGGGTGCTTAATTTAATAGGTCTATACAGCAGAAACAAGATTTGCTGAATGTGAAAACCCCTGCTTATGGATTGGGGTTCCTCCCTTATTCTAGACCGAAAACCTCCAATAAAACAATTCATGAGGTTTACAGACCATGTGCATCACCAGAAATACACAACCACAGCTCTACACACAAGGTGGACTATTTCTTTGTACCATTTGGTAAACTGCTTCTAAAACTTCTTTCAAGAAATCTTGAAGGCTCAATCAGACTTTGATCAAATCCTGACATCAACAAAAATCATCACAAGGCTGATACAGGCTTCTATTTCTCTGAAATCGGGAAAGAAAAACCTCGGGAGAAAAAAACCTTGGGAAATCCAATGCCCGTAGAACTGGCCAATAAACTGTTGTTGATAATTGTGTATACACACTACCAAAATATGAACCCACACAATGCAATCTCTGTCACGAAGTAATCACATTATGCACATTAAATATAAACCGATAACAATATCAAACCAGTTGGTACAAGTTCCATAAGATAAGCAGTTTAAACAGATAACACCAAACTCCAAACAAATAAACCAGCAAGTCAATAAATCAAATAACTATTATAATGGAGTACAACCACTCGTTGTATTTTAGAGGTATTGTCCCCTCGAAATTGAAAGAAGATGACACCAAATTTCAGACCAACCTTTCCCCACCATCTTTGCACAAACAACATCAATTGAAGAACTATTGCTATGTCAAGACCACGCTTTGTCTCACCAATAAAAATGCTTGGCGACCATTTGATGATTCTTACCTTTTTCAGAGCTGTCATAGCCAATGTGCTTGACGGTGTCTCTGACAATTTTCTGGTAATCAACAACGGCATTCGATGAGATCTCTCCCAAAATCATGATCATTCCCGTTTTGGTGGCCGTTTCTGAGAGGGAGGAATTGAAAATAAAGTCAACATGTATTAAAACCATCTAATGTGGAAACTACTTTTTACCTGCTTTGGAAAGAGAATTTGTTTGGCTCGCGGGTCATATTGGGTAGTTAAATAATCCCTGAAAAATACTTTGAAAACAATAATCTCAAGCATGAAACTTAACGGAGTAAGGCAGGTGATTGGCTCCGTGCCCCCTTGGTCGTTGCCTTGATGCCGTTGAAAAGCTCCAGTAGAAATTTATAATTTCTTCAGGGTGCCCTATACCAAGGAGAAAATGCCCAAGTCCCCTTGCCCTTTCAAAAATGAAGCATACATGCCAGTGAATCTGTTAGTTAGTTAGTCACCTGTCTTCGTTTGAGGACAACGCACAGAAAAAAATAAACAAGAATAAAACAATACACTGTACAGTATATTTTCAAGATATTTGACTCTCCCTCCTCTGTACAAAAAAACTTCATTGTTTTCTACCAGTAAGTCTGTCACGCACCCTCTTCAAGGCCAGGCAAACTGTTATCAACAGGGAGTGCAAAGCAATTTTCACTCATGCCGGACGTTCAGTCATATGAATCTAATTGAAGATTACTTAAAAAATAACTTGAATTGACAGTGCTTACCACAGGCTACCTTGGCCATGGGATCACCGGCCAAGTGGGCATCCAGTACAGCATCGCTGACTTGGTCACATATCTTATCTGTGTACAAAAAAGAAAGGGTAGAGAAAATACATTATTTTCATATTCTTGCAACTGTTTACCAATGTTTTTTGTGTTCTTTTTGCTTCTGGGAGGAAGAAGATCTGCACATTTGCAACCTTGAAGCCACAATAGGTAGACTTGCCCGACTGGCCAGCCTGGAACTAAAGAATTTTGCCCAACACTCAGAGCAAAATACACTGTGCCACCCAGTACAGTTTTAATTGCACATCCACAATGACGACACCATAATTAAACATGAATTTTGTTGATCTGCTTGCGCTTGATGGACTTTAAAAAAAATTGATTCCAAGTCCACCACTCAAATTGGTCTAGCAACAACCCCAGCATACATTATTGGCAACAGAAACTGATGCATAAATCCTTTAAAAACACTTTTTCATTTGTACCAATATTGCGCACACCCTTTTAAAGCCATTGGACCCTTTCGGTTCAGAAAAAAAAAAAAGTTCACAGATTTACAAATAACTTACAGGGTTTACAGAAGGCAATGGTGAAAGGCTTCTCTTGAAATATTATTCCATGAAATGCTTTACTTTTTGAGAATACAGCAAAACAATATAAATTCTCGTTAACGAGAATTACGGATTTATTTGAAACACATGTCATGACACGGCGAAACGCGCGGAAACAAGGGTGGGTTTTTCCGTTGTTTTCTCCCGACTCCGATGACCGATTGAGCCTAAATTTTAACAGGTTTGTTATTTGATATAGAAGTTGTGGTACACTAAGTGTGGGCCTTGGACAACACTGTTTACCGAAAGGGTCCAATGGCTTTAAATAATTGAAAACTAATAACGAACCAATACGTAACGGCTGCTTTAAAAACCTGTCTGGGCAGTTTACTATCTCGGTGAGCTATAGAGCTAAAGCACTTGTAAGCATTTCCAGTGCTCTATGCAGTGTCTTCATTGATTCTTTACAGGATTTATCAGGGATTCTTAACATGATTTAATGGGGGAGGGGTACACATAATTTACTTCTGTGTACAACAAGTGTGTTAAGCTAGTGGGATTTGAAACTTTGCATGGTGGAAGTAAATTTAAGAGAGGTTAAGGGTTGATAGTATAAAACATTGTGAGAAACGGCTCCCTCTGAAGCAATGTAGTTTTAAGAAAGAAGTCATTTTCCAAAAATTTGATTTTGAGACCTCAGATTTAGAATTTGAGGTCTCGAAATCAAGCATCTGAAAGCACACAACTTTGTGTGACAAAGATGCTTTTTCTTTCATTATTATCTCGCAACTTCGGCGACCAGTTGAGCTCAAATTTTCACAGGTTTGTTATTTTATGCATATGTTGAATACACACTGTGAAGACTTAAAACTGACTAGTCTTTGACAATATACCAATAGTGTCCAGTGTCTTTAAACTGGAGGTCATTGGTTCAAGTCCTGCTCTAACAGTAAAGTTTTCCTAAGTTCAAACCATGTACTGCCAACATGAATGGAACAATTAGAAAGATCCTGGTGTATCATGACGCAACTGTATCAAATTATCAGGATGAAATGACAGCGTACCATCATGTGCAATTTTGGGGGGGAAAGTCCTGATCGGAAATACGGTGTCCAATGGTGTTGACAAACTACTCATAAATCACGATTTTACTTTCACTTCTATTTTGCAATAAATAACAGATCCCATGCAATCAGAATATCCTGCAGGCCTGATACTTCTAGGAAGTGCATTGTCGCAATAACTCCCCCAAAAATATGTTATTGCACATTGAATGCGCACACACTCTAATTGGTTGGCAAAAAAGGAGGCAACGACGTAAACACTATTATGCCTACCCCTAGTGCACAACCCATAGTGTCTGAACGCATGAAAGGAATGTAATTAGCATTATTTCATGGAAAGAGCCAATTGTCTCCATGCCCAGGAGTCTGGCCTTGGTGCCTCTTGAAATACTCAAATTTACATTTCTCTCATCCACTGATATAGGAAAACACCTTGCCCCTACAGGAGTAGAGTACATTGGGCTAGAGTAAATTGTTAATTGTAACACAAGATACAATGTACATCACACTCAAAAGTCAATACAGTGAACATCCACCAAACCAGAATTCACCATTTAACCAGCATGATGAAGCATCTGTTTATCACCAGGGCCCAATTTCATGG
The DNA here is from genome assembly GCF_902459465.1 of Asterias rubens. Lineage (NCBI taxonomy): Eukaryota > Metazoa > Echinodermata > Asteroidea > Forcipulatida > Asteriidae > Asterias > Asterias rubens. The sequence continues at coordinate 6,084,846 of NC_047081.1, read as the reverse complement.
CTCTGCTTACCGCAAGCACAGAATCCGCACTTACGGAAGCAGGAAATTCTGTGCTTATGGCAAGCCTATTTCACGGGTTAGCAGCAAATTTTGGCTTCTGCGTGTGCGTACTCCACGTTACTAGGCATTCTACGCTTACAAGGCTAGCGTGGAAATTCAACGCTTGCAAGTAAGCGAGGAATCGTGATCGTAAGCGCAGAATTCGGCGGTAAGCAGGGCCATGAAATTGGGCCCTGTATGGTAGGCTGTCAGCGGTGCTGGGCGGGCCTGCAAAGAACTAACCAACTTCGCCAAGCACTCTGAGCAAATTACACTGTGCTGCCCAGCACAGGATTCCCAAAGCTTGCACATTTAGCCCCATATCTAATCATGAATTATTTTGTGAAACCCTCGCCCTTGCCGGACTAAATTAAATTTAAAGCCCAACACTAAAATTGGTCTAGCTACAACACTGATTATCATCAATATATCAGAAAAGCACAACTTTGAATCATACATGCGTGATTCAGACAAACCATTGTATTCATAAAGTTCACAAAGCTGTTATGTAATATTTATGAACAAGGGTGCGTGTCACTCGGGTTTAAGCTGGTTTGGTTGATAGATTGATCCGGTTTTTGTTTGGAGTAGGGGCTCAAAGGTCAAATAACTTTTGCGATCCACTCATTTTCCGAGTCCCCACAAAAGTGGGGGAAAAGTCTCCAACATCAAGTTAAATTGGTCTTAAATTAAATTTTTTCTTTGATACCCTTTCAGCGAAATTTGAAACATGACATTCGTTCGGACGTCAATAACAAATAGGTAAAAACATGGGGGCAACCCCAACCACCTCCCCTCAAAGAAATATAAATTTTACAAATAAATCTAGCTATAAAACTGTTACCAGGTAGAACTTTTGTTTCACAAATTTGTGAACAAGCGTAGTACGTTTCGCACATATTTATTTCCATCAAGAACAGAATAATCACCTTCTAAAGCCAAAAGGCAACACAAAATTTGCAAAGTCATGTCCCATTTTAAATGCCACTCCCAGGGTAGTAGGCCTACTGTTCTATAAGCCGTTAGAGTTTCCATACTGTACAAACAGAGGATCCTATGCAAACATTGAATGCTTTAAAGGGAAGGTACACGCTTGGTAATTGTCAAAGACCAGTCTTCTCACTTGGTTTATCCCATCATAACCATAAAATATCAAGCCTGTGAAAATGTGGGCTAAATTGGTCATCAACGTTGCAAGGAAATTAAGAGAAAAACACCCTTGCCTTATTTTAGTGAGAAATTACCTCTTTCTCGAAAAATAAGTTACTTCAAAGGGAGTCATTTCCCACAATGTTTTATACTATCAACAGCTCCCCAATGCTTATTACCAAGTCAGTTTTTAAGTTAATATTTGTTTTGAGTAACTACCAAACGTGTACCCTCCCTTTAAGTATTGAATAGAGCAAGAGCAATTCCCTCAAGCCAAATGGAAAACATATTCTACCTTTTTTTCACAGAAAAGGTAGAAAATGCAGACCCTGATGATATCAGCTCAGCAAATGTTAAGCTAACCATTACTCTTCCTGTTTAAGGGTGACTGGGTGTTTTCTCCATCATAACGTGGTTCTACTGGATGGCCTCGCAAGCAATAATGTATACCCAAATCATGTCCTTGACCCGAAATGCAGTGAGGAAGGGACTCAAATAGTGATATTATGGGGATTATTTTATGGACAACACAACGTCACACAACGACTGCTTTTTATTGTTACATCAGCAATGATAATGGGCAGGGTTTACCTTTAACTTTTTAAGTGACTGCACGGCACGATTAGCATTTTATTTCCCAAGTCCATCAGCTTTTTCTAAAGAAATAGGGCTGCTTTCCTACATTGAACTAGTTACTCTATTAATTATTTCCCTCTCCCTTTGGTGATTGCTTACAACTTAACAAGAATTTGCAGACTGAAGGGGGTTTGAAGAAAATCGTGACAAACGCCAACTGACATGATGTTTTTTTTAAGAGTTGCATTCAGATCTGCAATTTTTTTGAGGGGACAAAATGGGTGTGTTTCATTTAAGTCAGAGTAGAAGGCTCTCCCATTGTCAGTGCATGATAAAAGTTGTGCCAGTCATTGATTGTTTGTAGTTTCTAAGCAGGCCTATTCTACATGGAGATTATGCATGAATGCAACATGTAGTTGATTATGTTAAAGCCATTAGGCCCCTATACACTTTTGGAACAGAAAAAAATAAAAATTCACAGATTTACAAATAACTTACAGGGTTTACAGAAGGTAATGGTAAAAGACTTCTCTTGAAATATTATTCCATGAAATACTTTCCTTTTTGAGAAAACATTAAAACAATTATCAATTCTCGACAACGAGAACTACGGATTTAAAGTAAACACATGTCATGACACGGCGAAACGTTCGGAAACAAGGGTGGGTTTTCCCGTTATTTTCTCTCGACTCCAATGACCGATTGAGCCTAAATTTTCTTAGGTTTGTTATTTTATATGTTGTGATACACGTGTGGGCCTTGGACAACACTGTTTACCGAAAGTGTCCACTGGCTCTAAGCCCAACTACGCCTACTTAAAAAATGAATAGAGATTATAGAAGCAGCAAAATGCACTATTTGCTCTCAGTAATTTACACGTGTGCACACAACATTGCCACTTCTCAGATAATAATTTTCCACTGTAAACAAGTTGGTTAACAGTTCATGTTAAGGGACTGCTATGGGATTCCCCTCTTTTCGTCAAGGGTTCAAACAACATTAACCCTTTAAAAAAAAATGGTTTTGACAAACTGCAGTTTGGGAAAAATTTCTGCATCGGACTGCCATCTCATTTGGGTAAACAAGATAGTTTTTTACATTATGATGAATTCAACGTGGCAGTTGCATCAGGACATTTTACACTAGGTTCATAGTTGAGAAAAAAATTACCAACAATTTCAAGTTTGCAAGAATTCAAAAACTGTTCTTCTGTCATCGGATAACTTTCCGTATGGCGCCACCACTTTTTCACTCATTTTTACAAAAAGGGATATATCAATGAGGTAAATTAGATACTATATTATTTCATATCGGATGAAAAAGTGGTGGCGCCATGCGGAAACTTTTCCCTGTCATCATGTCTCTGCTCATTTGGACACGCCTCACTGATCAGTAATCTTCTTGCAGTGTATTCCAAGCAAATACAAACAGTTGGTCAGCAAACAACAGTACATACTCAAAATACCAACTGCAAGTGCAACAATTGTGGTTCATCAATGATGTGTTGTTTCATTTACAGTTAAAACAACACACATTGCACGCACGGAATGCATGCTCTCTAGACTTCAAGTGAGTTCACACATCATCAAATGACAATCACAAATGATGCAACTCAACTCGACACCCCGGATAGTAAAGAACTTCGCCCACTTTTTCACACGAAATAAAACGATACAGTTCCATTAAGAAAATGGACCCAGCAAATCCTTAAAGTTTAATTTGCTTGCTTACCAGGGTGTCCTTCACCAACAGATTCAGAGGTGAACAGGAAGGTGTTTGCGTCGTCTTCATTCATGTCGACGTTGTTGTGGTTGTTCTCAAGCATAGGCATTTGGACGTTTGTTGTGTTGTGTTGAACGCAACGAGCGTTGTCTCTTTTCCACGTGTGTATCGGCTGCGACCCGCTCACCAAAAGAATGATTGTCTGAGAACGGTCGATTTTTGTGGCCATGTAAAATGGGTCAGGTGCAACACGACGACGTCTCTGATTGGTCAAACGCCACACGGCGAAATTATGTTTATTTTATATTTTTATTTTCAGTATAAATAATAATAATTTAATAAATTTATCTTTAAAATATTAAAAAAATACAAAAAAATACTTTTATAATTTTGATTACAATTTAATTTTACTTATTTTTATGAATAAAGTGGTCCAACTGACTTTAAATTGTAGAAAAAGACTGGCGAAATAAATGGAAGATTCCATTATGTGACATGTGTGGAAATTTGAACACGCAGTTCTATTAAAAAACAAACTGTATTTAGCACGTGATTGTTTCAATGTAATTATAACACAAAGTTTTGGAAGTTATTTTTATAAATTAAGTTTGTCTTTTAAAACTTTTATACAGATATTTGAATAACTACTATCACACTTGTTTTATTTATCTCCCTACTTATTTCGATTATTCCTTCAATTGCAATAACAATGCAATACATTGTTTTTTTTTTATATGAGATGGTCAAGAAGAAGCACCCATCCCATCATCAGTCCACGAATAGATTGACATGCTATTTAGAATAAAAACAGTGGTAAAAGTGGTCTGTATAAAAACAAATCAGAAATGGCCCGACCTAGAAATCGACAACACGATGACGGCTGGAAGTTACTCTGCTCCTTTTCTGCAGTGATGTTCGTTTTGGTTTTGGTAAAGCTAGGTAGGTATGGTGGATTCGTGCATGTTGATGGAGGAACTCCCCCCCCCCCCCCCCCGGCCTAGCTAGGTAGTGTAGTTGCGATAACGTTATCGCAACTAGTCTTGCCCCACCCCCTCCCAACAGTCCCATCCATGAGCCATATTAAATGCATGGATTGTGCATGTTGATAGTGGGGAACATTATTAACAATCAATGGGATCAACGCTCAATTAAAACAGGTTAACCCTTTCCCTTTGCATTCATATACTAGTTACTAGTTAGTTTGTGTGCGTGGACGCACACTATTTCCTGCCGTCTTTTTGTTCTATCAAAAAAATTCAATGAATTGTGTGTGTGATGGAGGAATTTATGGTGATACTGTGAAGAAATTATTATATTCATGCAAATGCAAAATAAGACAAATGTTACATTCTGGCAAGAGTTACTATTACCTAGTACTAGTTTGAACAGAATTGAAATTGAATGATAATTTATAAAATTCACGCTTAACCTAAAGCATGCCGAAAAACATCCCAAACACCTTGGACTGTTCAACCCTCCTTGCATATAGGAACGATTCCATCTCCATCATCGAATTCGTCTCCATCATCAATAGATAATTATTGTCTGATAATATCTTGTCAAATGTCAATAGACCCTATATTATTGCCACTATCGCCTCACAAAACATCGTGAAACTCTGATTTTCCAAAGTTAGAATCTGCGAAAATATTCATTTGTTTCTTAATTATAAAAATAGAGATGCCAAAGAAAGACATTTGGAATCAGCTGATTATCACCCAGCCCTCTTTGAAGTTGAATGGCTATGAAATTGACAGACATTCTTTAATTGCAGGGTGCTGTGGCCGTGCGGTTGATAATCAATCATGGAAATAAATTCATTGAACTCAACTAGTTCCAAGAGAGGGCGCTATTCAGAATGTATACCTTGCAAGTTACTACAGCGGTCTGGGTTTGAGTCCTGGCCTTGCGAGATAACTATGGAAGGAAAAATACCCTTGTCACACGAAGTTGTGTGATTTCAGAATCTTGATTTCGAGACCTCAAGTTCTAAATTAATTTGAGGTCTCGAAATCAAATTCGTGGAAAATTACTTTTTTCTCAAAAACTAAGTCACTTTAGAGGGAGCAGTTTCCACAATGTTTTATACTATCAATCTTTCCCCATTACTCATTACCATGCATGGTTTTATGCTACTGCCTTTACTGCCTTTAAAGGCAGTGGACACTATTGGTAATTGTCAAAGACTAGCCTTCACAGTTGGTGTATCTCAACATATGCATAAAATAACAAACCTGTAAAATTTGAGCTCAATCGGTCATCGAACTTGCAAGATAATAATGAAAGAAATGCACGCGAAGTTGTGTGCGTTTAGATGGTTGATTTCGAGACCTCAAGTTCTAAGCCTGAGGTCTCGAAATCAAATTCGTGGAAAATTACTTTTTTCATGAAAACTATGGCACTTCAGAGGGAGCCGTTTCTCACAATGTTTTATACCATCAACCTCTCCACATTACTCGTCACCAAGAAAGTTTTATGCTAATAAATATTTTGAGTAATTACCAATAGTGTCCACTGCCTTTAAGGTGAGGACTACGCAGATTTTGGCGTCGAATGACACCAGAGGCATGTTGCAACCTACTCGGGGGCTACCCCCTTACAGTCCGCAACCTCTCCCTATTACTCAATACCAAGTAAGGTTTTATGCTAATAATTATTTTGAGTAATTACCAATAGTGTCCACTGCCTTTTAAACCCGATACCAAACCGGCGTGATGAGACGTATTTAGCTCGGGACGACTTCACTTTTTACTTTAATTTAAGTGCGTTTGTTCTTCAGATTTTCGCTACTTAATACGGATGGTAACACTATGTTTGCTTGTCTTGGGGTTCTTCACCTTCTTCTTGTACCTGGTTGGAGACAAACTACAGATGCTTTGGAGCTTCTTTGTGTCCAGCAATAACACACAGGGACAAGGTAATGGAGCAAATAACAGGCCTCGAAATAATTACCCATGGCTCTAAAGCAATTGCCGTGGTGCTTAGTGCTTTTGCTGTGGTGCCCTCAGCAAGTTTCCAATATAAACTTACACGGTAGTGCCCTTTACCAGAGGAAAACTAATATGTCCCTTCAAGAGCGAAGATTCAAATTCACAAGAATCATCAAGATAAAACCACAAAGAATGCCCCAAGTAGCACAGTAGAGTTTTTTAAACCAAAGATAACCACAAAGTAAAAGAGAGGACCTCATGTGATGGTCAAGTGTTCAAGCAGAGACTGAAGCTCTGGTGTTTCATGATTGGCAATGTGGGTGTCTTAGACATTTGTGTTCTAGAAGCAGGGAACACTCGACCAATATTGGGTTGCCTCCTTGGACATACCATAGATATAGAAATATGAATATAATACATAGATCGGCTGCCGCACATACATATGCGGGTTCTGGCATGGGGGCAGGTATTGGCCCATTCTCCAACGTTCATCTTCTACCAGCACGTGACTTTTAGCGCATCCATTGTGGTTAATTCCTATCTCCCATGTTCATAGTCTGTGCGTTACCAGCAGCACATGACTTTTTATTGCGTGCCGTCCATGAAAAAATAGAAATGTTTTGGTACAACATATGGCGCGTATGTACGCGTATGTACGCGCGGCCGATCTAGGTAATAAATTCTACATCTTTGGGACATATATGTACATGTAAATCCTTAGGTTTCTACTGTTGGTGTGTAATGCAAGTAAAAGTACCCAGTCACATCACCTTGTAATCGTTACATTGTTCTCTGAAAACAACTATGGGTCTTATATTTTTAACATAGCTCTGTAACTGCCCACATTGTAGTATGGGGGGAAAATGACTACATTGAGTCGCCCTCAGGTTCCATAAAGCCCTCCACAAGAACTGCGTATTATTACCATTATTCCTAGTACATGTAACTCCACTGAAGAGGGGTTTTCTGACACTCCAAGTTAATCATATTATTGTGTGATTCCCCAAACCCCCAGAATTATCAGATAAAGAGAAGGAGACTGAAAGAAGGAAAGCTCGAGAGAAGATCCAGAATGAGTACACAGAAAAGGTGTGGTATTAAGGTTTAGCTATTCCCATATTTCATTTTTTTTTTGACAGAAGCTAAGTAGTTACCTAAGAAAAAAGAAATTGTCCAAAGTAGCTTTGTATTTCTAATGATGACGATGCTTTACTTTGAGGCCAAGTGAGAACTATTCGTTGAAACTGACTGAATGCCACAATGCCTAAGTATTTTTGTATTGTTGGTGATATTATTGGGGTGTTTTTGTTTTTTGTTGGGTGGTGGGGGGTGGCATTGATACAAGAATCATTGTAAGATTAGTGAGTTAATTAGCCATGTACAATGGCTTACTATTACCAGCTCTCACTTCAAGATTTTAAAGCAACATTTTTCCTGAAATTTCAGGGCGCCAGATATGAAGAAGAAGTTCTGAAACCAAGGGAAGAGGCTGAAAAGGCTCGTTTAGAGGAAGAGTTCAACAAGTTTGCTGGACCTGCCTGGAAGGGTAAATCCAATCGGCTTGGGGTAAGTAATAATGGCCAATTTATAAATCTCACCTATAGCAACTGTAGGTTTTTCTACTCAAGAGTCTTTCCCCCAAATTACAAATTGTAGAGTGTCATGGCCGTGTGGTTGAGAGGTTCAAATTCAAATTCTGGTGGTTCTAATTATTGGAGTGTGGGTTGGTATCCTGGTCATGACACTTGTGTCTTGGAGCAAGATGCTTTGCTTCTCTTCACCCACGGGTATGGGTACCTGCGAGGGTAGTGATTGATATTGGGTCTAAAAAAGCCACTAGCACCATGGAAGCTCAGGGTTGTATACTCCACAGGGAGCTGAGAAAGATTAAAGGATTGTTATTGGTCCAATGACCAGGGCACTAATGTAAAGGGCATTGAGACGTTATTGTGACATGTGTAATATAGGACCTAGTTTTTATCATTATTAAAGAAAAATTTAACCAGGCAAAACCGTTTTTGTGATAGTCAGTGATTTAATACAACTGAAATGGGACAGGACTAAAATCATGCACATGTCATGCAAATGTTTCCCAACTTAGTGGAATGACCCAATTCCATGTACAGCCACAGACCCGCTTTGATCATGATGATACAGCCCCTTTAAAGACACTGGACAACTTTGGTAAATTTGTCAAAGACCAGTCTTGTATCTCATCAACATATGCACAAAATAACAAACCTGTGAAAAATTTGAGCTCAATTGGTCGTCGAAGTTGTGTTCTTTCAGTATGCTTGATTTTGGGACCTCAAAATCTAATTCTGAGGTCTAAAAATAAAAAATTACTTCTTTCTCAAAAACTATGTTACTTCAGAGGGAGCCATTTCTCACAATATTTTATACTATCAACAACTCCCCATTGCTTGTTACCAAGTAAGTTTTTATGCTAACAACTACTTTGAGTAATTACCAGTGGTGTCCAGAGCCTTTAAAGTGTTTTGCACTCAACAACACGCTTTGGAACAGAACCCACACTATCACAACACCATAGACTTGTTACGCTTAACAAAGCACACTATACAAAGAAATTATTCTGAAATAGATGCATGATTGTTTTCATGACTTAAAGGCACTGGACACAATTGGTAATTACTCAAAATACATTTTAGCATAAAAACCTACTTGGTAACGAGCAATGGAGAGTTGTTGATAGTTTCAAACATTGTGACAAACAACTCCCTCTTAACATAGTTTTTGAGAAAGAGGTAATTCCTCAATCAAATATTTGAATCTGATACAGATTTCAGGCCTGAATCTTTTCTCAGGCATCTGAAAGCACTCACATTTGTGCAATAAGGGTGTTATTCTTTTGTTATTTTCTTAGACTTTAGATGACCAATTGAGCCCAAATTATCATATGTTTGTTATTTTATGCATATTTTAGGATACACCAGGTGAGAATACTGGTCTTTGGTATTTACCAAAGATGTCCGGTACCTTTAATATGACAATCTTTATTGATTTTTGATATTTAGATCAGCAAAGGTAAAATCTAAGCCAGATGGTGGGGAAATGTTCAAATGTTTCTATTGATTTTAATTGTGAGAAAAAGAAAACAAAGTTGGTAAAAACAGGTGTTAGTCCAGGCCTGATATTTCACGAAGGCAAGGAATTAATAATAAATGTTTTTAACGGAAAACACTCAAATTCACTGTATTACGGTTGAAATGCTATTTGAATGAACAACATAATTTTGTTAAAGGCAGTGGACACTATTGGTAATTACTCAAAATAATTATGAGCGTAAAACCTTATTTGGTGACGAGTAATGGGGGAAGGTGGATAGTATAAAACATTTTGAGAAACGGCTCCCTCTGAAGTGACATGGTTTCCGAGAAAGAAGTAATTTTCCACGAATTTGATTTCAAGACTTCAAGTTTAGAATTTGAAGTCTTGAAATCAACCATCTAAACACACACAACTTTGTGTGACGAGGGTGTGTTTTCTTTCATTATTACCTCGCAACTTTGACGACCAATTGAGCTCAAATTTTCACAGGTTTGTTATTTTATGCATAAATATGTTGAGATACACCAAGTGAGAAAACTGGTCTTTGACAATTACCAATAGTGTCCACAGCCTTGAAGTTCAATCGTTTAAATATAAATAATAATTGTTATTAATTCATTTACAGTAAAAGTGAACCGTTAATTTTGAGAGGCTTTGTGACCATATGTTCCCAGACCTGGATTTTTAATTGTTAATTTGTTTTTTCAATTACCGTCTAAAGATAACCCCTGAGAAAATGTTATTAGTATGCCTTTAGATTTGGATTTCAATTAGAGAATGCCATTATTTATCATTGTTCAACATAAATCCTATAATTTAGCAGCAGGTACCGCAACAATGTATTTTTAAAAAGGGTATAACCAAAATTAATATACTTTGTCAGGCCTGGAATTTCATCTTTGAAAGAGCAAGGCCATTTTCATTTTGCAAAGGGCACTTCCATTGGAAAATCTTAAAATTTGAAACTTTTGAAGGGGCACCAAGGCCAAGACTAGGGGCATCATTATGCCATGGCCTTCGTGGCCTGAAGGGGCACCAAGGCCAAGACCAGGGGCAACATTATGCCATGGCCTTCGTGGCCTGAAGGGGCACCAAGGCCAAGACCAGGGGCAACATTATGCCATGGCCTTCGTGGCCTGAAGGGGCACCAAGGCCAAGACCAGGGGCAACATTATGCCATGGCCTTCGTGGCCTGAAGGGGCACCAAGGCCAAGACCAGGGGCAACATTATGCCATGGCCTTCGTGGCATGAAGGGGCACCAAGGCCAAGACCAGGGGCAACATTATGCCATGGCCTTCGTGGCCTGAAAGGGCACCAAGGCCAAGACCAGGGGCAACATTATGCCATGGCCTTCGTGGCCTGAAGGGGCACCAAGGCCAAGACCAGGGGCAACATTATGCCATGGCCTTCGTGGCCTGAAGGGGCACCAAGGCCAAGACCAGGGGCAACATTATGCCATGGCCTTCGTGGCCTGAAGGGGCACCAAGGCCAAGACCAGGGGCAACATTATGCCATGGCCTTCGTGGCCTGAAGGGGCACCAAGGCCAAGACCAGGGGCAACATTATGCCATGGCCTTCGTGGCCTTCCTCTAATTCCAGGCCTGCTTTATCCCTGAGGCAATTTTAACCTCTATCAAATTAAATGTTTTTCGTCTTTTTAATCTCATCTTTGCTGATAGACCCCATGTTTGTATTAGAATGGTTTATTTTCCAAAATTGCTAATATGCAACCGCATGCTGAATTGGACTTCAATTAACAATCTACAACCTTACCTTTAACTCAAATTGCAGACAACCACAATAGAGACGCTTTGTGCATTGTTAATGTTGACTATTTTATCATGAATGCACTGTACACTGCTGTGCAAATACAGAAATTGATTTTGTTATTAGAAACATCTGTTCGGGTAGAAAGTCAATTTTATTTAATTGTAAAAGGGTTATTGAGTGAAATTTTTTTATTAATATCTTTTGAAACCAATAACTTCAAAAATGGTTGGGATTCGGATGTTTCTACAGTGTGAGGACATCCTTGCTTTGCTTTCGTCTATAAACAAAAAAAATATTGATGTCACTAAAAAAGTTACAAATTTTGGGAAAACAGAGAGATGTTCTTGATTTACAGGGTCCACAAACATGGAAATGTGTATATTATTTGGTCACCACCCCTAAAACTAATGTCAATAAAATTACAGGAGATTTCGATCTGTAAAAAGTATTTGATAATAATTTCACTTCAAAGTGTGTTGTTATGGATACAGATGTTTTTATCCCCAAAAATAAACGTTACTGTCAGATACGATTCTCAGATTGTGTATTCCATGCAAATAATTCTTCCTGAGTACTAAATCCCACAGGATTTTCAGCGATAATATTAAAAAAACGGTACCACCTTTTGAAGAATTTTCCACTTTTATTGTGGAGTTTATATACAACCAACACTTATATCAGATAAAAGCAGTTGAATAGTTCTAAAACAAAGGTAGCCTATCTGTTCCCTTTAGTCGTTATTTGAACACAAAGTGGCATAAATATCTCCCTAATTGTTGTACAAAATCTCCCTGAGTTCAAAATGCAAGTGTAGGCAGCTCTGCTGTGTGTTTAGATCCCCCATGAACTGTTCAGGGATTACATGTATATTTTGGGCGTATAAACCGCATTAAAATTAACTGTAGTTTAATTTCAGTTGGAGCATTATGTTATTGATTTCTGTTGTGAACCAGCTGTTACATTTTCTTTTAAAACATTTTTGCTTATAGAATTATTATGATAACAAATAACCACGTTCAACAGATTTTGGGGAATTGGTTTTATGAACTAAATTGTATTTTTCAACTGGCTGTGAACAGGTGAAGGTGCAAGTCTCGTGCGTATTTGAACTTCCGCAAAAAAATAACCATCCTTTTTGTCTTTAGGATGGCAAAGAGCCAAACGAGGATGAAAGACCGGTAACTGATTCAGGAAAGCCAGTGCTAAGGAAACGAGTGCAGGGTACCAGCAAGGATGCATCAGCTGTTAGGAAGCTTCCCGAGTCCGTAACCAGACCGCCTCCTGTCGAACCAGACCAACCTAAACCACAAAAAAGGGTAAAGTGTCTTTCACTTTCTTTTTGCACCAGGAATAATTCAATATTCAGAGTTTACCCTTAGTGACAAAGCAGCTGAACTAATTAGTATGTTGAAGTTGTTGTTTGACAAGCCCATCTGCCTTTATAGTTGACCATATCCTTTTAAATAGGGATGCTTTTCAACATTGAACAATCCAGTCACAGTTAATTTGTACTAGCCCTTGAGTACCTAAACACTAGTATGACACTGGTGTGCAAATATAGTGCAATCAAAAACCTTAAAACTCCTTCATACCATACTCTGTCCATCTGCTCAATGATCAGCCCAGACGTTAATTACTTCCAACTAAGATGTTGTTAATTGACCTGATGTAAAATTCAGTATACTTTTATTTGTGTTAAATAATTTTGTATAGCATGTGTGCATGGACATTTTCCTCCATGGTAGAGCCAAAATGAACTGAATTGAATGCTCAGGCAGTTAGAGGAGAAATGTATTTTTGTTTGGATTACACAGGTAGTTATACTTCCGGAGGAGCCTAATTCAAATGAAAAAGAGGTGAGAATTTAACAGTTTATAAATTCAACTTAATTACAACAATAATCTGTCATGCTTTTTAACTACCACCCGGCCGGAAGGTATAGAAAATAGACTTGGACTACTACTTTAGTTTTTATATAGGATCGTAATTAACTGCACTGCCATGGAGTGAGTTCTTGGGTTGTCTCAACGTTTTGACTAGCTTGCTCTAGTTATTGTCAGGAGACTGTAACATTTACATGATAATAGTGGTGCTCATGCTGTTTACTCTCGTTTCCCCTTGTTTGTCCAACAGTGTATAACAATTCGCATGAGGGGTTTGCAAAGTACAATTAGGACAAGAAGATTCCTGTATATTAACAAAGTTCAGGTAAGAAACCCTTTAGAGACCATAGCGGCCACGAGTGGCTAGTCCCAAAATGCTCATAGTGGTCGCAAACGGCTGAAAGGTTTGATATACACTTCCAGTCACAGCAGGAGGTCAAATTGAAAGTCATGTCCAGAATTTACATTTTCCAAATTTTGACATGTTTGCATTTATATTTGTTATAACCACAAAGGGAATTGACTGGATAAACCTTTGAATAATTTGTTGTCGAAAACAAAGACAAAGTTACAAGAGCCGAATTTGAATCTCCAGTTTAATGTGCCAGCACTAAATGTAAGAGTCTCTACATCCTGCCGGGCACCCGGCAACACAATAGTTTGAACTCAATAATTTTGGCCCCATTCTTCTGATATCATCATCAAAATAGTCTGGGCATTGCTATTTTGAGAGTCAATGTCTCCATGGGTTATACAGTGTAGTGTACATTACAGGATCTCCCCTCAAACATACACTTTAGAAATTATATGATTCTGTGGGAAAAGGTTTATATGTAAGGATAGCTTCCAATTGTAAGATGTACATGTAGTCCCTTTGGAGCTTAATTCCTGCGCAACCTAATGTTCATACCCTTTACAAAAGTGAGCAGTGCTCACCCAAGCATGAATTATTTTCAGCCTTTTTGGTGTCATGTGAAGGTTGAGTCCATAAGCTATCCATACATAACTTTTTCTCCAAGAATCATATTCGCAGCCATTTCAAAAGTGTATAGTTTTTTTTTAGACACCAGTATAGGCACAGCATTTATGAGCTAATTCCCACAATGATAAATTCATTCTTATTACCTTTTCTCTCTCCAATGTGAAGGTTCTTTTGGACTGGATGACCAAGCAAGGATACCACCCTCAACTTTACACAGTCTGCACAACGTTCCCACGGATGGACCTGTCTGAACACGTTGACAAGACACTGGAAGATATTGAACTCTGTCGGGATGTGACGCTTATTATCGAGGAGAAACTATGACAAGTTTATGTAAGCCCAACTGTATGCCAGTCAATTGGTTATGTTAAGGAGAATGGACGCGAAAGTGTAGATTCGTGGATAGAATGTACGAACCGAAGGCGTGTACATTGTAGTCACGAATCTACACTTTAGAGTCTATTCTCTGACTTTGTCTCTGACTTAAACTATTTCCCAAAAACTTTGTACTGTGTCAAACGGCGTTTGGTCACACATTTTTTTGTTCGGTCACACATTTTATTATTCTATATTTTTTGCCGAATTTGACGAAGCATATTTGATAATGCTTGCAACAATATTGGGTATGCCTTGATGCCTTACAACGTTATGTACAATGTTTTGATCAGTATACAACTATGTTTTTACTAAAGTAAATGTTTTTGGAAATTTAAATACAACATGTTTTCAGCTGCATGTGTTTTGCACATCATGTTAATATTCAATTTGGGAAGAAAGTCATTTCAATTTGAACTATCCCTTGAGATTGTAGTAAATCTCCAAGTGAGTGTGGATTTGTTACGAATCTACAGTAACATGCAAGTGTAGATTTGTAAAAACAATCTACACTTTTATTAATAGAGTGGCGTCACAGAAATAGTTTAAGTATGATAAAGGCACTTTGATACTCTTTTAATGTACACTTCTCCAGACATACAAAGCTTTAACCAATGTAGGCAAAAGCCTTGCACAAAATTGCATGCTCTTGTCATCTTCAGGATACTAAATAGTGTGAGACATATTGGTATGTATATAAGAACTCACACCGCTGCAGTGAGGTTAATAATGATAAGCCCCCTCAAGCCACAAAAGTGAAAGTTTCCTACCCTCTAAGCAGGACAGTTCTTTTCAGCATATAATGTCTCCCAAATTCCGAAATCAACTCCGCCGCAGTAGAATAAATAGTGAGACAAATTCTCAAAGAACAAAGATCTACATGTACACAGCAAAGAAGATATGGTAACCAGTGACCTCGGCACCCACAAACACGGCACCCACAAACACGGCACCCACAAACTCGGCACCCACAAACTCAGCACCCACAAACTCAGCACCCACAAACTCGGCACCCACAAACACGGCACCCACAAACTCAGCACCCACAAACTCGGCACCCACAAACTCAGCACCCACAAACTCGGCACCCACAAACACGGCACCCACAAACTCAGCACCCACAAACTCAGCACCCACAAACTCGGCACCCACAAACACGGCACCCACAAACTCAGCACCCACAAACTCGGCACCCACAAACTCGGCACCCACAAACTCGGCACCCACAAACACGGCACCCACAAACTCAGCACCCACAAACTCGGCACCCACAAACACGGCACCCACAAACTCAGCACCCACAAACTCGGCACCCACAAACACGGCACCCACAAACACGGCACCCACAAACTCGGCACCCACAAACTCAGCACCCACAAACTCGGCACCCACAAACTCGGCACCCACAAACTCAGCACCCACAAACTCGGCACCCACAAACACGGCACCCACAAACTCAGCACCCACAAACTCGGCACCCACAAACTCGGCACCCACAAACTCAGCACCCACAAACTCGGCACCCACAAACACGGCACCCACAAACTCAGCACCCACAAACTCGGCACCCACAAACTCGGCACCCACAAACTCGGCACCCACAAACTCGGCACCCACAAACACGGCACCCACAAACTCAGCACCCACAAACTCGGCACCCACAAACACGGCACCCACAAACTCAGCACCCACAAACTCGGCACCCACAAACACGGCACCCACAAACTCAGCACCCACAAACTCGGCACCCACAAACACGGCACCCACAAACTCAGCACCCACAAACTCAGCACCCACAAACTCGGCACCCACAAACTCGGCACCCACAAACTCGGCACCCACAAACACGGCACCCACAAACTCAGCACCCACAAACTCGGCACCCACAAACTCGGCACCCACAAACTCGGCACCCACAAACTCGGCACCCACAAACACGGCACCCACAAACTCAGCACCCACAAACTCGGCACCCACAAACTCGGCACCCACAAACTCGGCTGCTACAATCTTGGTAAATGCACTTGTAAACACAAATTTGGCACCCCAACAAAAACGACCAAATAACAACTGGGTGGTACATGTAAACATGGAGGTAATTTCAGTTAAGTTCCACATGCCCATGTATACAATATATATGGGCTTCCCAATCCATTTGGGTAGCTGAAACTGCTGAACTGGATGCCATTTTGATACGGTATTACTGCATGTAGGTATAGCGGTGTGTAGAATGTTCATTATTACAACTCGGTAACTGTGAAGTTAGATTGGTCGAGAACCAATCACGTGCCCTGCAACAAATACGCATGTACCATGGCTGAGTGATGTTCACCATTGTACATTACCTTGATCGTTCCCACTGTTGGTCGATTCCTAGCTCAGTACGAAACAACAAAACAAAAAGCGATGTGGAAAACGAGCGATACGAAACATGCCAAAAAGGCTGTGGTTGAAAAACAAATTAAATACAAAATTAACAAATAAATTTGTTTTATTAGACTGTTAAACAAAACAAATTACTATGTAAACAAAATGTTATTGTTAAAACAAATATATAAATAAAACAATTATTTTATTTTAACAAAACCAAAGAAATAAATCAAATGATAACAAACATGACACATGTAGGTATCAACAACAAAATAACAAGTTCATAACATGTACTTCAGAAATACAGTTCATTTTATTACTCTTTGGTCTGTGTGCTGCAGAGCAAACACTCAATTACTCTTTGGTCTGTGTGCTGCAGAGCAAACACTCAATTACTCTTTGGTCTGTGTGCTGCAGAGCAAACACTCAATTACTCTTTGGTCCGTGTGCTGCAGAGCAAACACTCAATTACTCTTTGGTCTGTGTGCTGCAGAGCAAACACTCAATTACTCTTTGGTCTGTGTGCTGCAGAGCAAACACTCAATTACTCTTTGGTCTGTGCTGTGTGCTGCAGAGCAAACACTCAATTACTCTTTGGTCTGTGTGCTGCAGAGCAAACACTCAATTACTCTTTGGTCTGTGTGCTGCAGAGCAAACACTCAATTACTCTTTGGTCTGTGTGCTGCAGCGCAAATAACTCAATTACTCTTTGGTCTGTGTGCTGCAGAGCAAACACTCAATTACTCTTTGGTCTGTGTGCTGCAGAGCAAACACTCAATTACTCTTTGGTCTGTGTGCTGCAGAGCAAACACTCAATTACTCTTTGGTCTGTGTGCTGCAGAGCAAACACTCAATTACTCTTTGGTCTGTGTGCTGCAGAGCAAACACTCAATTACTCTTTGGTCTGTGTGCTGCAGAGCAAACACTCAATTACTCTTTGGTCTGTGTGCTGCAGAGCAAACACTCAATTACTCTTTGGTCTGTGTGCTGCAGAGCAAACACTCAATTACTCTTTAGACTCCTCTTATTCATCCTAAAATTTAAACAGGTGGCCCTGTAGGGATTTATACACTTTCCTCTGGTTTCGCGCCGGGTACTATTTGTATGATACAAAACACAAACCTCTACACATAACATTAAAACCTACACAATTTAAAGATAATGATAGAAGAAAACTTCCCTTAAAATATTAGTTGGTGAGGTGCTATAGTTCGTCCGCCTCCTTTGCCCCAAGACTGGCATGTCTTTCTGTGGGAAGTTTTCTGGAATGAAGTCTTGTCGCATGTCAAAGTTCAAGTCTTTCAGATCCCTTGGGCAATATGCGGACACGATTAGCAGCTCTAGCTAAGTTGTCTGGATTCAATCAATAAATGATGCTCTACTCTGCCTCGAACTATGTCTTTCTTAGGAAGTTTTCCGGAGTGAACTCTTCTCCCATGTCAAAGTTCATGTCTTGTGGATCTTTAGGGCACATGTTCTTGCGAACACGTTTAGCAGCTCTAACTAAGTTCTCTGGATTTGGAGGAGATGACAACAGCTGTGTCCCGACATTCTCAATAAGAACATTCTCTACAATGTTTGGAGCTGGTTCAAAGAGATCTTTTGTACATTTCGAAGCACTTATACTGCAGCTGCAGTAAAGGAACTTGAATTCTTCTTTGAATTCTGTGTCTTATGGCAAACTGCCTGTGTTCCATAATGTCTTATGCCAAACTGCCTGTGTTCCATAATGTCTTATGCCAAACTGCCTGTGTTCCATAATGTCTTATGGCAAACTGCCTGTGTTCCATAATGTCTTATGGCAAACTGCCTGTGTTCCATAATGTCTTATGGCAAACTGCCTGTGTTCCATAATGTCTGATGGCAAACTGCCTGTGTTCCATAATGTCTGATGGCAAACTGCCTGTGTTCCATAATGTCTGATGGCAAACTGCCTGTTTTCCATAATGTCTTATGCCAAACTGCCTGTGTTGCATAATGTCTGATGCCAAACTGCCTGTGTTCTAGTGGAGCACACATCAGAAGCATTGTACTCCCGGGAATACAATTGGGATTGAGGTCCAGACTGCAGCCCAGATTGAGGGGTTGTTGTCTTAGTCGTGACTTAAAGCTTTCTTGCAGCTCTTGCTTCAGCTCTGGTGATTCTTTTCTCGTCGTCAGAGCCATTCAAGCTCGTTGGTTTCATACTCTTTGATTGTTGATCAACAACTTGATGAACAACAAATAGGTATCGCGCCGTCGACTCGATGGCACACCAGAAGGAGACAGATCATGAGTCAACGTATGTATTCTTCTTCTTGAACACAACTCAATGAGATACTAGATAATATACTAGATGAACACTAATAAACGGATAAAGCACCGTCGACTCGGTGGTGCACCTGAGGGAGACAGACCATGAGTCAACATTGAATATGCTTTAATACTAAACTTATTACAAAACTTCCACCATGGTTGAACGTTATAGTAATAACTATAATAATAACTGTTATTCTAAAGCACCAAATTGTCAAAGAATACAAGAATTGAGGACTGCATTATGGCAATCTCTGAAATCTAGAAACCTGACCTGACTAAGGTTGCGGATATGCCAATTAAGTGTCCCACAGAGTTGAGTTATAATAGCCGACTTTGTCTTGTTGCGGTCAAATACAACACGTAAGTTTCCGACAGATAATAATTTTAAAAAACATTTATACAGCGCCTTATGCAACGCCTCAAAGCGCTGTACACAAATATAAAAATACATATTAAATTACAAAGAGAAAACGCTGACAAAAACTTACAATGAGCAGATAAGCAAAATACATACTATTAACAAATAGGAATTAAAAAAGAGACGATATAAAAAAATACAAGAGGAGAGAACAGCACGATTCACCCTCGGCCAAGATCCTCAGCATCTGGTTATATTATTTACAATTAAAACGATACAGCTGGGCTTACCAATATATAAACATTATGGAGAGGAACGGCCAGGTACACATAAGCGTGCTACTCACTTTACGTTCTCTGTTCTCTGTTGTCTCAACTTCTTTGCAACATATACAGTTTGTCCAGCGTTACTTCAACTGCATCTCTGCCATAATATTCTCTGTATTGAAGATATGCTGTTGCAAACACTCCTGGGTGAAGGCAGATTGTATCGAACAAGTCATGGATGGTTGGGCACTGGTTAGGATCATCAATGTTCATGTCTGGCTGTCGCATCATGCTCTCTGTTGACTCAGCTTCTTTGCAACATAAACAGTTTGTCCAGCGTTACTGTAACTGCATCTCTGGGTATGTTTAGCAGCGTACTAACTTAGACCCGAACCGGTTTAGCTTTTACGAGCAGCGGGGGGTGGTCGTAAAAATAAAAAACCCTTGCGTTCAGACAGCACTGAGTTAAACCCGATTCGGTTTATCTTCGGTTTTAAGAGGTCAAAGTAGACGCGACCCCATTGCTCTAACATCCGGTTTTATTCATCAGATTCACGTACCGAGATATTGAGTGCACTGGACCTGGACGATCAACAGAACATGTTATATATTGGATAAAAATGGCTCAATCGAACGCGAAAAACAGTTCTACCGTTGGGAGGATACGGGCACTTAAAACAAACATGAACACGACTCTTAAACAAATAATTAATACAAACAAAATATTGATACAAACAGCTGAAAAAACTCACCAAAAAATTATCCATATTTAATTCCATGTATCAGAACACGTTTTTTTTGTGTTTTATACCATCGGTTTTGATTTAATAAAAGTTTGTACCTCAATCGATTGGAAAAAGCTGGTGCCGCGATATTTATTCCGATTCGTTTACACAGCTACACACGTGCAAGTTACGTAAATATTCAGTTTTTTCCCAACCTTCCAAACAACGTGGTTATTGCTGGCCAAGGGGAATTTCCCCTAAACACAGCCTCGCACCCACGGAAGTTCATTCTCCTAATTTGAAAGTACAGCTCGCTAGTAACGGTGACGGCAATAGAAAAGCACATCCACGGGATCGGTGATGGATAACTATGGGATATCAGAGAGTGATCACTATGGGATGGCAGCGCTGTGCTGGGGAGAAGCATTACAAAATATCCATGCTTCTTCGCTGCGCTCGCAGAGTATACGCATGAAACCAGATATGCTGTTGCAAGCACTCCTTGGAGGAGGCAGATTGCATCGAACCAGTCATGGATGGTAAGGCACTTGTTAGGATCATCTATCTGCATGTCTGGCTGTCGCATCATGCTCTCTGTTGACTCAAATTCTTTGCAATATATGCAGTTTGTCCAGCGCTACTGTAACTGCATCTCTGCCATAGTATGCTCTGTATTGAAGGTATGCTGTTGCAAGCACTCCTGGGTGAAGGCAGATTGCATCGAACCAGTCATGGGGCACTGGTTAGGATCATCTATGTTCATGTCTGGCTGCCGCATCATGTTCTCTGTTGTCTCAACTTCTTTGCAACATATACAGTTTGGTAGCAAAGGCTGAATGACACAATGTCCACACTCAGTGTCTTAGCCAGGAATTTAGAAAGTGGGAGTGCAAACTGAAAAAGTGGGAGTGCAACTAAAAATCAAATTAAAAAATTTTGTGCGAAGCACACAACACGAGCGCGCAGCGCAAAGTCTTTCTCGGCCGGGTCCAGGGCTTGCTCAAGGGCCCTGGGAGCTCTGTCTATTGTAGATGCTCTCTGGTGGTTTCTGGTGCATTTCTGGGACCTATTTCTCTGGTAAATGTGTGCTATTTTGTTTAGATTTTTTCTTTTTTGAAATGTAACAAGAGACGTTATACAGCAAAAATAGATTGCAAAGATAAAAGACGTCCACTATTTTTGCTCTGTGATTGCAATAATGAACATTGTTAAAACTTACAAGGAAGAAGCAAACAATGACACATGAATCATTTCAACAGGTTACAACAAAGTCTGTTTTATTGTTAGTTGTTCTTCAACAAAGACTTTATACACAGTTAAATGTACATCAACACGATCAACACTGATGTACATTAAGCCAATCCTCAGTCAATCACTTTTTTAGTTGGATTTGGTTGGATGAACTAAAAAAAAACACAAATATAATATAAAAAACATAAATATTACTATATAAAATGTTTTCAACATAAAAATAAATAAATATAATATTAACCACTATAAAATGTTTTCAACATGTTTAAGGCAAGCCTTGCAAGGTGAAGTATATCTTTGAAATGGAAGGACAAGGTGAATTATTTTGAAATAATGATGAGCACTAAAGCTTGGTTTATAGACAATGGCCACCCTTTTGGTTCAGTGGTTAGCTTTGTGGTAAGGGTATATGTACATTATCAGACAACTCATATCATTTGTTTTTGTTTAGTGATCTCTTTACAATTAGATATTAGATGCCCTTGAGTTGAAACCATTTATCTACAGTGAAGTTTCTTATTATCACTGTGAAAATAAAAGCTGACTGAAAGTTTTACAGTTACATTAATCTTAAAATAAATTAATGAGAAAAAACTCAGTGAATAAGTGTTGCAAATGGCCACTAGTACCATCTGTGGGGTTGTTGCATGTAAATATCCAATGCACGGGCGAATGGGAATGCTGGCATTGTCTTCTTGCAGTAGGAGATACGAATAAGTTGGTCCAGTCGAGAGATTGAAAGCCTTGTCCTCAATTTGGTCTTGATCCTATTTTGTACACTAAATTCCCTCTCAGCTTCCGCATTGGATGGCATTATGGTTAGTGACAGCAGCATCAACTTGTGCATCTCTGAGGAAGGAAGTGTAATACAAACCAAAGCATTAAAGCAATTGCATTAAAGAAAAAACTATGGCATGTAAAATTAAGCAACAAAAGAGTTACATAAAGAGTTACCTCTGAATATTCTTCGGTTCTGCTGATTGGCCCCACAGAATATGACCTTGTATAACTCATCAGGATGGTTGAACTGATTAGCATCAGGGTTGGTTGCATGCTTGTTCTGATCAACCAGACGCTTGAACATCAGAAACTCGCCTCTTGCTCCATCAGCATCAACCAAAGGGTCTACCATCCTGGTTGTTGATGCCTTGCGCTGGCCATAATGAGTCAGTAGAACTTCCAGTTCATCAAGCCCCCAATAATTCAATGGTCCTTCCGGATAGGCTGCTGGCTCAAATATCTACAAAAATAAGTTATAGTTCTACATTACAATCTTACAATGGGCTTACATGTACCATGTTGTGCATCATTTGTGTGTTTGTTTTATAAATAACTAGTTTTTATTATTAAAAAAACTATAAAAAAAACTGTAAGTGTAATGAATCGATCACTCACCTTCATAGCATCTAGCATGTCCAGTTGAGGAAACCGTCCTCGGATATGTTTGATTATCTCTGTGATGATAATATGTCTATCTTCATTGAACTGCTCTTTCTTGTCCCGTTGTTGACGTCCCATAGCTCTGGTTTTCAGCTGCACAAAGTAGAAGTCACTGTTCTCGGTCTGTTCAAGGAAAGGCCTGAGAAATCATCCGTCTGTGTGACGAAACTCTTCCAAGCTGTCAACAACAGCTTGGATCTGGAATAAAAACCCAAGAAAATAAATTACTAGTAAATTCACCTTGTACTTAAAAAAAAACTGCCCAAAAGTAATTCTCATTGTTATTGAGATAACAAGTTTTACTATTACCTGGTGCTTGATGCTGTGGTAGGATATGTTGCGCTGTTGGAATGTCTTGTTCAGTTGGTTGGTCACATCCAAAACGTCACCGATGAAGTGAAGTAAAGCAACCATTCTGTAGTTGGTCAACTGTGTTAAGAGACCAATTGAAATCGGGTTGCTTTCAGGCTCAGCAGCCGCCTCCTCAAGCAGCAATACCAAAGGGTGGTAGTTCTGAATGACTGCCCTTACAGTCTCTCCCATGCACAGCCATCGGATCTCAAACAACTGAAGCGAAAAAGGGCAAAAATGTGCTTAAATAGCAGCTATGGTCCAACTCACTGCAGAAATGTTAGACAGAGAATATGCACCAAGAAGGTTTGTTTCCCTTTTTTACATAATAAGCATCGCACTTTACATTATTAATGTGAAAATAGGTCAAAGTACCTTCTTAAACTTCAAAAAGGGGTATGACGGGAGGCCAACCTCATTGTCAGCATCATCTTCAGCTTGATCACCCACTTCATTAGTTGCTTTCAAGATGGATGCGAGGTTTTTGAATTTGTCAAGGCGATTCGGGGAGTTATTGATATGCTGATAGATAGTTGAGAGAAGTGTCTGTATCTGGTTGGCACCTTGTACCTCCTTGGTTGCGTGGCTCATAGCTAAGTTCAGCCTATGGCACACACAATGTACCACAACACAGAAGGGGTTACTACGTTGTAGTAGCCCAGCTACACCATTCTGCTTGCTCAACATCACATTGGCGCATCAACACCTAATCCTTGAATCTGAAGTAAGTAATAACAGATAAAGATAAAATCAGCACATTAGTAGGTAGTATAAGGGCTACAATATTATCAAACATTTTGCCAGATTTAGATTGTCTGTTTTACCTTATTTGTTGGTATACCATATCCATTAAAAACAGCTTGCAAGGTGTTGCACACTGTTTGTGCTTTGCCATCAGGGATGGCCTCTGCCTTGAGATACGTTGTTTTGATTCCTTCAACAGAGCCGTAGCGCACTATGAACACAACATGTTTCTCAGAGGGTGCCATTTGCCACAGAGGGTGTACAAAACCCATGGACCCCAGTCACAGCGTGCAACAATTGTTTTGTTATACCTTTGTATTATTGTTATTATTATTATTATTATTATTATTATTATTATTATTATTTATTCGGCCAGTGTCAAAAACAAATACATACAAGTAAAACAAAGGATAATAAGACTTCAAAAAAGGTAACTTAAATACAGGGTAACTAGAGGAGCGGTATTAGACAAAAGGGTACAGGACAGGTACGGGATGTGGAGGAAGGAAGAGGAAGGGACAACAATCCATTCTAAGACGGCCAGGATAAACAAAAGCGTACTACTACACTATGACTCAAAAGCCTGCTTATCCAATCCTCGAATAGAGTATAAATAAAAAAATCACTATGATAAACACTTAGATACTATAAAATAAACAAATATAAATATATACTTTGAGTAAAACTAAAAAAAAATTTGAAGCACTAGATAGATATTTGATAGATTAAGAGCTGCTAAAAAACTCGACAACAATTGAAGCTATTTAAACAAGTTATTTAAAAAGAAAAACAGAATAGATAAATAATAAATACTTACATTAATACATGAATGAATGAATAGATAGATAGATAGATAGATAGATAGGAAAATAAAGAAAGAAATAAAGGAAGGGAGGAAGGAGGGAGAGGAGGAGAGAAAGAAAGAATTAATTAAAGAAAGAAAGAAATAAGTAAATAAATAAATAAATAAATGAAAAAGTAATTGAGTAAATCAATAAATAAATAAAGGAAGTTCCATTGTATCTTCAAACATTATGACGACGGACTATTCGTTGTTTAATTAGCAGACGAACAAGAAACAATTCCCTTTCGTACACAGCGCTAAATCGACCAACACTGGGAACGATCAAGGTATCACTTTTCATGTCACTCGGCTCGTAGAGCCATGTTACATGTGTTTTTGTTGCGCGTCACGTGATTGGTTCTCGACCAATCAAACTTCACAGTTTGTTACCAAGGGATAGCAAGTATCTGTGAAGGGTGATGCACCGTATTGGACACTACAAGAGCCTCGATAGACCTTTTCGCAAATACTGGGGCGCGCGCAAAGCTTGGAATCAGGTGCATTGTGATCTAGTTGGTGTCCAAATTTGATCCATATCTATCCCACAATGCACCTCATTCAACAGTTTGCGCTTGCGCAATGGTATTTGCGAAAAGGTTGTGATACTGAATGTACCATCGATGTACCATCGCTTTGCCTGAGACAGCAACTGCAATTGATTGTCAGATGCCATCAAATAAATGTCGCTGTCTGCCGCGAACAATGTCTGAGGCCTAATGATAACAATAATATTAATGACACAGTACTTATTTACATTGTAGCATATCACACAAAATTCTCATATAACAATTAATAAAGCATACAAGCAGGTAACTTTTAAGTTGTGATTTAAAAACAGTTTATGTTCTTGCAGTTTTGGTGGGATGTGGTAGTGCGTTCCATAGAGAAGGGGATGAAATCACGTATGGCCGTTGTCTGGTGGCGAGTTTGTGGGTGCCGAGTTAGCGAGGTACCGAAGTGTCCGGTATTCGTAGTCATACACAGGGTGTCAGCGCGAACCGAACATGCAAAATTAAAACTATTTGTAGAAAAGGTATTTATTTTTTAAGCAGTAGGCCTTTTCTCTGCTGAAGCAGCTCATTGAGCTTGGGCCCCCCAAAAAATTGTATCAGTTATGACATTTAAGTGCCTTTTTTACAATGTATCAATATAGATATGTGTTTATACTCGGATTATTTACATTTAAAAATATTTTTTCAAAGAAAAATTGACTAGAGTGGGGTTTGAACCAATGACTCCGGTTTAAGGTGCCGCAATCTGCCAAGTGATTTATCTAGCCCGTTGTTGGAAGTCTCCCTATTGTGTGAATATATCTTTGTTCTTGGGGTTCAACCCCTAATCATTTATACAGTACTATATTTGTGTTATCTTACAAAATTGTCAGTCTGTGAGTGCCACATACATGTAGTCTTATTTTTACACGGTGTTATGTTAAGGAGAATGGACGAGAAGGTGTAGATTCGTGAATGGAATGTACAAGCCTAAGGCAACTACATTGTTTTCATGAATCTACACTTTAGAGTCTATTCTCTGACTTCAACTTTTTCCCCCAATGGTTGTGTAAAAGCTCAATGAATTGGATTTCTCAAAAGTAACAACTAATTAGTCTATCTAATGTCATAAAGGCCTACATTATCAAACAACATTGGTCACATTTAATTATTATTATACAAAATATATAGGAATTAAACTATAAAGTGCTGGCAACTTTATTGAGTTTGATGTCAGTTTGCTCAGTTAACAATAAATTGTATACCAAAAGTGATTTTTCTAAACTGGAAAATGTTTTGTTAAGTTGAAAGATTTTGTTGCACTTCATGCTAACTTTCAGTTTGGAAAGTCCAAGTTATCTCCTTAAGAAGAATCAGTATTAAAATTGCTTAGTCGTTGACCAGCAATTCTACACAGACCCACCACATCTCACTGATATGGTAATACTAGTTTAACATAAAGTCATTAGAAATCACCAGAGCGTGAGTCCCGTGTCCTTATTCGCTCGCACACGACACGCCACAAATTATAAGAAGTTGGTGTTACTGCAGTGTTACTGCAGATAATTTGTCTAGATTATTCTCACACCATGAACAGTTTAAAAGCTCACTAATATTTTTATAATAAAACTGAAATATAATTTGACTCAGGTTTTTGTTTGTCAGTTTGTTGGTTTATTGTTTACTCTTTTTGGTTCATTAACTCAAAGCCCACAACCCATCAAAATGTAACTACAAATGTTGTTTCTGTTTTCCTGTTTTTCTGCCAACTGATTATGATTGCCTAGTTTGGATGGCGAATTTACCATATGGTGTTGGATTTAGTTAGAGTGCAGAAGCTATCAAGTTAGTATCAAGTGAATTGTGTACATGTAACATGTACATGAAGAATGGTTCCCGTCTTGATTACCGGTCTTATAATGGGAACACACCTTAGGTTTCTGGAACCATTAGATTGTTAACCCTATGAACACACCTTAGGTTTCTGGAACCATTAGATTGGTGTCCTACTACTTGCCGTCAACTCGCCGTCAACTCACTTGCGCCGTCAACTCCTCCAATATACATTTAAAATCCACAAAAGAAGCATAGAACTGTAAAGTATCAGCTCAAAGAGAATTCGCGAAAGTTTTAGGTCATATTTCGGAATAAAAATTGAGTTTTTTTCTCGTGAAAAAATTATCTCGAAACAGCAAAACCGTCGGCCGCCATCTTGCTTTTTCACATTGATTAGTCTTGGTCCAAGATGTCAATGATTGGTACTTTTTTTCTATCAACACAAAGTCGTTTTTGTGAATGATTTATTACCGAAAACCATGAGAAATATGTAGTTTAGCCCAGACTTAACACTTCCGTGTCCCATTTATAAATTTTTCATGTAAATTTAATGAGTTGACGGCACGAAAATGAGTTGACGGCGAGTTGACGGCAAGTCGGCGAGTTGACGGCAAGTAGTAGAACCGTTAGATTGTTAACCCTATACAAGTAGAAGGCGATTATGTCCATGCAGGAAAAACAATCCATACACAATCTGAGAAATGTATCTGACAGTAACGTTTCTCAGATTCAAATTTTTGTTTCAAAATCTTTATCCATTACTCTGAAGTGAAATGATTCTCAACAATGCTTTATACTATTGAAAGTAAGTTTTTATTGCCATTTTAATAGTGATAACAAAACCTGTACCTTCCCCTGGAGGCCCAAGATTTCAAGTTCAACTTGTGTCATAACCCCAAATTATTTCAAGTTTACCCAATCAGGTTCCCTGAAAATGTTATGAAAGTATTTTTAAAAAGGAAATATTTGTTTATATGTAATGACTTTAGAGAAAGAAACAATCGAGTACAAAATGTTTCTAGTTTTCTAATTCATTTATTTAATGATCCTTAATTACTGTTAATTACTGTGATAAAGGACTAGCAAGGTGGAACATGCATCAACACTCTCTGGTTAAACACCAACTATCCACAGAGTTTTTCAAAACACTTTTTTTCCAAGAGGTGGTGCAGAGTCTTAAAAATATAAGTAATAATGGAATAGTCTTATTTAAAAACAAATTAACTTTTTTTCTCTTTGCAAAAACACAATTTATGCTACTTTACAATAAAATAAATACCCACAAACAAATCTGTCACGGTTTCCACAACCTTCAAGCTTAGCAGTACTTGCTCGAATAAAATCTATAGCAACATATATACAAACAAACATTTCATAACACAACATAATATAAACATTATGCCACTTTTACCCCAAGTGAATACACATCTATAAACCTCTACAAAGTTTTCTGCCTGTGGCTGACCAAGGTCAAAGGTCATCATAAACTGACCACATTTAACGATTTATACATTATTGGTTTTGGAAGAGTATATTCATTCTTATTATCTTGCTTGTCAATAAATACACCAAACAACAACCGACATGTGAAATTTTGTTAACAGTGAGTGGTCAAACTTAAGGTAAACAATTTTGTACACATTTATGAACCAATTTGGCAAACCAAAATGAGCACTTGAGAGACAGTTTTCCCGCATGCACTGTCATAATTTCACAAGGAATATTTCTAAGGACAATTGCTACTGGTGCCAAATTACAAATGGTAAACTTTCATATTTACAATCCTCTATACATAGATACCATGTAGTTCACACTTGACATCACACAGTGTAGAGTGGGCCATATTCAAGGGCAATGACAGATCATGTTTTGAATGCACAACTATGCGTTAAGCGTGGTTCATACTTCTTGGAATTTTGGTGACGCAATTCAAATCGCACGAAGCAATCGCAGGAAGGATGAACCGGGCTTGACGCATGCGGAGTTCCCTAAAATCTCTTGCATGATTGGTAAGTGAACCACTTGGCTGTGTAGACAATTCAGTTTGCTTGACGCATCTCACAGCAGAAACCTAAGTTATCCATAAAGATGGAGTGTTTCGGGATCTATCTACACTGTCTATATTTCATGACTTTGCTTACCGAGGAATTCTGTGCTTACTGTGCCCTGTAAAGCACCAATTTAACGAGCAGTAAGCGCAGAATTCTGTCAGCCGACTTGGCCCATATTATTTGGCCCTGGTTTCGATCGTTAATAATCCTGCAGTATAGCATTTTCCACCAGTACAAGAGTTGACAGTTATCATGCTGGCTCCATCTTGGTTCCATGTATCCAAATAGGAACTAGACTAGTTTGTTTTTCCAGCCTCGGTTCCGTATTATTGACATCAGATCATTGATATGGGAGAAGTTCAAGATGGCTGCACCATGATAGAGGTCAATTGTCAAATTCAGACAGCTGGTTTCACATTTTGTATACCACAACACATGATCAAAATACACTCAATATTTGAAACCTGTACAGGTCAAAATGACATGTCAGAAAGGGGGGGGGGGTGGGGCTAAATGTAGATGTTCTGCACACAATAGCGACACATGGATGGGGATGTACCTGGGCCAAATTTCATGGCTCTGCTTACCGTAAGCACAGAATGGGCGCTTACAGAAGCAGGGAATTCCATACTTACACCAAGCATATTTCACAAGTTAGCGAGGAATTTTGGCTTTGCGTGTGCGTACTCCGCGTCACTAGGTATTCTACCCATACAAGGCTAGCGCGCAAGCGTAGAATGGTGATCGTAAGAGCAGATTTCGGCAGTAAGCAGAGTCATGAAAGAGTCATGCACCACAAGTAACTTGGGCCTTTTATACACAATCAAACTTTACATCCCTGGAAAAAAAATCTTGTTCTACAATATGTTTTTTTCCAGCACAGCTAAAAAATTATATATATTCACCATTAAGTAACCACTTAAAGCCATTGGACCCTATTGGACCCTTTCGGTTCAGAAAAAAAAAAAAAAAGTTCACAGATTTACAAATAACTTACAGGGTTTACAGAAGGCAATGGTGAAAGACTTCTCTTGAAATTTTATTCCATGAAATGCTTTACTTTTTGAGAAAACAGCAAAACAATATAAATTCTCGTTAACGAGAATTACAGATTTATTTTAAACACATGTCATGACACGGCGAAACGCGCGGAAACAAGGGTGGGATTTTCCGTTGTTTTCTCCCGACTTCGATGACCGATTGAGCCTAAATTTTCACAGGTTTGTTATTTGATATAGAAGTTGTGGTACACAAAGTGTGGGCCTTGGACAACACTGTTTACCGAAAGGGTCCAATGGCTTTAAATTGAATGGCAATTTGCAAGGATTTTATTCTAATCTTACCAGCTTAAATTCACAATAAATAATTAAAAACTCAACACAATTAAATTTTTAATTTGTTTGTTGCGAATCATGCGGGAAAAAGTATTGTCTAATTTGTTGACCCTCTTGCTTAACTGGTACCCCATGTGTATTCAAAGGCAAACATTACAGCTTATCACAGACAATGAACATACGGGTATACATAGGCTGTAGGTTAAGCGATCACATCAACATTTCAAAGCACAGACGGAAGACATTCAAAAATATTCAAAAGTTGATGATCCTTAACCAGCAGCTGCACTGGGGAAAAAATTCAATTATTTCATTTTCTCCCCTTTCAATTAAATGAGCATAATTGAAACTGGTTATCTTTGATAACTAGCACAAATTCTACAGTTTGTAGAACTCTGTAATCTAATAACCATGGTTATATCGGTAAAAGATAGAATTGAAAGGTATCGGTTTAAAATTGCGATAGTTATATGAGCAAGCAAATATAGACCCTTTGCATTACGCAAAAAGCTACACTGGCGCGCACCTTTTCACGCACAAAGAACAACTATTCTCGATCATTTATTTGCCTCCTTTCACCCCAGTGAGGGCACTTTTTGAGTGTAGTGTGACGTCACATGCAAGGGGTCTATTGAACAATTCAACTCCTGATTTCATGGCTCTGCTTACCGTGGAATTCTGCAATTTCTGGCCATAAAATTATATGTTTCATAGAGCACCATGAATGCAGAATTCTGCAGTAAGTACATGTAGAGCCATGAATTTGAAATATTTTCTAAAAACATGTGCACCTTACCAGAGAAAAACCAGTGTGTCTATTCATGAGCGAAGTTCAAGGCATGATAGATCAAGTCAGCATATTATTGATTTCACAAGCTTCACATTTGGCAATTATCATTTTAACACACTAACAATCACTTGGAAATTTGCTGTGTACGTGATTATCAAATCAGACATGATTTACATAAGTCATGTGCATAATTAGTTTTACCCAACTCTTTGAATGACAAGTAAGAACTTTGTCCCTTTTCGAAACCATGGCTTTGGCTTTGGAATCGGCTCAAGATAGCTTGGCTCCACAGTTGTTTTGACAATTGTGTGTGCTTTGCGCATATGCCCTCAGTGCTTCAGACGAGAGGACGGAGCCTGAAGCCGAATCCAAAGCAGAAACCGTGGTTTTGAAAAGGGTCTATATGCATGGTGGACGTCTGGCACCATGTCTACCCTTGGAAAGAGAAAGATAAAATAGCATCTTTTATTTTCTACATTTTTCTTATTGATTGAGGTTGGAAATGAACAATTTTAAAAAGAGGGGAAAACAAGTGGAATAATTTTGTTTTAAAGATAAAACACATTTTTGTTTCTTTAAAACAAAAATGGCTACAGTGACACATTGTTAAGCATACCCTGATTCAAGCATAAAAACATACAAAGCAAATCATCACACACATTTTGATTATGGACGATTGGGTTCCTACAAAAACACACTTTTTAAATTATACTGTTGGCTGAACTTGTCTTAAAAGGCACTTTTAGGATTGCATTTAGTTCTTTTAAAACAACACACTTGGTGCGACTTAACAAAGATCTTTTGAGCTACAGTCAATATTTGTGCACATAGTGAAAGTTACGGATCTCTAAGATTTAGCTTTGTGCCACACACATACAAAATGAGTCCCCAGAAAAATTTAGATCTCAAATCTAGCTAATGAGTTGGTTAACACCGATGACTTAATCAGGGCCAGATATCATAAAACTGCTTAAGCAGAAAATATTGCTTAACAGTTTTCTACTAAGCAGACATGAGCAGCATACCAGTCACAAATTGTACATGTGACATGGTTATATATGGTTATGTATTGCTGTGCGCATGCAATACAATGCAAAAAGATATGCAGTACCAGAAATGCATGCTGTATAGACCAATCCGACGTGCACCGGGCGCGCAAGTGTAGAGCACCAGGCGCCATTTGCTGGGGTGTATTCAATGCCGAGATTGTGCACAAAAAGACACCGCAGTAATTTTCAATAGAGGGCACTACCAATTTTGTTAAGTCGGATTGGTCTATACAACCAAAAAACACGCTCAGTTTGTTTATTTATTTGTTGTTGTTTTTTTAACGCTCAGTGACGTGCCATGACAAGGTGTAAATAATCAATGCTGCATGACATCTAATCCTCCAATCAAATGACAAGAATTTAACATTGACAAAAACAAATCTATGACCCTATCTTTAAGGCCCGTGTAGCTCCTAAATTCATAGAGCTGTTTAAATGCATAAACTAATGTATACCAGTTTGTATACTACCCTACGTCTTCCAGAGCCCATGATCCATACATATAGCATGGATGCCAGCCATTAACAAACTATGGCATCCGAAGGGGAGTTTCACACGTTGGCTGGCCAACTAACAGGGTACAAGCCACTACCAAAATACAATGAAATGGTTTCATTTGCCAGTTTTAAATTCTGCTTAGCGCAAGTGCAGAAACTTGTTAATCAGTTCATTATCCAATGAATGAGGACCCTACAAATTTATAACTTTTTTTGCAATGAACAGTTTATGAATATTCTTTGAAACTCTCTTACCAGTTACTACATTTCAAAATTGACGTTAACTGAAAAAGCAAACTACACTCTTGGGGACGTACTGCTTCCACGTCAAACAAAAACGTTCCAAGTAGAAGCGAAAAATAAAACCATGGGAAAGAAAGCTTAAGGCGTATTTACTATTTCAAAATCTGCTACTACATTGAATGTTTTGCGCAAGGTTTAAAAAACAACTACCAGCCAATACTGCATCTATTCGGGAAAAAAAAAGAGAAAATGCTAAACATAGTCTCTACGTAAAAGCTTATAATTTATCAGAATTATAAAAATGTCTAATTCAATTTACAATGGCAGTGCGTTTAGCGTCACCCTGTACACAGTGTATTATTATCTGTCTCACAGTGAATCATGTTAATACCTAGTTGGTTTTTGGAACAGTTCAATTGCTTCATACAATGAAACTAACCTGTCAAAACTTCATTTCAAGTTTTTGAGATATTGCTGAAAATCTGAAGTGGCCAGGAAGCATAATCCATAATTGGAATAAACAAACTGAGAGACATCACTGTCAGTACTGCTTCTCACATTCAGAATTTCGGGGATAAAAACTGATATTTTTTCCCATAACCACTTAAGTGAAATGACTCTCAAAATGCCTTATACTATCAAAAGCTGATGTACTTCTCACCAAAGTTTTTACTGCCATTAATTTTAAGAGTGATTACCAAATGTATACCTTCCCTTCAAGGACATCACAAACTGTCCAATGATTTTAGATCAATGAAGAATAACCAACTATAGAGGGCACTGTTCGTGTTCTTCATAGCATCATATGAGGGCCACTTCATCATTTTTCATAAATCATCAAGGCTGTTGGGGCAGGAGATTTTGTTTTTGCATTAAGGAGAAGGGATGAAGAATAGTATTGGTTTCTTTACCCGGAATGGCGTAGTGGTATAACTTGCAGATGGTAGTACGTTTTACCTACGGGGGTCGGGGCTTACATGGGTATACAGGGTTGCTCAAAACTTTGCCACAGCTTGCAAAGTGAAAATAGCTAGAAGTTAAGGGGCTTTACATGTATATGTATAGATAAAGAGTAGGTCCAACGGGTGATTTTACAACCAGCTAAGGGGTCTCCCATGAGTGACGAAATGTGTTACTGAATAAATGCACGTCTGCCAGCAGTCAGGGCCTTGCTATATATAGAGCATCAAGAAGTTATAAAGACAATAGAGCTTTGTTACAACACGAAAGCATGCCAACCTTCCTCACAGTAATCAAGAGAGATTTCTTTTAAAAACAATATATACAGCAGAAAATCTTGATTTACATTTTAAATATTAAATATAGTCGGTTAAATCACCAACAATTAGAAAACAAAGGGAAAACTTTCTGTATCCTGCCACACATTTTTCATTCGTTTTGAAATAAATTAGTATCTAATTTACTCAAATGAGATATTCCTTTTGGTAAAAATAAGTGGTGGCAGGATAAGGACAATTTTCCAAACAAAGTCTACAGTACGCCTTTTCCCTGTCAATGGCCGTTGGATATTCCTGTACGGAGTCTATGACAATCAGAATGAGGCTAGAGGTAAGTTAGACTGGTGCCTTTGATTCTACAACTCACGCTATTGCCACTGCGTGGCCATTACAGAGTACCAAACATAAATAAGTTATTGAGGGGTGGGGGATCTGAACCTAGCAAAAGACATTCTTGTTTTAAACTTTGCTTGTTCTGTCCCTCCCCGCCAGCTAATGGAACATTCCAACTTGTCAATCACATTGAGATGGATTGACGATTTAAACCACACCTTCTTCAACAACTCTCACAATGCTACATGCAACTCACTCAAAGCCCTGTGAAGCCCTTTTCACACGTTATCTCTTACTTCTGTGGAATACAGCCCTGGTGAAGCCCTGGTAAGTTTTTCACATCCCAAGGTTCAGCCCGGTTCATACTTCCTGCGAATGCGAATGCAAATGCGATGCGAATTTGACGTCACAACTCTGTATTCGCAGGGATATTTGCAAGAGAGTTAAGCGCAACTTAACTGCTGCGAATTTTTCATTGCCAATATTATGTGACGTCAACATTCGTATTGCATTCGCTTTCACAGGAAGTATACACCGGGCTTCACTCCGGCGCACTTTCACAATGCCCTGCATACGTCACTATTCCACAGGGTTTTGGTTGCACGTTTTTAGAATACCCCAGGGTTTTGTCGCTTACCCCTATTCCAGAGCAGGGGTGGCTATGCCCAGGGTATACTCATCTACCAGGGTAGAGCGATCCAAGTGTGAAAAGGACCGTACAGTATTCCCCCGGGTTGCCCTGGGGAATAGACAGTATTGAATAACCCCATTTTTTCTATGAAAGTCGCCATTTTGTAGGGCAAGCAATATGCGCATCCAAACGCGTACATCTATGAAGCAAGCGGGATTCAGTTTGATTTCTACTGCACATGCATGCACACACGCTCGCACACACGCACAGACGCCATGTTGTAGGGCAGATATTTGAACGGAGACATCATATTCAATACGGTCTATAGATTAGTGTGAAAAGGGCTAGAGACATCATGATAATACATGATGTACCAAGTAGTTTCATCGAATATCTCAGAATCGTAAAAGACAGGCAGCTGGACTAAAAGCCAAGGACCAGATTAAGAGAGCTGCAAATCAGAAAAATATTGCTTAACAAAATTACTTGCCAAGCGGTAATAACCATGCAGCCAGTCACAACAAAAGTTATGGTCGTGACCCGCAGCCAATTTCATAACAAGTAAGCAGACGTTTTCTGATTACGGAGTGGTACTTAGCAGAATGTCCATTTCATAATCTGTGCAGACAAAGCAAAAGGCATGCTTACTTGCCGACAGTTCTTGTAAGCAGAGCAAAGGACGGTTCTTGTAAAGCAGATTTGCAACAAAACAAATCCATACTTATCGCAGACAAGCACAGCCAAATCTTCTTTATCACTCATGAAACACACCCTGTCTGCTAAAGTGTATAGAAATGGCTGAACCATAACCAACTTGTATTAGTGGCCTCAGGTTTTCGCAATTTTGTGTTCTTGTCGCTTTACAAATTTGGCCCCCAATGGAGGGAAAGTGTATTTTACACGGATATTTTATGTAAATTCTGTCTAACAAATAACATCAAACTCTCCTGAAACCACAACTTGAGTTGTTCAAAAAAAGCAAATTTCTGCCAAATGTAACTTGCTCGGTACTAAAAAAAAGACATACCTTTAAAAATGTACAAATAAAAAGAACTATGGTTTGCCATTAAATAATGTGATTAGATCTTGCAGTGGAGCAAGTTCCTTGGACTCAATAAGGTTAAATTCCTGGACAAAGTAAATGAAATGTTTGAAGGACGTGTTGAGATGCGCCTCTTCCCTGAGCTTGACGATCTCTGAGAAGTGCTGATGGTAAACGTGGGCGTAGACCCGGAACAGACGCTTGAGTATCGTCTTGGCAATGGTGGAGAAATTCTTGGGGAAACTTACGCCTGGTTTGAAAGAGAGGATTCAATATTTTTATTGGTTTTAAATCTTTGGAACATCAATTCAAGAGTATATGAAAGGAAATAATGCCTGGCGTAATCTTGGGGAAGGAGGCATGCGTTTGCAGTAAAACTTGGTGCATAGTGCTCTAGATAATTTTGTCATTTCTGGACCAGCAAGCACCTAGTTTAAAGGCTGAAAGGAACACGTTGCCTTGGATCGGACGAGTTGGTCTAACACAAGCGTTTGAAACCGTTTGTTATAAAATGCATATGGTTGGAAAGATGTTTTAAAAGTAGAATTCAATGATCCACACAAATTTGCCTCGAAATTGCATGGTTTTCCTTTTGCTTTGCGAACTAACACGGTCGGCCATTTATGGGAGTAAAAAATTTACATGTGTAAATGGCCGACCGTGTTAGTCAACGAGGTAAAGGGAAAACTGTGCAATTTCGAGGCATGTTTGTGTGGATCATTGTATTCTACTTTTTAAACATCTTTCCAACCATATTAATTTTATAACAAACGGTTACAAACGCTTTTCAAAGACCAACTCGACCGGTCAAAGGCAACTTGTTCCTTAAAGGCCGAGTCACACTGCATCGATAACGAAAACGATAACGATCACAACGCAAAGAGAAAGCATTGTTTTGGTTGAATTGCTCCACGCAGAATAAGCACACGCTCATTCAACCAATAGAATGCATTCTCTTTGCGTCGTGATCGTTATCGCATGCGCAAAATATTTTGCAACCTAATCTACATGTATGTAAACCCTTGTCCTCTGAAGTAACATGTATTAGATTCTCTATGGAAAGCTACTAAGGAAGACTGCAGCCAAGGCAAAAGTGCCATGACTGAGACACGAACACACATTCTGACAAAACCAGGGCCCAATTTCATAGAGCTGCTTAAGCTTAAGCACCAAATTTCGCTTAAAGATGCTATGTCAGATTTTTTGCCGATTTTACCAAAAATTTTGATTTAAAATTCAATAGGTATTTTGATGGGGGTCGAGAAAGTTACAAGCTTTCATTTGAGCCATTGCTCGAAAAAGTCCGCCAATTATTAGAGGCAGTGAAATAAACTGCTCAAAATTAGTTTTTGTCGGGATTTCGACAATATATCACATGACCAATTCTTATGTGTTTTATAAGAAACGTTTTAAATTTTTGTCATGGTTCCTGACCATTAAAAGTAAAAGTTAACCTTTTTTTTGTTAGAGCGAGTGATACTCTTTGAAATACCATTCACTCAAAAAAATCTATTTTTTAATGTTTGGGGCAAAAAATCCGACATAGCATCTTTAAGTAAAAAACTCGTTGCCTAGTAAAATCAAATTACCGGCCAAGACTCCACTCAACTGTTATGCTAAGTAAACAACAGCTAAATACCAGTCACAAGTAACGTATATGGCATGAAATATTTGCCAGTAACATGTGTAAAATAGGCGAGCTATTTTCGTGCTTAACCAAATGTTTTGCTTAAGCAGCTCTATGAACTTGGCCCAAGAGCATGAGCTCGACCCACTTAACCCACAAAGCTTGTACACTGTAGCTCAGAATATTTACGAGACCAAAATTGTTTTTACAAGAACAGAATCAATATGAGAAACTACTCATGCTACATACCAATCTTTGATGGGAATATCATCTCGTCATCCAGCTGGTCTTGTACCCATGTCATTAAGTAATCGATATATTTAGGCGCTGAGCATTTGATGGGTTTCTTGACTGTTTGCCCATCAGCCCAATGGTACTCATATCTAAAGATGAAGAAACAATGTTGGGTAACAGTGACAAACATATCAATTGTTAACGTTTCCTCAAGTAACAACACTTTTCCTAAAATCATACACAAAGCTATAGACCATGTGAACTTTGTTTAATATGTGACCTTGTAAATTCTTTGAGTATTCTGGCAGGCAAGATACTGCACAGGTCCTATGGGAGAGTTGACATTTTGTGTAATAATTTCCACAAAACTCCAAGAATTATGAAAGTAAAAGCTGGACAAGTTTTGAGATGTGCCCCCTTTCATCATATCAAAAGTTGATAAGAATTAGACAGTGTAATCTCCATAAAATATAAGATTTTATGTTTTCTTCCTTTAGGATGTGTACAAATCGTGCCTGCAGGAAGTCCAGGCTCTGTGGCTCTTTTGTAAACATGTGATGTCACATCGTCTATACACATGAACATTTCATTTGTGTGTACACACAAGTCAAACCATACTCACTTTGGACCAGCCGACATAACAGGACATGATTCTGCTGTACAGAACTCTGTGATGGTACCGTAAAGCATGTTGATTTGATTGAAGAAGTCAACCGCTACAAGGAGATGTCAAGAAAAAGAAAATCACATATTGAAACCAGAGTAAAAGTACTCCCAGGGGAAAAAGATTGAAACTGTCAATTGTAAGATCTAACCAATTCATGCCATGAAACCCTCACTGTAAGTTTTACAATTACATGCAAGTGTAAAACTATTTTACTCCTTCATATGAAGTGTGGACCTGAGAACAAGAGGTCCCCATAATGTAGGGACTTGAAACACTCTGTGGACTTACATGGGTACACACATCCACACAGTGTTTTTTACAGTGTTGAAGAATATGATTTTCCTTGAGTGTACAGACCAAAGGAGTGTCAACACTATATGAAGTGTGGACCTGAGAACAAGAGGTCCACATAATGTAGGGACTTGAAACACTCTGTGGACTTACATGGGTACACACATCCACACAGTGTTTTTTACAGTGTTGAAGAATATGATTTTCCTTAAGTGTACAGACCAAAGGAGTGTCAACACTATATGAAGTGTGGACCTGAGAACAAGAGGTCCACATAATGTAGGGACTTGAAACACTCTGTGGACTTACATGGGTACACACATCCACACAGTGTTTTTTACAGTGTTGAAGAATATGATTTTCCTTAAGTGTACAGACCAAAGGAGTGTAAACACTATATGAAGTGTGGACCTGAGAACAAGAGGTCCACATAATGTAGGGACTTGAAACACTCTGTGGACTTACATGGGTACACACATCCACACAGTGTTTTTTACAGTGTTGAAGAATATGATTTTCCTTAAGTGTACAGACCAAAGGAGTGTCAACACTAAATGAAGTGTGAACCTGAGCACAAAAGAGGTCCCCATAATGTAGGGACTTGAAACACTCTGTGGACTTACACAAATCAACACCGTGTTTTTGTACGGTGTTAGAGAATAGGATTTTCCTTACATAGGAACATTACAGAATTGGTTTGGCTAGCCAAAACGTTGTTGTCAGTGTAAGCACTTTATGTAATCCACCATATACATAAACTGACAAACCTGT
Organism: Asterias rubens; assembly: GCF_902459465.1. Classification (NCBI taxonomy): domain Eukaryota; kingdom Metazoa; phylum Echinodermata; class Asteroidea; order Forcipulatida; family Asteriidae; genus Asterias; species Asterias rubens. The sequence goes on along the minus strand of NC_047081.1, from coordinate 6,044,578 downwards.
AGAAGTTTGAGATCAATCGGCCATCTGGGTCACAAGAAAAAAGTGACAAAAGCGATTACAAATTTTGCATTGCATCGATGCCAAAACAACAATGAATAAAACGCTCACTGAGCGATAAACTCCCCAAACGCGAAGTTAGATTATTTATTTATTATCAAATACGACATTGCAGACAGAAATATTTCAAGGGATGTTTTCTACTATTATCATCATTAGACCGTGCAAGTTTTATGTAAATCTGTGATCGATTTTTGTTTCTCACCAACTCTGTAACGTTCCTTCAAGTGTACAGAGCAATGAAATGCCCACAGAGTGACTGCAGCACAGAGCTAGCTGGGTGTGTGGATTTGTGTTTTACTTCACGTCCCTACAATGTGTGGACCTCTTTTGTTCACAGGTCCACACTTTGTCAAGCCTTACAACACAAACAGTAATCCAGTGAAAGTTTTGGTCCAGTGAAAGTTGAGTTCTAAGTGAAAAAATGTTGATCTTTCGGCACAATAGACCGTATCGAATAACCCCTTTGCTGCTATGAAAGTTGCCATCTTGTAGGTCTACACGCGTACATCAAAGAAACACGCCGCACGCAGCGTTCCTGGTTTGATTTCTTCGAAACAAGCACGCACACCCACACGCTCGCAGACGCCATCTTGTAGGGCAAATATTTGAACGGTGACTTCATATATTCAATATGGTCTATAATGCCACTGTCTGCAGGATACTTACTATTAACAGCGACCCATTCATTTTGGTCTTCACCATCTGGTAGGACTACTGCCAGTCTAAGGTTACCACTGCCTAGTGTGGCTTCTGCATGTTTCATCAACTCATACTGATGTGTTCCTTCTGGAATGTTCTTTTTGGGTTTGAAAGTCTTCGTCGACCGACTCCCACTGTAGTAGAGAGTAAGAGAATAAAAAGGACAGGTTTTATGATAAGTCAACAAGTGGAAAAGGTGTTGTTTGTAGTAGGGTAGTAAATTGGGTTGTTGTTCAGTGGTTTGTGCATGAAGCAATTGATGTATGTAAAATGCTTGCCATTTAAGCAGGCAATCTAACATTACAGCTTCATGCCTTTGCTGTTCAAGCATGCCTTTTACCATCACCTGAGGCAATTTATGACAACCAGTTCCAACCAATCTGAAAGAATAACGAACAGTCCAAAAATCGCAACCCATCAAAAGGTGATCACTCTGCCCTTGCTTCCCAGGTTGTGATCATAAACTTGGATGCCTCTACATGTAGCTACCTGCCAAGCTTGGGACGTGTAGCGGGCCTGGAATTTCATCTTTAGAAGGGCAAGGCCATTTTCAATTTGAAAAGGGCAACCATTAAAAATCAATGGGAAACTTTGCGTCAAGGCAAAGACCAAGGCAAATTAAAGCCTTGATGTACTCTAGTGATGATACACTGTGACATCTGCTCAAGAATGACAACGGTTGTGGGTTCGATTCCCACCCGAGTAATATGCTTTTGGATTTATTTCACACGACTCGGTGCAAGAGTGCATCACACATCAGTGTATAATGTTAAACACCAATAGCACACGTATGCACAATTTACAGTTAAAAGTACATTACCCTCTAAAGCACATACAAGTACTTGTGACAAGTTATCTAGCAGTTAATCTAAATCTATGTTTTGTTTGTTTGTGTACAAACAAAAAATGATTAAAATTGAGGGTTGAAGGTCAATTATTAGTATTTAGGTTGTGTTTGCAACCAGCAAAGTTTCGGATTTGCATGATTCAAAAAACATTTTGTTTACTTATTTTTCAAGCTAAAATATTTTCCACCATGGCAATCTTAACATCATGTTTGTAATCCACACATTGTAATCACAATCATGTGCACACCCTTTATAAATACCGCTGGTAATTTTTTCAAAAAACTAATGACCATAAAAAAACTTGCTCTTTGAGAGCTATTAATATTAAAAACATTGTAAGAAACGACCCCCTTCGAAGATATGTAGTTTTAAAAAATAAGAAGTATTCCCAGCCAAATATTTGAAATTGAGTTCTAAGACATTCGTGGCATGAAGCCTCTCATACGCATCTGAAGCAACTCGAAAGAGTTTTTTTCTTTCATTATTTTTTTTTGCAACTTTGATGAAAAATTTAGCCCAAATTTTTACAGGTTTGTTATTTCGCATGTATGTTGAAATACACAAAGTTCACCTAGTAAGGATACTGGTCTTTACAATTACCAAAAGTATATACCTTGCCTTTAAAGGCACTGGACACGTTTGGTAATTACTCAATATGTATGTTACTATTACATGTTGCATTTAAGAAGTTACTTGATAGCAAGCAACAGAGAGTAGTTGATAGTATAAAAGGTTTTTAGAAACAACTTCCTTTAAAGTAATGTATGTAGTTTTTTGAGAAAGAGGTAACTTCTCACTAAGTTTGAATTTTAGGAAGACTACAAGCCTAAAGCCTTTCTCATGCGTCTAAAAGCACACTGATTTTGCGCAACAAGGGTGTATTATCTTTCACTTTTTTCTTGCAACTTTAATGACCAATGAGCCCAAACTTCCACAGCTTAATGCATAAATTGGAGTACGCCAAGAGAGGACCCTGGTCTTTGACAATTACCAAAAGTATACCCTGCCTTTAAAGGTGAGAGAAGTTCATGAAATCAAAACTCTTTTGTAAGCTTAAAATACCAACAGGTGACCTGTATTGATTGCTTTCAGGGTATTCTAGTATTGGTTTGTGATCTTGACCCTCCAAGGGAGGTCCAATTGGTGGTAATTCAACCTGTCATCAGGAAGAAAGGTACTAGAGGCAAAGTCAATGTCATTAGAGTTATAATTGGCATTTCTACATCTTAATTATTTCCATAGGTAGGAGCAAGAGTTGAGTTAATGTAGGACCGTTTCCTATTGTGTAGGATGTGGTCTGAATAGTATCAACAAAAAATCCTAACTAAAGATAAGACAAAAACCTTGTTACTTCTGACATGAGGGAAATCAAAACTTGCCTACATGTAGATTCAAACAGTACAGACAAAAACACACAAATTTAGACGATAAACAAACTGACAGATTGAACCCATAAAAAGAAAGAATGAATACATGTACCAGAAGAAATCACTCAGGGTAGCTAGACCAATTTTAGTGGTGGGCTGCAATTATTTGTTTTTTCCGAAGTCCACGACGACGGTGAGCGGATCAACACAATTATTTATGTTTAATTATGGGGCCATCATTGCTGAAGAGCAAGCTTCAGGCATGATGCTAGGTTTCCAAACTGTTCATGTTTTGGAGGCCTTTTGACTGGGTGTTCTTTCTCTGTGACACTTGATACTCCTTTCATAAACTGAGTCTCAGATCAATGCACAGTGAAAAATATTTTGATTTGTTCTTGGGGAAATCTGTGCTGGGCGACACAATGTATTTTGCTCAGAGTTCTGAGCAAGCCTGCCCAGCACCGCCCACGATGGCTACAACACTGAATGCACTACCTTCTCAACTTTTCTCAAAGCAATCATGATTTAGTGCTTTGTCATGGGGCACAGGTGTCATGACTGGGATTCGAACCCACACTCATTCAAACCACAAATTCACATACTTTGCAAGAGCTTGAAATAAGCACAGAACCACTGGCCAGACTCTTAGCACTAGGCCAGTGCTCCTGGTTAACCCAAGACCAAAAAAAGTCTTAATAATTTTGAAGATTTGGATCAACACTTTTGGTATTGTCAAAGACCAGTATCCTCATATTGGTGTTTCATATAAGTTCAGCCATTGTTCAGCCACCATTATTTCCTTTCTTTTTTTCTCATTTTTTTTTATCGCGGATGGTCTGTTGAAATAAACACTTAGCTACACCTATGGGATATTATGCTTGTTTTTTACGGAGCACTCCTTAAAAAATTAAATTAAAAAAACATACAAAAACAAAGAGAAATGTTTTAGGTCTGGTAAAAAAAGTGTTTGTGGTCAAATGAACATTCTAAAGTACTGTAGTGTTTATGTCTAATGTAGGGTTCTTGTAATTTGAGCCCAGTGTACGCACACAATTTATATAATGGCGAGGTTCTTTTAGGAATGGTTTTGTGTCTGTGCTGTCTCCTGCTGAGTTTAAAATGTCATGACGTCTCAATCTTTTACACTCACTGGTTACTTTTGTAAACCACCTATTAATAACATGAAACCTCAACATATTTGAGCCTAAAAATACAAATTGTATCTACAACTTTTAGATTGTTCATGTTTTTGTTTTTTTTTCAATAAAAAAAACAATTTTGTTTCTTTTGTTTACATCTTGAATTGTGAAAGATACTTCTTGCCCCGAAAACAAGTCTGACCTAAAAATGTATGGCCTACAAGGCTTGTGGTCTAGTCCAGCATTTCTTGCAATTAAATCATTATTTCTGTATGCCATGCAGAGCTCAAATTTGGGATAAAATCTCACACGACTGTAGGGCTTGTATATTAGCTCAAAGAACCAGAATTTATTGTACAAGATGAAAAAACGAAACACTGCTGGACTTGTACGGTCATGAGTTTACTGGCGTTATACTAAAATATGTGGCCCACAGTAAATTTAGAGCATGTTAACAAAAAGCAGCAAGTAAAACTTCACAACAAAATCAAGCAATTGTGCAAACCGTTCCTTTAAGAGAGGAGTAGGGAACTGAATGAAAGGCTTCTTATCATGGGATAATACTGCAAGGTATAAAGGTTAGGAGTGGGCAGGTACACAATGTACAATACTCTCCTCTGTTTCCTTTTTCCTTCATTAGTAGAACCATGGAGGTAGCAATTTGGTAGATCCGTGTGGACTATGCAATCCATGAGTTCGGCCCGAGTAGTGTCAACTACAATATATGATTAGATGATTGGGGTGAATACACTGACCGCCATCATGTATGACAGCATTGTGAATTTGATAATTTGTATGATTCTAATTTTTGTAGTAACAAGGCAGGAAAAAAAAGGATGGTCCCTAGCATTGACCAAGTAGAAGTATTAGATGAAAGGTTTGCAAGGGAGCAGCGCAAAATTCCATGTGACTCTGCTTTTAATAGAGCACATAAAGTACATTGTAACTAAGCACAACAACATTATGCTTACCAGAATAAGATTACCAGCTAAACGACCATGTTAAATGTATGTATTAATGTACTGCTCAGCATAAAATGAGTAAGCAATATTTTCTGCTACAGCAGCTCTTTGAATTTCATAGAGCCTGTAAACAAAAACACTTTTGCTTAGCAAAAATAGGTTACCAGCAAGAATGCCAGACAGTAACCATTGCTGCTACTGGTACCCCAGTCACTTCTTGCTTAGCCAAGAAATTTAATAAGCAGAATTTTCTGCTTTAGAAGCAGCTCTGTGAAATTGGGCCCAGGTAGGTCAGGCACATTAGGCAGTCAGCCATTATAGGATATCTATTTCTTAGGTTCTTTGTCAACGTGTTTCCCTGGGTATTGCATTGCATCTTTGCTGCATGCTTGGCTTGGCAACAAAAGGTGATGGGATTTTATTTATTTTTGCTGTGTGAAATTCGGCCTAATCCTGCTGTTCATGCATTATTGTGAGTTTAGACACACAATAATTTACAGACGTTTTGTATAATTGCAGTGATTTGTAAGCACTGGTTAGTCTCTCACTCGGTTCTTCTCTGTACATGCCGCTTTATGGCACATCAATTGTGAAAGAATTTTATTCATTCTGATCTAGTCAAACTATTGTTGTTGTAATGCGTATGAAACAAGTTATGTAATTCGGAAATTTGCCAGAATGAGTTTTCCCACATAGTTTTGTCTTCGTCTTCATATTTTGTGTTTCGTTGCTCTTTATTCACTACTACTTCCACCCTCGAAGAGAGTGATAACGTGTTACATTTTGAGAATCAAAGGAATGTGGTTTTAGAGAAAGGGATCTCAAAACATATTCAATCTGGGAAACGTTTCATAATGCAGAAACATTTCTCCAGTATTCCAATTACATACTATTTTTCCTGCATGGACATTTATAACCACTCTAGATTTCCGGCAATATCTCAAAAATGCTACCACAATTTCAATTTTTTTTTTTTTTCAGGTTAGTTTTTCAGTTTTATCTACATCCGTATAGGATTAAAACATTTGAACCATTTTAACAAACAAAAGTTTACTTTGCTTTCAAATTCCCTTTCTAAATTTGCATATACTACTGAAATAAATGCGCGTTTGAATTATGAATAATGCATAAAACATGCACAACAAAAAAATCCAGATAAGATCCATGCACAATGCAGTACATTCACGTGTAACACATCTGGGACACACGCTGACAGTGACACACACATGTACTTTTCCTTCTAATAATATATAAAGATCAAATTGTCTGAAGCACGTATCAAAACAATGGCAAGCTTTAAGCCCCAGCTCAAACATGGAATGGAATGTCATAATTATGCACGATGATGACGAGTCTATAACTAAATAACACACCAAGGTTGGGCGATGATGCTACAAGATTAATCATTCACCGTGTGGCATAGGAAAAACAACCACACCCACATTTTAATTTTAGTTAAAGGGAAGGTATACGTTTGGTAATCACTCTTAAAATTGATAGCAATAAAAACCATTGATTAGAAGCTTACAGCAGCATTTGATCTGTTTCAAGCTTTTTGAGAAACATTTAACTTCAAAGTAATGTGATTATAATGTAAAAACTGTATTCCTCAGATATTATGCCATCTGTGTGGATCTACTCGCTGTGGGGTTTTTTTCTCGGAAATATCTCAAAAACGTGACCACCTTTTGAAATGAAATTCTAACAGGCTAACTCTCTACACATCTCTAGATTTATAAAGGATTAAAACAATAGACTGTGCAAGTTTGGCGCGCACCGGAGCGAGAAAACACGACAACTGAAGAACTTTATTTTTTATGAATCAAATCTTTGCTTTAATTTATTCTTAATGCCGAATCTGAACAACAAAAGTACCCTATAGAGCTTGTTTAAATTAGTTTCAGCTTTTTAAACAAAATACACAACTATCGGTTAAAGTCTATGTATAGACAAAAGTAAAACTCTGGGACAAGGATGTTTGTTTGATCTTAAATTTGTTGAAACCCCTTTTGTAAATCTACGCCCGAATGTGAAACTACTCAAAGCTGGTTTATACGCGGACGCACGATGGTCGCAAGGGCGTTAGATAAACGCGTGACGCAGTTTAAAGAAGAAGCCGACGCCTAAACGACCAATGAAAAGGCTTTTCACCCCGCGCGACAAAAACAAGCGTCTGCGTAAGTTTTGTGATCGGAGATGGGCACAAATTCTTAATTTTTACCAAGTAACCTGACCTGAGGTCAAGTTTAAATATCGGTTTTTCTTCGTTATTATGTTGACTTTGTTTTTCTTTTATATATGATGTTAATTAGTATTACATTTTTAACAACATATGTCATTTTTATAGTCATAAACTACATTAAACTAAAGTAATGGACGAAACAAAATCTCCCCAACGTAAAACTCCATAAGGTTGGGACCACAATGGTCCCGGATGTTCAAATCCGCGCGAGACTTGCACAGTCTATTGAGCCGTTCAAAAAAACAAAGTATTGATGTACTTTGCCTTTAAAGCAATCGCACAACATCGGTAAACAGTGTTGTCCAAGGCCCACACTTTGTGTATCACAACTTATATAAAATAACAAACCTGTGAAAATTTAGGCTCAATCGGTCATCAGAGTCAGGAGAAAATTAAGGGAAAACCCACCCTTGTTTCCGCACGTTTCGCCGTGTCGAATGACATGTGTTTAAAATAAATCCGTTACTCTCGATATCGAGAATTGATAATTGTTTTAATGTTTTCTCAAAAAGTAAAGCATTTCATGGAATAAAATTTCAAGGGAAGTCTTTCACCATTCGATCTGTAACCCCTGTAAGTTATTTGTAAATCTGTGAACTTTTAATTTTTGTTCTGTTCAGAAAGTGTCCAATGGCTTTAACTAAAAACTATCCATTTTCATTCTGGCTCTACATTTTACCACAAGCCAATATGAAATGCATTGAGCTAGCATTTCAGACTATTGAGTAAATACAATTTTGGGCAAAACAAAAGACAAATTTACAAGAACAGGACATGAACTTGTGACCTCCCGGCGCTCTACCAACTTAGAAATCTAGCCCTAATGTTGTCGGTCTCCCTTTTTTTGTAAAAATATTGACTGGGTGCCACTAGCAATGAGTTATAAATGCATTATTCGGGCAACCAAACTCACTTGCAGGCAACCTGCTTTTTCAGTTGCTGGGTGCCCTTGCCATAGAGCAAGATTAAACAAGCAAATTCTCTAAATTTCTCAACCTGCTTTCCTTACAAAAGAAGACTTCAATAGACTGCACTTAAGCCCACCTTATCATTGGCTGGTACTCAACCACGATCCCACACAAAAAAAACACTCAAGCCCAAACACTTGGCCTTTGACAATGTTTTACCATGGTTTTACAATATAATAAGTTTTGTGTACCATGTTTACTGACCATAACAAAGTTTACAGTGATTATAAAGAGAAGGCTCTGATCTTTCAAAGGGTGCCGAATAAAAAACATCCATGTAGGGTTTGTTGCTTTTATCCAATTCTCTAAAATGGAGTGGATTTTTTCCAAAAAGCCACACACCTAGGGAGCACCTTCTGTTCGTGTACAGTGGTTTACATGTAATTTACAGATTACACTGATAAATGATCAGGAAACTTCATTTATTGACCGTTCTCAATAATTTTGGGGTTGTGTAAGGGACTTCAATAATCAAGCTTAATTTTAATACTTATTTTGCTCTAAAATAAAATATTTAGAGTCACCTGGAAGTGGTATTTTTTCAAAATAAAGCTTTTGTCACTAATATATGTGTTTTGATGAGTGGAATGTGAATAAACAGTTAACTAAGGTTTTAAAAAATCAGTTCTTATGTTATTTACAAATTTAAGAGTAGACCCCAACCCGAGAGGGCGCTGTTCGTGACGTCAATCGAGGCAGACTTTGCCTGTAATGCGTAGAGTAAACACAATTGCAAAGTACATGTACGGACCAAGTCGTGAGTTTGTACGTTTTAAAAAAAAAAAAAAATGTTTTTTTCCGGCAATGCCGACCAGGTGTATTGCTGCTGAATGCAGAAAAACACTTTTTGAAATGTACCAACTCACGACTTGGACGTACATGTACTTTGCACGTGTGTTTACTATACGCATTGCAGGCAAAGTCTGCCTCGATTGACGTCACAAAAGGGGGTAGGCGGAGTCAGCCCTCCAAACAACTTTACATATTTTTTAAACATATAAATCGTGACAAACAATTACTAAAAAAATTGTTTTATTGTTCGTAAGCAATATACTCTTATGTTTGAAAGAAAAAAAATCTATTTCCAGGTGACTTTAGGGTAATGATTAGGGTGTTTTGTATTTGCCTCAGAACATGAGCCTTACGCTGTGTGAGAATGTCTGCTTAATGAATGGTCAAACAATTTAAACTGGCTGTTCATGTCTAAACAATGAGTTCAAAAAGCAGGTTTGTGGAAATGTATGCCTTAGGTTTTCACCCTTGTCACACAAAGTTGTGTGCGTTCAGATGCTTGATTTCGAGACCTCAAATTCTAAACTTGAGGTCGCGAAATCAAATTTGTGGAAAATTAATCCTTTCTTGAAAAAACGTCAGTTCAGAGGGAGCCGGTTCTATCAACCTCTCCCCATTCTTGTTACCAGGTAAGGTTTTTTGCTAATAATTATTTAAAGTAATTACCAATAGTGTCAACTGCCGTTAAACACACAGAGCTTATTTTAATTCGTTGAAGTGCTGTCATTATCTTTATTTAGACTTGATGGACTTATATAAGTGAGTTGATTATGACTCCACACAAAATGAATTAAAAACCAGGCAAGTCAGAATTGTTGCTGGTTGGTTTATACATGTATACAAACAAACGACGGACAAGCCAAATGGGCTGGGCCCATTTCCATAGAGCAACTGAAGTGCAAAAAGACGCTATCACAACATAACTTTGCTGACCAGAATAAGGTTACCAGCAAAAATACCTTGTCACATGTGCAATACGTGACCGGTATCCTTCTTATTGTTGCTTAGCAGATAAAGTTAATATTTTTTGCTTTTTTGACAACCCGTACAACACCTGAGTAACCAACTAACCATCCCTTTATGATAAACACTGAACTTTATGGATTTCCTGTTATTAATAGCATTCGAGTTATCAATAATGCATTTCAAAGATGGCTTTATAATTTGCATTGCCTGTGTGCACAGAGTGAATTCCAAATAAGAACGTCTATGAGCATTTATTAATATAAAACAAATTGACAATTCATGTTAACTTTGAAAAGCTGTAGAATGTGGGGGAAATGGAATAAGTTTATCAAGTACTAGGGCTAACCATGGGCTTACCTGCATAGTGTAGATTTTTTTGATAGACTTTTCAGGCTAACTAATCACAATTTTAAAGATTTTTTTCAAAACGGGTGATCACATTTTGTAACTCATAAATCTTTACATTTTTTACATTTTTTTATAGGAGGAATTGACAATTAAAATTGTGCCCTTTTTGTTTCAGTCTTCTGCATTGATACCACAAGATATACCACATAATATACTGAATTGTTGTTTTGCAAAATATAGATGCATATTCAATATAAATTGTAATGCTGAGTTAATCTATAATGGTCAATGTCCTTCCTCATCGCATGACCACACTATGCTACATTAGAGCACATTCTTGCATTGCGTCAAGTGTCAAGTGAATGACTTGTCATTCTTGTCTATTTTTAATCCATTGCATCCCAAAGACCTTTAGTACAAAGGTCAACGACCCTCAAGGAGAGCATCTTCACTGTACTTGTGCAAATTCTACCTCACTAGTGACCTGTAGGGATGGGTGTTTTTCTTAACCAGCTTAAATAGGGGGGTATTATAGATCATGTTGTCTAATGTGCATGTCATTTTGTATATATTGTAAGTTTTGTAAACCGTTTATACTATACATATTCCATGTTTTCTACTGTTGTTTTTCCACTTTCACTGTTGTCTTTGTGTTACTCAAAAGTGTGATCAAGTTTCCCAATTTGCACTAAGTTGTAATCTATTGTTTGAGCAGTAAAGGAACATCTTTGCTATACTCTAAACTAAATGTTGAACTTATATAGGCCTATGCAATGTAGACTGAACCAACAGAAAGTCTAAACTCAGATAAAAGTCAGAGATTTATCATCCCTGTGTTTTGTGTTGTGCTGGGACAGAGTTAAAATTCTATAAATTTTGCCAACTTCCAACTGTGAAACAAGATACCCCTTGATTTGTTTGGGGTTCAACATACTAAATTCCAAACTGCTGAAGGCATAATGTATGCACATAAATGTACTCCAAATTGGAAACACGTTTAGCTGTGTTTGCTGAGTTAATCATTTATGTAGCAAGATCTGTGGAGACATGGGTCAACAGATCAAAAAAGGTAACAATTTGACGCACCAAAGAATTGATAATAGGAAAAACAGCAGACTATGAGCTGCACCTCTTCCACATTCGGTCTTGGAATTTCACGTTTAAGCGGGCAAGGCCATTTTGATTTTGCAAAGGGCAATTTCAATCTATGGGAGCTTTTGGACGGGCACTATTGAATAAATTAAAGCAATGGTTACAAAATTCCAAAATTTCCTTCCTAATGATTTTAAAGAAGACCCCATTTTAACGGTAAAAACTCAAGGAAGTAGGCTATTTCTTTTAATTATTCCCTATTCGTATTATTACCCTTTCTTGGTGAGAATGGGCTATGAGAACTTGGTGAGAAAAATATATGAGAAAATATAATAAGCTGTTGCAAACTGCTTACCAACCAAAATGGGAAAAAAAGTTACAAACAGGCCTGATTTTTCCCACTCAACATGTAGCTCAGAGTCTTGGCTAATAAAAGAGAGAGATGTTGGACAATTCTCCGATAACAACTTGTGATATTGACGCAGGTGTAGATCCACAAACTAATTTGTTTTTCTTTGTCAGTTGGGTGGCTTAGCAGCTTTGGATTAAGTTTACAGGGGGGGGTCAAACCTGCTCTGTATCCCTACTGGATTCAATACATACAGTTACAGATTGTAAACTTCTAATTCATAAACCTTATTGTCATTTAAAACAGTGTTGATCTTAGATCAGCTCATACCAGGAAAAACATGAGATAACATGGTGTCAGGAGATTCCATAACAAAGCAATGTTTGTATCTGTTGTGTACAGAATTAATGTCTACAGTGCATGGTTTGCCCTAAAAGTAGGTAGTGACATTTCACTGGTCTGTCTGTGTTCCCCCTGGTCCATATTTGAAAGTTTTCTTTCAATGTTATCATTAGCACGCCATGGGATTTGTAATTGAACTAAATGTGAAGTGGTTTACAAGTAGCAATGAGACTTCAGCAGGACTACATGTAGTCAGGCAGAATGTTGTCTGGTCTTTGGGTGTTCTTGGCCAGTGGACACTATTGGTAATTACTCAAAATAATTATCAGCATAAAACCTCACTTGGTAACAAGTAATGTGGAGAGGTTGATAGTTAAAAACATTGTGAGAAACGGCTTCCTCTGAAGTGACGTAGTTTTCGAGAAAGAAGTAATTTTCCACAAATTTGATTTCAAGTTTAGAATTTGAGGTCTCCAAATCAAGCATCTGAAAGCACACGACTTTGTGTGACAAGGGAGTTTTTTTCTTTCATTATTATCTCGCAGCTCCGACGACCAATCGAGCTCAAATTTTTACAGGTTTGTAATTTTATGCATGTTGTTGAGATACACCAAGTGAGAAGACTGGTCTTTGACAATTACCAATAGTGTCCACTGTCTTCAAGAGAGAACACTGGTTTTCATGAATGGAGAAACATTACAAGTTTTGAAAAAAACAGACATGATGCAATGTTTAGTGGGTTTCCAAATAATTACTGTTTTAAAATTAACATTTTCAAATACAGTAAGAAAAGTAGACGTGTAAGACACAGGGTGAGATATTAATTGGCAACTTTCAATATTCTATGGAACTTAATATTATTGCAAAAATTATATTTTCATGCATCTGCAGATTTAAGTAGGCTGACATGGCAGGTTCACTTTTCAATTGAACAAAACATTCAAGGGCAAGTCCACTTTTCAGGTGCAAACAAAATATTAAAAGGGCAGCCTGGCCACTTCTCAAAGGCAGGGCCACTTTTTATGTGAACAAAAAATATTCAAGGGGCACAGCCACTTTTCAAGTGAGCAAAATATTGAAGGGCCCTCGAGACATCTTTTTCAAGTGAAAAAAAATATTCAAAGGGCAGGGCCACGTTTCAAATTAACAAAATCTTCAAAGGGTAGGGCCACGTTTGAAGCGATCAAAATACTCTCAAATTATTCATAATTCAAGGAGCAGTGCCACTCAATCACATGCTCCAGGATCACATTATGAAGCAGTTCAGTTGATTTCCCTTCGATCAGTTTACTGAACGACAACTACGTGACAATATTACCGTATACAATTAAGAGATAGAGGTATTCTAAAAGCTTGTAGAGTAGATTGCTACAGGGAAATTTTGGTCACCCTGGTCAGTCAGAAGTCATCTGTCAACAACAGACAGGAATACACTACACCTGTCATTACTTGAGTTCCAATGGATGACATTAGGAACATGGCCTGGTCAAGTACATTGCCAGCTGCGGTACTATCTCTTTAAAGGTCCTCTCTTTTAAAGGCACTGGACACCTCTTGTAATTACTCAACATAATTTTAGCATGAAAACTTACTTGGTAACAAGCATTAGAGAGCTGTTGAAAGTACAAAACGTTGTGAGAAACGGCTACCCCTGAAGTAATGTAATATTTGAGAAAGAGGTAATTTCACACTCAGTTATCGAATAGTATGTTCAACTAGCTGTGTATTTTTAACATGTAACTATTTTTGTATGTAATCTATTTTTTGTATTACATACCATGTAGGCCTATTGTAATTGTTACTGTTATCTGGCCATTGGCCACGAATGTAAAAAGGAATAAACTATCATCTATCTATCTATCTAGTATCAGGCCTGAAGCCTTTCATGAGGTATCTGAAAGCACACTTGTGCAACAAGGGTGTTTTTTCTTTCATTATTCTCTTGCAACTTTGATGACCGATTGAGTCCAAATTTTCACAGATTTGTTATTTAAATGCATGTTGGGGTACTCCAAGGGAGAGACCTAGTCTTTGACAATTACCAAAGGTATCCAGTGCCTTTAACATTAGAGCAAGCTGAACTCTAATTTAGAGCTAAGACCTTTAAGAGCAGTATCATACCAGATGTTAGTAACTGATGGACAATGTGAGTGTTGCATCAAAGAGAAAGGACTTCATCTTTAAGCCATAAGCCAGAAGTAGCTTTAAACGGTCTACATGTACTTTTTCCTAACACAAAACACAATGTCCACAGATTTATTTTAAACTTACAAGTTTGAAGATTATGATAGTAGAAAGCTTACCTTGAAATTTCACCTACTGAGGTGCTGTAGTTTTTGAGAAATGAGTAAAACAAATAATTTTCTTCTCAGTTTTAGAATGTAAAAACGTATTAACCAGTTATGCTACGGTTTTGGTATAATATGGTTAATGGGATTTTCGTCTTCCTGAGACGAAAATTATTTTATGCCTTGTTTTACTCATTTCCCCAAAACTACACGAACCTCAGCTAGTAATATTCGAAGGGAAGCTTTCCACTATCATTATCTTAAAACCCTGAAAATTTAATGTAAAAAAAAAAATGTGGACATTTTGAAATCGTACCCGAATCCTTTAAATTGCACCTCTACTGCACCAAACACAGAACAGTAATTTTTGAAGTATTTTTACCAGGCCTGGAATTTCATCTTTGAGAGGGCCAAGGCCATGTTCTATTTTGCAAAGGGCACTTTGCTAGCCTTGTTGAGGTCAAGTGGACACTAGGCCCATATGTCATGACTGTACTGTATGGTTTGGGTAATTATGCACTACATTGTAGATGCAGACAAATTTACCCAAAACTAGACCATGTGAACTTTGTTTACAATAAGTGTGACCGTGTACATTCTTTCAGTATTCTGGCAGGCACAGTACAGCACAGGGAGACTTTTGAAGGGGCACCAAGGCAAAGACCTGGGGCGGATTGCACCAAGCAGTCTTAAACAGGTCTATACGCTATAGCCGGCTAACTTGAAACGCGCTTAGACAGTCTTTAATTATAGACCAATTGCAATAGCGTGGTCTATTATAGCCAGTCTTAAATCTTAAGCCTGCTCTGAGCTGGCTTTAATCGGTCTTTGTTTTGTTTTTTAAAGATGCCGCTGCATTTGTTAGTTGTAGATGATTTTATACAAAGAGCTCTACGATGAGATTTTATTTTAGAAATAGATTACACTCATGAGAGGCATTATGATGATAATACATTGTATCGTAAATGTATAATGTTCCCAAGAGTAAAAAGATGATACAACTCACAGATTGGATATCCGATGATTCAAACCAAAGCAATAAGAACAATGCCATACCACCAGGTGCCTGCAGAGTTCTAGGTATTATGGGACATTTGTTCGTAAAATTGCATTACTTTTCGCCGACTTATCTAAGACCGGCTTATTGCAACAGGCTTAATAACTGACTAAGCTAAGACCGTCTCAGGCCGATAGCCGACTACAACTGACTGGTCTTAGACTGCTGACTAAGACCATTTTATTGCAATCCGCCCCATGTGTCCCTTCTCCTGGTTTAACCCATGGAGGTAGTGACCATGGAGGTAGTGACCAGCTATCGGATGTTATGTAATATAGAAACAAACATGACACTGACAGTTAGTTTAATGCCAGTCGGCTGTCCCAAGATGCATTGGAGTGAATGCTGGGGAAGTTGGCGTTCGATCAGCTCATTGTCAGGGGCTCTCCCAGATGAACTTACTTGGGTCAACTCAGGAAGCTATTTGAACGCAGGGTGCTCTGCAAAATCTGAATTGATCAAAGTGCGGAATCCTGCTGCCACACGTTCACTTGCTTATGAGTTACGATTGAAAACATGGAAAAGTTTCCATATGGCGCCACCATTTTTTTCATTCAATATGAAATAACATAGTATCTAAATTACCTCAATGAGATATATCCCATTTTGTAAAAATGAGTGAAAAAGTGGTGACGCCATACGAAAAGTTATCCGCAAACATCTTGGTTAGTAAGTTGGATATTTGTGTTGGTCACAATAATGAGAGAAAAGGTGACACTGTCACTGACTAACAATAAGTTTGTCTAACTGACATTTATTAACTAAATTTAATTTGACTTATTTTCCTAAATTCTTCATGTCATCCCCAACAATGTCGTCAGTGTCAACGTCAGTGTCAATGAATTGATAGTTCTCTGGCAAGTACACACAAAAATGTACCGTACAGAGAATTCTAATAAAAAGTAGCCCGAAGAAAGATCATGATTTGTTACTTCTAGAAACTATAAGGCTCCCCCGTGAGTCTTTCTATTAGTATTAGGTAGAATAGAAGTAATGATTTATGAGCTTGAGTTGAGGTCGAGTTAAACTCGATTGAACATGCCGACTGTTAAAAAACATGTAATAATACGGTTACATTTCTGAGAATGAGAGTTCTGTCCTCGCAGGTTGACGGGTCAATCAGGGCAGACCAAACATTATAACATTAGAAAGACTGCAGCGGCGAGTTTACAGCACACTACCTATACCTGTCTAGTGTCTGTTCGTTCACCGATGAGGCTTTACTTTAGCCAGTACCTCATCAACACGGAACACACACACTACATTAAATACACGCAGTCAATTACGAATGAGTCACTACAAAATATCAACTGGTAACTCCCCAATAAATACTTACAAAAGAAAGCTCATTTTCGACGCCACGATTGCTGTTGATGTTGGTCATCTACCCCGTGAAGAAACAGAAAATCGGTCGCAGTTTTCAGGAGAAAACAACAAAAATGATGGTCAGTCAGTCACAATATCGGGTGCACAAGTGCTGTTGATCGTTGATGTAATGTATTCATTTTCTGTTTGCGGTCGATTCAGAAATTCAGGGATGACTTGAGTTTTATGTAGAAAGATTTGCATACCAAGTTCAAAGGGATTTTTCCTGAAGAGTTTTGCTTTTTCTTTATTTAAAATTTTTACATTGTGATTCATATAAGTATGTCGTTGAAAAAATAAGTGATTTAGTTTTTTTTAAATGCGTTTTCAAAAGGTTCACGCATTTATATTTGTTAGCATTGACGAGAGCGTCCCGAACACCCTAAACTTTTGGCGTTGGTGGCGCGCTACTCTGCATGTCAAAAATAATTATTTCAGCTGTTTTCTTTTTAATTGTAGAGGGCGCTTGTTTCGGTACCGGTTGAGTTCGGTCTTCATCTTTTTCTCTCAATATAACAAACCCTGCCTTCCTCACACTCTGATTGTGAAAAACGCCCTTTATATGAATCCAATATATTAATCTAACGAAAGGTTTGTTCTGAACTCCCTTGTTTAGTCGATGCTTATAATGTTGGCCGACTTACCATAATGTGTAGTAGGCGTGTGGTGGGTATCCCCGCCCCCATTTCCACACACACCTTCGTCTTTCTTGCTGCGCCCGAAATAAGAAAAAGAAGGAGAATGGGGAAAATGGAATTCCTTAGATCACTGACAAAATTTACTAGCCTTGCCCTGATTATTTTGGTTTGAAGCATAAAAACAACCGGTTGTCAAAGAATTATTTCAGCTATGTTTTTTGTAAGAAACTCGAAATGGTTTTGCTGTCGGGACATCAACCATGACAGTGCGATTGTATACATTGTGTGTACCGTCCCCGTAACTGCGCCGCGCTCCAGCTGACCGCGCTGAAAGACTGTGGACACTATTGGTAATAATTGTCAAAGACTAGCCTTCACAGTTAGTGTCCCGCCCAAAGAAGGTATTATTAAAGGCAGTGGACACTATTGGTAATTACTCAAAGTAATTATCAGCATAAAACATTTCTTGGTGACGAGTATAATGAGGGGAGAGGTTGGTGGTATAAAACGTTGTGTGTGAGAACGGCTCCCTCTCTAAAGTGCCATAGTTTTCGAGAAAGAAGTAATTTTCTACGAATTTGATTTCGAGACCTCAGATTTAGAACTTGAGGTCTCGAAATCAAGCATCTGAAAGCACACAACTTCGTGTGACGAGGGTATTTTTTCTTTCATTATTATCTCTCGCAACTTCGACGACCGATTGAGCTCAAGTTTTCACAGGTTTGTTATTTATGTATATGTTGAGATACACCAAGTGGGAAGACTGGTCTTTGACAATTACCAATAGTGTCTACTGTCTTTGATAAAAGCCGTATTATGGGAAATTAACCCCACCCCACCCCGACTTAGATCAAGAACTTGTCATAGGGAACTTTGATGTGAGGTAAACTTCCAAGGGAATTTCCTCGGGCGGCAGAAGTCCCGTGAAGTCAAGATGGCAAATTCTCCAGTGGTTAGGGCGCCCTCTTTTGGCCAAGATGTTTTGGCGGACTTGTTGAAGGTTACAAACATAAAGTTATTCCATTTGAGGTATGAGGCATGCATGGATAAAACCATGGAGGTAGAAATAGTTAAACAGTTGGCCCCTCTCTGCTCTTATAATGGTATTATTCCCTTTTGTGCACATTGTAGTAGATATCAACCATGGAGGTAGAAATAGATGCGAGCTGGAAAGTCAATTATTGGGTCACAAAGTTAGACTATTCAGAAAATGGAGGCTAGGTACTGGAACTTAGACAAAAACTGGTCCTCATCTATGAAAATACATCAACAGAATAAAATTGGTTCTGTGTGATTTCTCCAAGTTTGCATTATTTAAAATATAATTTATGCAGGATACTATTTGGACAGTTGAGCACCAATTATTTTGTTATCATTTCGGGGGGGGGGGGGGGGGGGGAGGGGGTGACCGGAGTTGCATGCAATATTGCCTCTATGCAATACTATCCGGAGGACATTATTACATATGCAATAATGTCCGCCGGACGGTTTTGCATATGCAATCGTGTCTGCCCGGACCCTGCTGCATAGTGTGTCTGCCCCCGTGCAAAACCGTCCTTGCAGTAAACGCCCTTGGTCAGTACGGAACACGCTCACCATTTTTTTTTACACAAGCTATTAAGTGCATGTCAGGAATGACATGGGAAATGTTCCGCTGTTGGGTATTCGCTGCAATCATAAAATAATTTTTATGTGAATATTCATGCTGCATAATACGTAGGTTCAGTGCATGCACGCTCGCTTACGCGCGCACATACTGTACATGTACAGTCGGTTTTTGCAAAGCCCCGAACACGATTGCATATGCAAAAGTGTCCGGAGCGGACAGTATTGCATGGCGGACACAATTGCATCTGACAGGCCGGTGGGTTGAGTTGCTGGGAGGGGCTTATGATAACAAATTCACATGGATCATTGTCTGATTATGGTTGGAAATCTATTTGATAGGGTTGAAGTCAAACATTTTCTATGTTCCCATTATTTGACGATACATCATGCAACCCTACCTCCATGATGCACCCATCGATGCACTAGATCACCACACCGCGTCAAACACATTGAGCGACTATGTAAAGTTTAGTTAGTTGACGTGACCTTTGGCCTTCCACCTCTAAAAATAAACGCGCAACATGTTTATTTAGCTCGTTGCTCGCGGTGGTCGTAGAATGCACCGCTGAGTGCTCACCGAGCAAAGTCTTTCGTTGAACAAAATTACACGTTTGTGGACTTTGAAACTGAAACGCATGAGTGAAAAATGGCCAACTACACGGTTGTGTTGGAGGGTGGGTCACCCTGGGGCTTCAGGCTCAAAGGAGGTAGGGGAACAGGAATACCTTTGGTTGTTTCCAAGGTAAGTTTTGCAAAAATCACATTATTTTTTCTGTTCATTCTTCTACTTTTTGTGTGTAATTGTTTTGAGGTAGTGTTTTATGAGGACAATGAGGGCGCACCATCGAAACGGCATTCAATTTTATTGTTTTGTTGATTTGCATTTTCGGTGTTTATTTACTGTTTTATACTGTTTTATGTATTTTTTTATACTACAGTTTGCCAACTTTTGAATAAAATGTAAGGGCAACAACTTTGTGAATGTGAGGATTGCATTTTTGTAAAAAAAAAATTAGTGTGATTATAATTTTTGACAGCAGTTGTGATGAGAAGGGCGCTTCACCGTTTATTTGTCTATTTTTTTCTTATAATAATAAAGTTTGATTTTTGTTACGATTAAATTAAATGTAAGTTTGCCAACTCAATGTTTGGGCAGCAGTTGTATTTGAAACCAAGTAGGCCTACCAAGATTTCTTGCCAAATCCCAATTTGCAACAGTTCAAATATTAACAGTCATCGAAATACAAGTTTACGATTTTTAAAATTATTTTACAAGGTAACTTTTGTACCAGTCCACTGCGAGAAACATTTGAGCAAAGTTGTGATTATCGAACTACTTCCATTCCAACATGTCCAATGTTTGAAATGTAACTCATAAATAATTGAACAGTCGATATCACACAAATGGAAATGGTCTTTCAATTTCATTCTTAGAAGCCAAAATTTAAAAATATCCCCAATTAAAATAAAGAGTAAAAGTGTGTGTCAACCAAGGTTTCAGAGCATTGTGGTGGGTTTTCCTCCTGGCCCCCATCTATGTAAAATGAAACCTTCTCTTCATATACAGACTCAGTGATTTATTAAATTTGCTTTTATGCTTGAAAATGCTTGTCTTCTCTCCATGCGTTCTTGGCCAGACAGTGATTAAGTTGGTTTGTCTGAGTGTCCTTGGCTTCACAGCCACATTAGTCACTAAAGACACTGGACAAGTATTGGTAATTGTCAAAGACCTGTCTTCTTCTTACTTGATGTATGTCAACGTAT
Organism: Asterias rubens; assembly: GCF_902459465.1. Lineage (NCBI taxonomy): Eukaryota > Metazoa > Echinodermata > Asteroidea > Forcipulatida > Asteriidae > Asterias > Asterias rubens. The sequence continues at coordinate 6,023,684 of NC_047081.1, read as the reverse complement.
GCATAAAAAACAAAACTGTTAAAATTTAAAGGTCAATTGGTCGTCGCAGTTGTGAGGATAAAAATGAAAGAAAAAACACCCCTTGTCACACGAAGTTGTATGCTGTCAGATGCTTGATTTTGAGACCTCAAAAGTAGGTCTCGAAATCAAATTCGTGGAAAATTACGATTTTCTTGAAAACTGCGTTATTTCACAGGGATCCATTTCTCACAATAGTTTTATACTGTCAATCTCTCCCCATTATTTGTTACCAAGTAAGGTTTTTGCTAATAATTATTTTGAGTAACTACCAAAAGTGTCCACTGCCTTTAAAACTTTCTCTCTTTTGACGATTCTTTTTAAAACGATTCTCTGTACATTAGTTCGGAACCTGTACACTGGCAGTTCTTGCACTGCAATATTAGATTTAATTTGACCACACAACCAGTTTGATGGAATTCAATTTTGGACGGAAAAACAGGATGTTGCACCATAGCTTTAGTGCGACAGTAGAAAAGGCACAGATTCTGTATTCGGTCTCATAGACAGAGGGTGTGCAATTGGAGAGTGCAAACAACTATTAAACTGAAGAGTACATTGGGATTTGTTTTGTTATCCTTCACATGTTCTGTAAAATAGTTTGAATTTGTACACTGGATACTGGCTCTGTCTCTAAAGTTATCACACAGTAGTGTTTTATGTTGGAATTCGATACAAAAAATAAAAAAAAAAACATAATAAGTGCAAATTACTTGTAAAATAATCCTGTCATGTAGAACTTTCTGTAGAGCGCCGATCCTTACAGACTTATCAATATTAATAAGGGTGTTTAATTTCTCTATAGATCTTTAGAAGGTGGGGTCTTTTGTAACAAAAACACCGTGCTCATATCTGCCAAGTTCAAAGTTCAATGTTACAATTGGCCAGCAGACCACTGTTATGGGAGAAGGCTATTCATGTAATTTGAATGAACATTTTGAAAACAAATTTAACGCTTTATGTATTTACCCTTTTGTGTGATTCGTGTTCCCGCAAAGCATTTTTTGTAAAGCAGCATTTTTGTAATGCAGCAATTTTTGGAATTGATCGTCTGGTAATTTGCAGTGAACACAATACACTGTATCAATGGTCCACCTACACTTGACTGAACGCTTTATTAACAACTAGTGCATGGCCTTTATGACGCGATATTGGCCGTTTGAGATCATTCCAGATTTGTCATTCAAGCAATGAATCAAATATCCCACATGGGGTACAATCAACAATAGGAATTATTCGGGCGAGACCGGTAAAACTTTATCAATAAATTAGACAGAAATAGGCTTACAATGCATTCCATGGCGGAGTATTTTTGAACAACCACCCAATGACCTCATCAAGTTTGACCTCGTTTCAATTGTTTACCGATTCTGAATCAAATTCCCGGCATACGTTGCATAGTTGTGGGTTGATTTTCCACTTCACAAAATACAAAATTTGCTTCTGAGGGAAGGTGCTGAGTGGGCAAAATAAAACAGGTTAATTTCTCTTTTAATTTGACATATTGTTACACTGAAAATGAATGGCAATACAAACTTACATGGTAAGATTTGCTTTTTTAAAATACACGAATATTAGATTTACTTACTGTACCCCCTGGCAATGCCTCAAAACTTGTATTTTAGAACTTATAATGTACGTTGTGTACATTTGATAGTACAAATAGATCTATGACTGTAAAGATCAACAGAGTAAAGTACACATTGCTCAGTTTATGTACATTGTACAGCTCCCTTTTAGTTTACATCTGAGAGTACATTTTGCTGGAGGGTTACGATCTTCAGTAGCATGGATTCATTCAATTAAAAAGAACTTTTCAAAGATCTACAATTAGGGAATAACAGTGCGAGTAACCGGTCTACACTGCGTTGTAATGACCGGGTTGGTGGCTGGCGCTGTTAACGGACCGAGCCGGATCCCATTATTAAATACTTTTTTTTGCGAATGAAACGGCTAAAATTTTCCACATTTTGTGACTTTTCTCTCGGCGGTACATCCAGACATAATCAGGGGCCATATTTGAGCTTTTCATATTTCCCATCTCTTTCGTGCGTTAATCACATGACTGATATTTGAGACCAGTGACTCTTTTAAATAATGATCTGTTCAGCGCCTTCACTGGGGTCAAAGGAGGCAAATGATTGGATGATAGCTGTTCTTTGTGCATTAAAACGCGCACATGAGCTCAGCGTCAGTTTAAACGCGCGCACATGTTACACGCGCGCACTCAAAATTATACATTTTCAGCGCACGTATTAGCAAGTGCGCGAAGTTGCAATGAAACTAACATGTATATAAATAAGTTTACACAATGTACATGTATGCTGATTCAGTGGCCACTTATTCGCTATTTTCCAAAGCCAGTCTTAATAGGACCACCGTTAACACTCCCACACGTGACCGTGTTTTGACCAATCAGAGACTTTAAACCGTCCAAGGTATTTATTAATGTAGATTAAAGGCACTGGACAATATTGTGAATTACTCAAAATAATACTTACTTGGTAATGAGCAATGGAGAGCTGTTGATAGAACTATAAAACATTGTGAGAAATGGCCCCCTCTGAAGAAACATAGTTTTTGAGAAAAAAATTAACTAATTAAAATAATTCAGGCCTTTTGTTATTCATCTGAAAGCACACAAATTTGTGCAACAAGGGTGTTTTTTCTTTCATTATTTTCTTGCAAGTTCGATGAGCTCAAATTTTCACAGATTTGTTATTTTATAATTTATTCCTCCATGATGGGATATACACGAAGTGAGAATACTGGTCTTTGACAATTACCAAAGGTGTCTGGCCCAGTGCCTTTTAAAAAGAGACAGAGAAAACATGTACAATGTATATGTGAATTTCTTCTTCCTTGTCAGCTTGTGGTGATCAATTAGCCGATTAAGTGGGACATTTCGCCCAATCTTTAAAAAGATGACCTTGAAACTATCTTTCACAATGTGTAGTTTCACACCTCTGTATACACCAGGGATGATTTATGGCTTTATAGTTCAATACCACAGTTGTTATGGCTGGCCGCTATCAGCTTTTATTCCAGGCAGCTATTGGCTTTCGTGGTCCCCCTATGGTGAAAACCAACACCAGGCCAGATACCAGAGGAATCAGAAGCGAGATGACAGCTTCTTCGTGGCCTCTCTAGAGCCGACATTCCTGGCAAGTTTGTGGAAGTATTGATCTCCTAATAAATGTTGCTGGCTTTCATGTCATCCCATTCCGATAGCAGCATTGAGGTCCAACAAGGCCTTGATTGTCTATTATTTGTTCGGAATTTGAAGGAATCATTCTCATTAAAATGACGAAACTTTATGGCATATTATATGGCTCAACTTGAAAACTATTATGGACAAGTTTCCCCTAGTGGAAGTTTTTAAATGTTCTGATATTTGAGCTTGTGAATGTGACTGATGTATGGATTTAAATATTTAACATTCAGTGTCTACTAGCTGAGAAAACTGCAAAAAATACACCAGCAAAAAACTGTCATACAGTATTTTAACAAGAAGGTCAAGATCAACAATTTTTAGCAAGGTGCCAGTAGGTACCTACCGCAACTCTGTCTGCAGCGTTCTCGAGAAACAATTCATACCTGAAATGTTTCTCAGTTTTTAAACATTTCTTTTGGTGAATATTATCCATTCTTAAATCACATTCAAGCAGAATGCGGTCTAAAAATAGTTTTAAATGCTATCACCAGCTGTGCAGTGCTTCTTCTCACCAAGAAACATTTTATCTATGACCAAACCCTTTAAAGCCATTGGACACTTTTGGTAAACAGTATTGGCCAAGGCCCACACTTCATGTATCACAACTTGTGTATAAAATCACAATCCTGTGAAAATTTAGGCTCAATCGGTCATCGGAGTTGGGAGAAAATGGGAAAACCCACTCTTGTTTCCGCACATTTCGCCGTGTCATGACATGTTTAAAACAAATCCGTAATTTACGATATCGAGAATTGGTATTGTTTAAAAAAAAAAAAAAAAGCATTCCATGGAATAATATTTCAAGAGAAGTCTATCACCATTACCATCTGTAAATACCTGTAAGTTATTTGTAAATCTGTAAACTTTTAATTTGTTTTCTGTACCGAAAGTGTCCAATGGCTTTAAGCGTGCTCCGTGGAAATTTTTGTTGGTTTTGATGAAGGGGCTTCGAGTGAAGTACAGAAGTGGATACTTACTTACCACTTGTAGAAGTGCACAATTTATCTAGGACTGTAGAGTTGTTAAACTTCTCTTGAATCCGGGCAATAAATAAACATGTTGGAATATAATGTCCTTGAAATTGCTTGTCAGAATGTTGATTTACAAGGCCAGCTGGTCCAAAAGAAACTTTGCTCCGGGGACATTAATGTGTGTGGGTTCTGAAACATGGACGTCATTGAATCTAATTTGCAGTTCATGCTTTGTTGACAAATGAGCCTGGAAGACAAAATGATCTTTGATGGTGTAAAGATATCAATGGAGAAGATATTAATGCATGTGTGAAAACTTTTTAAATTGTCTCATTGTCAGGGGAGTTGCAGTCCCCTGACTTGCAAGTTTTGGTGTCATTCTTATGAAAACATAAAAATCCATCTAAAGTTGAAAATTTGATGATTTTTTTTCTTTCTTGTTAAAATGTCGAAACGAATTGTTGATGAGTATTGCATTCAAAAAAACTGTCTTGTAGTTTTCATCAAGAATGTTGAATCCACATTTTGCAAGGTGACTACGGGTACCAACACACCTCTGGCCCCAGCATTTGTGAACAAAAACCACAAATATTGGAATTTTCATTGTAAACCCTTGGAAGTTGGAGAAACAATGTTTTGGGGTGACAAAATGATCAAAACCATATTAGTTACATACCACATACCTGATGGTTACTTCGAAGGGAATCCCTTCTTAAAATAAAGTAAGTTTTTTATAGACTATTTACAAACCACTGACCCTACCTTTAAAGCCTTGAGCAGTATCTTTACATTGTTGGATTTATTGGTATACTGGTAACTGACATACTTCATTTGCCTGTCTGTAAACTCTGTAGTACAAGTGTTGAACATCCTTCAGTGTAATTGGTTTGAGTGTTCAAGTATGAATTCCATACAATTTCACATGGCAGTAAAAACATCTGTACGTAATTCATCATGTTCATATTAGTTTTAATGTAAGAGATGAAAGACACTGAACTTATATCATTTGGAAAATATATTTGATTGAATCATGACTTGTTCAAGACTAATTAAAAACCAATCACTGTAGAGTTTACTTAATTTATTTATTGCGCTTACAATCACCATTCTCCGCTTGCCATGCAAGTGCCAAATTTTTGCGCTAGCTGTGTAAGCGTAGAATGCCCAGTAACGTGGAGTATACACGCATAGAAGTCAAAATGCCCCGCTAACTTGTGAAACAATCGCAGAATTCCCTTTGTCTGCAAGCAAAAAATCGTACTCCTACTATGGGCGTAGAAACGCTAGTTCTACCTTCCCTGCTCCTACATGTAGCTAGTCTGTGAACTTGGCATCTCTGATTTGTATGGGTTTAAAAAAGCACCTGACGTCCTTCCATAGCTAGAGCATGGAGGAAGAAACCAGAGTGACCTCAGCTTTGTTTAGCTCCATGGTCAACCAACCATTGCCCCATCTTTTTAACTGTATCATTTGAATAAACTTGTCAGAATCCTATTGTAAGACTTGTTGACTTGGCCCAATAACACTAAGACTCTATAACAACATAACTGTGTTTTAGAATCAAAGCACTGGTCCATTTCAACCACACAGTTAAGCCCCTCACAAATTGCTTGTTCATTGCAAAATACAAAAAACTTGCTTTCTTCAAGGGGGAAAGGGAGCAGTCGTTTTAGAAAAGTTTAGTTCAAGCAAAACACTGTTGACCATTATACTGTCATTCTCAACTTGCCAAATTCAAACAACAGAGGGCGCAATCATGTATGCAATTTTGTTTTGAGTTGATATTTTCTGGACTGTACATTTTACTTTATTCACACCAACCGACATCATTTCACACGTATCAACCTACTAGTAGGCCTATACAATTTGTCTGAGTTTACGATACTGTATGAATAAGAAGTGACACATTTTGTGACCAAAGAGACGGATCGCCACTCCACTCCTATTGGTTCATAGCCACCAATATTGTTTCTGAAATAGGAACTTTGATTGGCTGTTATTTTCCCGCTTCTTTCTGGATCCTTTCCTTAATCCCTTTCCCCCTCTCTTTTTCTATAAATGGATATGTATTTGTTTGTACTTGTTTTATGCCTCTGAAGAAGGTCCGGATTGGATCGAAAGCTAAGGCCATCTACCCTATTCATTATATAGTAAAACAGAAGGTACATGTATCCATGTTGTGCTCAAAATGATGAAGATGCAGAACAAAATGAATTTTAGTTTTAAAGTGTTTCGCTTTTTAAATTTTGATTTCTGATGTCAATGGATTGTGTTTTGTTTAGTGAAATCTGAACCAAATAAGTAAACTGTGAAAGTTTCAGCTGAAACCTTTGGTTGTTGAGAAAACAACAACAAACTGTCATCCAGTACAATTCATAAAGACACTGGACACTATTGGTAATTGTCAAAGACTAGTCTTCTTACTTGGTGTATCTCAACATATGCATAAAATAACAAACCTGTGAAAATTCGAGTTCAATCAGTCGTCGAAATTGCGAGATAATAATGAAAGAAAAAACACCCTTGTCACATGAAGTTGTGTGCTTTCAGATGCTTGATTTCGAGACCTCAAATTCTAAATCTGAGGTCTCGAAATCAAATTCGTGGAAAATTACTTCTTTCTCGAAAACTACTCCACTTCAGAGGGAGCCATTTCTCACAATGATTTATACTACCAACCTCTCCCCATTACTCATTACCAAGAAAGGTTTTATGCTAATAAATATTTTGAGGAATTACCAATAGTGTCCACTGCCTTTAAGAACATGGAACCCATCATCTTTTGCGAGGGGACAGCGGGTGCCAACAAATAGACACCGCTGAAATTTGCATATCAAAAATTCACTTTGGGATGAGTTTTTTTGATGATTCAATTTCTGGCATACATAAAGTATTGATTTCTTATCAGCAAAGCATTCCAGCAAAATAATTTCACATGATGCTTAGCCACCATTACAATATTAATAACAAGTAAGCTTTCAAATAAAAGTTACACCCATTTTTTTCCGGGGTCATTACCAAAATATGACCCTACCTTTAAAGAGCTTAAAACAGATCATTTCATTGATGATTGAGCCTATTACTACCCACGCGCCACAACGATTCACCGAGAAACAAGTTTGATTTGCTCAGCCAAGGATAATGTTAAAACCGCTAGCATCCCGAATTCTTCAGAGTAAAAGAGCTGGCATGCCACACATACCAAACTTGTTTTCCATGGTGTATGTGTTATAACAGTCAGTGGAGCAGAGATTCTTCAGGGCATGTTGGTCATCGCCGCCTGCTGGATGATTTGTGTTGAATAATCTGATAACCTCATTCTTGGTTGGTTTATTACATAATCGGCACAATTTCATCTGTTTCTAGAGTAGTAGTGCCAAGATCAGTAAGGCCACACACCACTCACAGTGTGTTTGTGTGCTCTCACAGTACAAGGAAATTGTATGGTTTTGTTGATTGCCTGCTCACAACAAGACAACAATACCCTGTAAAGCCATCAGTGCTTCACTGATGCAAAGCGCTTCCATCTATTCACTCCCTTCTTGGATCACTGTATTAACTTAGCTCACCTTTTGGAACAATTTGTTTTGGGGGCAGCCTCATCTCGGACCTCGGGTTGACGCCCACCTTTTCACAGAGGATCACCTCTTGTTGTAAGTCTCCATGTTTGAAACTCGTCGTCCCTAGTGAAGTGGATTCATCAATGCCTACATGTACATGTAGTAACGCAGGATTGGTGTAAGCAATTTCAAACGTGTAGCTGTGGTGTTTTCTCTGATGCCGACTCAACTCACTGCCGGCTAGGGTCAGTGGTAATTAAAACCAGAGGATTCAATCATACCATCTGCGGTGACATTGAGGCTACTGCTCATTAAGAATACGTGACAGCAGCCGATACTGCATCTGTAGAAGTCCTGGCCTGTGGAATTGTTGTTTTAAAGCGCTTTGTGCGTTAATTATTGGTACCAGGATAATTCTCCGGGATTGGAATTTTTGTTGTGTTGAGCATTGTGTTTGAGTCAGGATAGAGACATTCTTTCTATTTGCCATAATAGGTAAGTACACTTAATAAAATATAAGAGTAAACATGTCTGTCTGTTAGTCTGTGCACTATGACTGTACAGTATTATATCGAACCATTCTCTGTGAATTCTTGGGATGTTCTTGTACTATAGGTTGTGAGTTGGAGATATTAAATTCTTTCAGATGCTCTGTTAAATAATTTCCTCAGAGAAATGGTGGGTCTGTCTGAGCCTGTTAGTTTAAATACTAATTAAACATATTTTATGACATTTTCTCTCTTTTTTATAGTGATGATAAAAATCGCAATGTTTTAGCATGGAGGAGGAAAATCAGATCAAATTTTCTTCCTCCGTGGTGTTAGTGAGTATGGGTAGCGTGGCACAGATAAATCCACCATTTGAGATAAATTCAAAGTCTGCAAATAAAAACAAATAACCAAAATGCCTCCTGCTTCATTTTTGAAAGGGCAAGTTTAGTATTGCATTTTCTCTTGGTAAAGAACGAAAGTATAACAATTTTAACTTCTATTGGAACATTTCATGGGGCATCGTCGCAATGACAAGGGGTATTGGAGGCAATTGCATCACGGTTGCCTCTCTGTGAAGTATACACAAGGCCTGTGCTTGAAAAGCTTACAGTTTGTGTAGGCCCTCTTTATAGGTCAATTAACAAAATAAAGTACCGTTTGTAGAATCCATTTTATATAGCTACATGTGTAGAATGTGAACCTGTAGCATAAACAGGTAAGGTATTCTTACAACTTTGGTTGGCCCTCTAAAAAATTGTGAATAAAAAATAGCCTGAAAAGTGTATTCATTTCAAGCATGGAGGTAACAAGTCAATACCGTATATCCTACATTATCTTGTTCTCAGTCTGTGTACTCAATAGTTGTCCAACCTTTTCCCACATCCAAATATCATCGGATAAAAAACAGACATGTTGCTGGTATAATTGACAGAAATGTCTTTCAGAAGTATGTAATATCAATTGACATCCATTAATTTAGAAATAATTTATTGTTTTGATCCCTACTAGTACAGTGCAAATGTACTTGCACATGTTGTACAGTTAAATCTGTAAATCTTTAGTGAATAAAATACAATGTCCACCAGCACCAATACACTCTGTAAATAAACTGACATTTTTAGTGCTGTAACCCCATGGTTCTCCCCATGCACAAGCTATCGTATTGGGCCGATGCACACCATTTACAGCCTACATGTATACATGTACATGAACATTTCAACAGATGTTAGTTTCTGTTTTTTATATAATTATAAAAAAAAACACCAAAAAACATTAAGAGTTAAATCATGAATGCTCCAGATTGCAAAGTAGGGCTTTTTAGAAACCAAGATAAACACCAAGAAAACATTCCGAAAACCTTATTTCAATTCAGCGTGCTTCAGCCGAACGTGAATCCCGAAATTGTGGGTCCAGAATGCCCCCCAGTTTTGGAAAACCTAGAGAGAACCCTGAGCCTGAATTGTCATTCATATTTCACACATCATTAGGCTTTTAAAAATTATGGAAATCCAACCTTTTAAATGGTGTGCCATGTTTTTCAATGGGAATCGACCCATGTTTTCTTTAATGAGCATTGAAGCATGGACCTCCAGCAGCTCGATCTGCACCATTCAATAGTGCAAGTTGTTCATTTTAGTATCTGTGAAATGTCAAGCGTAGAAAGTGTTTTGACGTGCAATGTAACATGATGTTATGTGGTTGGGTGTGCAAGAGATGGCAGAACTATTAGCTAGATTTGGCAGTAAACCATTTCCCTTGAATAACAGAGCAAAATGCTACGCAAAATGGATCAGGTGCTACTCAAAGATTTATCAACATTTGGGTACTCAATACTAGCATTCAATGTGCACAAAATCTGTTTGTTCTAAATATTTGACCATGGAAAAGTGCTGGATGAAATCATTCCCTCTTAAAATTAATGGCAATAAAAACTAACTTGGTTAGAAGTACAGTAGCTTTCAATAGTAAGCATTTTGAGAATCCATTATTTTGAAGTAATGTGGTTAGTATGAAAAAAATATCAGTTTTTATTTCCCAAAATTTGAAGGTGACAAACGCTACTGTCAGACAGGTTTCTCAGATTGTGTCTTCAAACTACGGAGTTGTTCTTCCTGCGAGGACAAAATCTCTGGATTTTCAGCAATATCTCGAGAACGCTACCGCCATTTTAAAAGAAATTGTATCAAATTCAATATGATTAAGGTCAAAGGTCATGGTTGGACTACATGTTTTAACCAAACATATGACACTTTAGAACAGTACACAAAGTTCACAATTTACTAAATAAACTGGAATATTGATTACAATCACAACATTTAATGCACGCTCCTTATTCTTTGTCAATATGGGCACATGTTCTTGTTGACGTTATTTTTGATTGAAACCATAGCTAACAAAGCAACCTATATTTGTGGAGAATGGCCTACATTTTCACATTGGATTAAATTTAATTAACGCAGAACAGCTGCTTGTTCTGATGCAGGAAAACAGTCAATGATTTCAGACCTCCAAATAACCCGTGGCACCCACAGCAATTGCCATGGTGCCCCATGCTTTTGCTATTGACTAAATTCACCCGGTAAGCAAATTTGCGTGCTTACTGTAGCAGAAAAAATTGCTTAAGACTTAGCATATTTCACAGGTTAGCAGAAAAATTGGGCGGCCATATTGCGTGTTTACCGTGGATTTGCATTGTGACGTCATTTATTTTTGTGCGGTAAGCACCGGAAGGTTAGCATGCCTTTTCGTGTGCTTACGGTTAGCAGCGCTATGAAATAGAAATTGCAAAGTAAGCACAAAATCGGCCGCTAAGCAGCGCTATGAAATTGGGCCCTGACGTCATCTTGAGAATAATCTTGGATGCACCATATTGGTGGGCAATGTCACTGTGCGTTATTTAATATAAAGTGCGCATTTTAGGCGATGCTGCCTTGACACGTAAACCAATTGACCACCAAAATGGTGAGCAAGGCACAGTCAAGAGTGCCTTGTGTAAGGTTCCAATACAAATTAACAACCCCATAGAAGTGCCCCTCTTACCAGGGAGGAAAGTTGCTGTGCCCCTTCAATTCAAGAGCAAAGTTCAAGGCCTTGCATTATGCATGCGCAATGTAACATTGTACATCGGACATTCATGTCACACATTATAATGTCAAAACACTATAGGTTGTGTGTATTTAACCAGGAATGATTTCATCCAGCAGTTTGCATGTAGCACAATATTTACACTGTTGTTTGTGCAAATTGAATGTTTTCTTAGAGCCAAATTATGATTTCCAGCAGGTCACATACAATATTGTGTCACTTTGCTATCATGCAATGCGAGGGAATCGTTCACTCAGTATCCATATTGAATATTTTTGTGTTTGTCTTCATATAATAGGCATACATTGTTGAAAATTGCAGAGAATTATCTTTCCACATTTACATAATGGGTAGGTCCACTTAGCACTTAATGAATTAAGATCCATTAAGATAGGCTTACACACAGTGGCGTACCTATTATACATTTTCATTGGGGGGGGGGGCAAGTAGGGGCAAAGATTAAATTGGGGGGGGGTAAAGAAGTACAAGATTGTCATTAATCATGTTTTACTGATTGTTGATACAAACCAATCAGTTCCAAAACTGTCTACATTGTAGTCTACATGTACATAGTTTGCAGGTAACAAAAAGAAGATTTTTATCCACTTTCAAGCTGCACACCAATTATTTGTCACTGTGCGTTACATGTGTGCCTTGTATTAGATTACTAAAATACTTTGTCAATAAACAAAGTATGCCATTATATTATGTACATTTACACTGTACCTTGCTCACCAAACATTGGTCACTGCTTATGTAAAGTAAGTATAGACGATGTGACCTCTGACGTCACTCGAAAACCATAACATGATTCGCGCGCATACCGCTGGGCAAAACCTTTGTGATTTGGCAGCCAGCTAGAAAGTGTATGCCATCTTACCATGACTACGCATCTTTTTGCCCAGTGAAACATGGCGGACACAGTGTTTTGTCAACAAAGGACCGTTTGAATGTTAACATGGGTCACACCGTCTATACTCAAATACTTTGTAAATAAACACAAGGTATGTCGTGTACATTGTACCATAGACTTCTACGACTGTACTGTACAATACTTAATGGTTTTTTGCAAATACACAAAGTATGCCATTACATTTACATTAAATATCTTATACACTAACGTTGATCACTGCTACAAATGTAAAGTAAGTATACTCAAATACTTTGTCAATAAACACAAGGTATGTTGTGTACATTGTACCATAGACTTCTACGATTGTACTTCTCAAATTCTTTGCAAATAAACAAAGTATGCCCGTTCACAGTGTACAACAACGCCGTGCTATGGTTTACATGGCATCATTCTGTCCCCACCTGCAAGTTTCTCTTTACTAAGCCCACTCAAACGATTTATACAGTCATCATTACCACAGTGCAATATCATAGCCATATTAAGCCAGCCCCTTGCCATATAGATTACACTGGGCCATCCAAGTGCAGTTTGACTCACGGCAGATGCATTGCTCCCTGGCCCGACCTCCAACTGTTCTCCGGTCTCTTTATACAGCAGCTAGAGCAGGATTGTTATATTTTTAACCCTGGTTGAGTTCGATTTAGGTTTGAGAATGGGACTGATTCAGCGATGGGGAATTTATTTATCAGTGTCTGGGGTATCAGTCACACAGACTGTTGCCATTACATGAATGGCATTGTTGACTGGCTGTGACATGAAATGATAAAAGTGTAGAGATTGTGTAAGGAATTTTTTGTTGTTGACTTGGATTTGTATCATGTCTGAGTAAGAAAATACCCAGGGAGGTTAAGGGAAGGCACATTGTGAAAAAATGCTCAATCATCATCATCTACTGTTTTTGGATATATTTGGCAGTTTGCTTTCCTTGTAAGAAACCATGGAGGAAGATGAAACTAACCTTGCATTCTGCTGTTGGCCTTCCTTGCATTTTTAAAAACAGACAAAACAGTCTGGTTTAATCACACAATCACATAAACTATCAAATTTAACTTTTACGGAACATGTACGATTGATCAAGGCTTAAACCAGGATTTGTTTTAAAAGGTGTTAAAACTTGCTGGAATTTTTTTTTTTAAACTGGGTGTCCAATTTGTTCGCTTGTTTCGCCAGTGTACATGTACATATGGTAGTAATGTTTTCCAGTGTATCTTGTCTCAAGCACGTTTTAGTATCGCACTCGCAGTCTGAAGAAAGGAAACGATGAATCGTGGTTCAGTGGGTATTTTGGGCCCAGGTACATGTCTTGTGTGCTTTCCAGTGCTTTATCCTGTCTCAAGCCTGGTTCATACGTGTACTTCCTGCAAATGCGAATGCGATACAAGTATTCGCGTCACAAATTCACAACAAATATTTCGCAACAGATGAGCTCTGTTCAGCTTCTGCGAAACGTTCCTTTCAAAAACTGCCATGTGACGTCAAAATATGCTTCGCGTTCGCATTCGGAGGAAGTCTGAACCAGGCTTCACACCAAATTCACAACAAATATTTCGCAACAGTTGAGCTCTGTTCAACTCCTGCGAAGCATTCATTTCAAAAACTGCCATGTGACGTCAAAATATGCTTCGCGTTCGCATTCGGAGGAAGTCTGAAACAGGCTTCACTCAGAGCCTAAGGCCTTTTCACACTGTCCAAAATCTCAGGGTTGGAACGGTTCCAAACAGGAGATTTTGTTAACCCGTTTCACACTGTACAGTATGTAAACATTTCCAACTCGTAGCATGCTCTAGCCGGATAGAAATCAACCCTGACAGGGAAAATCTCAATTCGTATCGAAATTGCATTTGTTTTTTAACGGTTCACGCATTAGCCGGTTATCGTAAAGACGAGTGTGAATGTTGCTTATCTCTGATCCGTGCTGAAAAGAAGCGAGGCTGAACCGGAGTGGACCCGGGTTTCAACATGGTTCGAAATGGAGGTAGTGTGAAAAGGCCTGTAGAGTAAGGACCTTTTTAAAACTATCCACGTCAATCAGGTTCTGATGATGTTTACATTTTGTCGTCCTGATTCCCTTGATATGTTCCATTGAGTCCAACCACATACTGTAATCATCAGAATTCATGGTCTTTACATTGTAGGTATCAGTTTCAGGTTTGATAGGGGAGGGGGTTGCAGAGAGGGGGGGGGGGGTAGAATGGATGACAATCACTCAGAAATTGCAGAACGCTGATAATTTTTTCTCATAAATTAATCACACATGATGGATTTATCAGCTGTCAGTCAATAAATTAACCTACTTCAAGAAGTGAAGGTCAAATCATTTGGCTATATGTTCATACAAGATAACTGTACACTATGTATTGTGAGTGCCCGTTTACAAGAAAAATCAACACTTAGAGGCACTGGACACTATTGGTAATTGTCGAAGACCAGTAGTCTCACTTGGTGTATCTGAACATAAAATGCATAGCCTAAAATAACAAATATGTGAATTTTTTTACTCATTTGGTCGTCAAAGTTGTGAGAGAATATGAAGAAAAACACCCTTGACGCACAAGACGTGTGCTTTCAAGATGCCTTGAATTTGAAACCTCAGCTGAGGTCTCAAATTCAATTCAAATATTTTAGTGTGAAATTACCCTTTTCTAGTCTTTTTCAAAGGCGCTGGACACTATTGGTAATTACTCAAAATAATTATTAGCATAAAACCTTACTTGGTATTGAGTAATGGAGAGCTGTTGATAGTATAAAACATTGTGAGAAACGGCCATCTCTGAAGTAACATATTTTTTGAGAAATAAGTAATTTCTCACTAAAATATTTGAATTTGATTTCAAGACCTCAGAATTAGATTTTGAGGTCTCGAAATCAAGCATCTGAAAGCACAGAACTTGTGCAACAAGGGCATTTTTTCTTCCATTATTTTCTCGCAACTTCGATGACCAGTTGAGCTCAAATTTTCACAGGTTTGTTATTTTATGCATATGTTGAGATACACCAAGTGAGAAGACTGGTCTTTGACAATTACCAGTAGTTAGGACGAGTTACTCGACCTAGCTTAGGACCCGCCTTAAGTTTTTAATATCTCCTAAACTCTTTGTGAAATCGACCCCGGGCCTGACCTTTTGTAATCCAGTTACTGTCACACACTTGTTTTTAAGTAATAGGATCAGTGTTTTCCCCCATATTGACCAATATCACACTTTTTAATAATAATGTCAGGTAATTTTGAGTACACTATTTCATCCCACTTAGATCATGAAGATTGGGACTCCATCTTTCACATGCAATATGATTTTAGTATCTGTAGTAGATTGAAAAAAAAATGCAAGCAAAACAAAAAAACGTGCCTCAAATTCCACATGGCTCTTTTTACAAGAATGTCCAAATCTGTGAGCGGAGTTATTTTTGTCTCACTCACAAAAATGGAATCAATATTCCGGACAATATTATGATGAATGATAAAAGAGATATGATCAAACTACTGAGGGTCACGTTACACGGTCATTGACCTTTGACCTCTGCCAAAGGCCTGGATGGAATTCCGGGCATGTCACCCATTCCTGTGTACATGTTGTACTTGAGGAGTATCCTTTGCATAGTCTTCGATTCAAGCTGGCGTTATGAATTGCTCTGCAGATGTTTGCTCCAGTTCCCCTGGACCAAGGAGGTTGCACAAATAATTCTAGCCTGGAATTATTTTGTTGCTTCTCTCTCTAGGATGGAAAGGGTACTGGGTCAGCAGTTAGGAAAATGTTGAAGTAAACACTCTATAGAGTTCAGTGTTAGTGCATGACTTTGAGCGGTTGGCGTGTTGATTGAGCAGGCCCTAGGGTCAATAGATTGGATTGAAATTGAGGGCTGGATTTACTTGGTATTGTTAGTTTTTGTTATTGTTGAAGGGCGGGTTATTGGGGAGGATTATGATGATAAAGGAATGCTGAAAACTTTAGTCTGTAAATGACCTCAGGGAAGTCAGACCAAAAGATGAGGAAGTCCTTATAAAAACCCCTGGAGTTTTGGTACTTGAACCCATTGTATATTGTGCCTAAAATGGGGATTTAAATGGAGTCAGAAATGTAACTTACATTTGTACCATGTATCTTAAAGGTTTGTTCTTCAGAATGTTCCCAGTAAGACTCTGTTTACAATTACTTGTATACGTTACAAAGGCAAAACATGGAACTTTCATCCCACTTCTCAATGGTTTCCTGACTTTGTACTGTACATCCTAAGAAGTAATTTCTTTAAATAGTCAACTTGTGAAGTCTTTTTTTTGGAGGGATGTGGATCTAAAAAGAGCCAGTTTAATGGCTCTGCTTACCAAAATCAAAGAATTGGTGCTTACAAAAGCAGGGAATTCTGCGTTTACATCACGTGATTTCATCAGGGGTTAGCAGGGAATGTTTGCTTGTGTGCGTGCATACTCCACACTATCTAATAGGCATTCTTCGCTTACACAGCTAGCGCAGCACAGTAAGCCATTAAACTTGGCCCAGTACTCCCAGCTTGACCCAATTTCATGGGTCTTCTTACGCAAAGAATCAGCGTTTACGGAAGCAGGGAATTATGCGCTTACGACAAGCGTATTTCACAGGTTAGCAGGGAATTTTGGCTTTTGTGCGTGCATACTCCACGTTACTAGGCATTCTACGCTTACAAGAAATTTGGCCCTTTGCCATGCAAGCGGAGAATGGTGATTGTAAGCGCAGAATTCGGCAGTTAGCAGAGCGACATACCCTGATATCAGTCAACTTCCTGATTCGCATTTCTTTTAGGATTTCGATGTGTCAAAATAATTGTGCATGACAGATTGTCGCACATTACACTGTATTTAATTCCAGTATATGAACAGGTGTACAATGTAATACAATGGACTTGCCTCAAATGTATCAGGAATGAATCATTGATGAATAAGGGTAAACTAATTACAAGGTTATTTGTTTTAGTGTTTGCCTATTTGATGATCTCTTTTTATTCTGTATGATTAATTGCTTAATCATTGTTCAGGCCTGAACTTTGGAATAGTGTGCCATATTCTGCTTATTAATTTTGGCCCTCAAAAGTGTTCCTGCTGATTATATGCCCGGGCTGCTCAGGGGCCATTCAGCATAGTAAATTAATGTTCAAAAATGTAAATTTATATTTAGTGGCTTCATACATGTTATATTAATCTCTGACACTGAAGAACAAGGTTATAAATGCCTTAAATTAACCAATTATTTTTCAAAGGTCTCCAACATACAGTTTTCAATGGCTTTTCCTGGCTTAGACCATGGAGGAAAAAATTAGACAAACAACTTTGTTGTGTAATTTAAAGGCAGTGACAATATTGGTAATTGTCAAAGTCTAGCCTTTACAGTTGGTGTATCTCAACATGCATAAAATAACAAACCTGTGAAAATGTGAGCTCAATCGGTCATCAAACTTGCGAGATCATAATGAAGGAAAAAACACCCTTGTCACACAAAGTTGTGTGCGTTTATGGTAACCATTGATTTCAAGACCTCAAGTTCTAAATCTGAGGTCTCAAAATCAAATTCGTGGAAAATTACTTCTTTCTCGAAAACTATGACACTTCAGAGGGAGCCGTGTCTCACAATGTTTTAAACCATCAACCTCTCCCCATTACTCGTCACCAAGAAAGGTTTTATGCTAATAATTATTTCGAGTAATTACCAATAGTGTCTACTGCCTTTAATCAGGGATGAAATTTACTATTTTGCCCAGCTGGGTAGTTTTCTTTTTTGTTTGTGGTTTATTTGTTTTTTAAATAAAAATTGAAGTTTGACCTGCCCAAAACTTCAACATTTTTTTACTATTTCAAATGGACCATTTAATGTTGACATTGTTTAAAGGATTTCGGTACTTTTTGTATATCAAAACACAATGTACACAGATTGACATTAAACTTACACGGTTTGAAGATAATGATGGTAGAAAGCTTACATTAAAATATTACTTGCTGAGGTGCTGTATTTTGTGAGAAATGAGTAAAACAATGTCACAAAAATATGTTTTACATGCTAAAATAATTTCATTAGGGTTAGCACAGATTCTTTCTGTTGATTCTAGGCCTAATGAAGGCAGCACCACAAAACTTGGCCTTGGTTTGCAGAGAAATAGACTAATAAGCTCTGCCAGGCGCCTACCATAGCAACTGTATTTTACCAATGTCCACTGGGGAATGAAGTAAGATACCTGCTTCTTGCCACACACAAAGGGCACAGCGCAATTAATATTTTCACGTCCAATTGACCAATTAAAGTTTGAATTGGGGCATAAGGGTGCACCGTACTAAATAGGGAAAAAACAGCATCGGCCTCATTAATGTTTTGTAGGCCCTTTAAAATGTTCTATTATATCAGCCATTCCATTGTGACTCGCGTGACAATCTCACTGGTTTTTCAACTTTTGAAAGATCTATACTCCAAAATATAACACATGGCTCTCATTTAATTCAATTTATATAAACTTAGTGAAGAGCCCTATAATATACCACAAAAAGGAAAACAAATTGTGTAGGTATCATGTTTTTTAAAGGAGTTCCAAAAATGTGACTCGCGTGACTGCCAAAAAATTAAAGGTGTTTCATCCCTGTATTTTGTTGCCCAGTCGTGAGAACTCAGAGGAACTTTTTAGTTCCGGATCACTTTTTTTTTAAGTACAAGAGAAGCACTATATTATACAATAAAAAGTACAAAATAAAAAGTTAAAACATTTTAGAAAGTTTGTTAAATACAACGTGACTCGCGTGACAGAAATTTGTGACAAGTGAGAAAATATACAATAACTAAACAGGATACTGCATAACAAGAACATTTTATTTCATTCAGAACACCTGAAGCAACATTTAAAGGAAAAATAATCTGAACAGGCTTTGACTAAAACATGGTAAAGTTGGGGTGGTTCTGATAAGAATTGGTGGTTTAACAACACTGTCTGGTCGAAACGTTGAGTTGTTAAACCACCGGTTCTTTTCAGAACCACTCAAACCCATAGAGAGAACCCTTACTAGAAATTATTATACTGTTTTGTGATAGGGGAAAGGACTTTTTTCTGATACAGTGTAAAAATGTTGCCCAATGGTGACCTGGGGTTGTTGACTTTATAGACAGTGGACACTATTGGTAATTGTCAAAGACCAGTCTTCTCACTTAGTGTATCTCAACATATGCATACAAATAACAAACCTGTGAAAATTTGAGCTCAATTGGTCGTCAAAGCTGCGAGATAATAATGAAAGGAAAAGCACCCTTGTCACACGATTTTGTGTGCTTTCATGCTTGATTTCGAGACCTCAAAATCTAATTCTGAGGTGTAGAAATCAAATTCGTAGCAAATAACTTCTTTCTCAAAAACTACCTTACTTTAGAGGGAGCCGATTCTCACAATGTTTTATACTATCAACAGCTACCCATTACTCGTTACCAAGTAAAGTTTTATGCTAATAATTATTTGGAGTTATTACCAATAGTGTCCACTGCCTTTAAAAGATACATCACAGATCTAGCTTACACCAGTGTTTTATTTAGAGGGAGAATAACTTGATGACCCTTGGGACTCCCAACATATAAAATTTCAAGAGTCTCTTAACATTACAATTTCCCCATTACTGTAAAAAGCTGCGAGTAGCTTTGTGTATTTTTGAATATTTATCATTTTGCACTGTTATGCTATGGGAGTTTATTTAGTGGGGCGCACCCTAAACAGGGGTGGAGCTTAATGGAGGATGTAGGCCTATTCGGTGTAAATCCAAACGTTTAAACCAAGTCAAAGTTTCTGGTTGTTTTAGAAAACTTTTCAGAACTAAATTTACTATCTTTGGTTTCTTGTCACAGATCAACCCTGGTAGTAAAGCGGCAGTCGCTAGCATCCACATCGGTGATTCATTAGAGAAGATCAACGGGCAACCAACCTACAAGCTTGACCAGCATGATGCATTGAATCTTATACGCAATACAACCGCACAACTGGCATTAGTTCTTTCAAAGTGAGTGAACCCTTTTTAGTTTTAACATTTTCAGGATTGTAACTTTCCCTTGCTGCATCCTCAAACCTCTCTTGCTCTTTAATATACTATTGGTTAACTTTTAAAAGAGGTTGTGTCATCATGGCACTCCTACATTATCAGTTATTCCTGCAAGATGTTGTGAAGCTCATTTTGAAGTATGATACCTTTACATGTCAAAATACAGCCAACCAAACCAGGGTGAACCCCATATCTTTACGATAAGTGCACTGGGTTACATTGGACCACACACGGAATGTATACAGATTCTTCAGCTTTACATGATGTACGTCATTATCCGAAGGACGAAGCAAAGTAGCATTTTGCTTTTGGACTCAAGTGTCACAACCAGGACTCGAACCCACACTCTGTTGGTCAAAATCATCAGAGAATGAGTCCATTTCGCTTGACCGTTCGGCCATGACACATCGTTGGGTATGGGCTTCAAGTACATGTATTTTGCTATGAACAAGGCCGAGCACCAAAAACGATCTATTCAAATTGTGTTTGATTACGAGTACCAAGTCAGAGTACTACATCACTGGTATTTTCCAACAGTTTAAAGCCCCAAACTATGTAATCTTACTTTTAACATGTATCTTTAAGGGAGTGGACACTATTGGTTGGTAATTATTCGAAATAATTGTTAGCATAAAATCTCACTTGGTATCGAGCAACGGGGAGAGAGGTTTGAAAACATTGTAAGAAACGGGCCCCCTCTGAAGTATCGTAGTTTTTTAGAAAGACATAATTTTCCACGAATTTGATTTCAAAACCTCCGATTTAGAATTTGAGGTTTCAAAATCAAGCATCTGAAAGCACACAACTTTGTGTGACAAGGGAGGTATTTTCTATCATTATTATCTCGCAACTTTGACGACCAATTGAGCTCAAATTTTCACAGATTTGTTATTTTATGTGTATTTTGAAATACACCAACTGTGAAGACTAGTCTTTGACAATTACCAATAGTGTCCATTGTGTTCAAGACTAATGTCAAGAGAATAGTTGAAAGTAGTTAGTCGGTAATTGTGGACACTCCAGCATGTACGTATGAAGCTAACCTTCAGATACTGTATACAAGAAGGACATTTTGTTTTTTTAAGTGTCCTTCTTCATGTGGAAACAAGCCGTAGGATATTGAAAGTATGCGAGGATTTCTGTGAATGTTGTGTTGATAAAGGTATGCCGTTGATGCATTAGGCATATAGTCTGTGGACAATTCACCATCAGAAACATATTGTGACCTGCTTCAGCAAATGAGAGTAAATTATTGCGATATTGAAAATTGAGAGAGATGAATGGTTAGCCATTGTGTTCTAGTAAAATTCCAAATTGATGCAGATTTAAATGTCTGCCATGACTTTACGATTAAAGTACTTTTTGTATTTTAGTACTTTTTGTAACACAACACACAATGCCCACAGATTAATACTACACTTCCACCATTGAAGATAATGATAGTAGAAAGCTTCCCTTTAACTATTACGTGCTGAGGTGATATAGTTATTGAAAAATGATTAAAAAAATGTCACCCTCTAAATAACCCGTCTTTGGAATTACACAAAAACAACCATATCTTTTTCGGGACATTTTTGTTCACAGACCACCTCCATTAAATGGTCCACTAATCATCAACAACAACAACAACATGTCGGCGCAGACCAGTTCAAATGTTACAGGTAAGCCTTGAGAATTACTCTTACTTGTACACCATCGTTCCGAGCAAGGAAACCTTGGTAGACTGTTCAAGGAGAACGTTGCCTTTTAATGAGATTTGAAAATCGTTAGAGATTGGATTGTAATGAGGTCTGTGTACTAATTGGATAATTTGATATTCCTTTACAGATTGGGACCTGGCGAAGTTCCTTTTTCATTAACTTTATTTTATCAATCATGTTGACCATCATTTCATTGTCAAAGCAGCTAAATAACAACTGAGAAATTCTTGAACTTCTTATTCAGGTTTGGTTGATTATGTGTACAGACAAATATTTTATTTGTTCTAAAATTGTACATAGATGCTTGTGTAAAATCAGGTTTCCCAGTTTGTTCTCTCTTTCTTTTCAGCTGGTTTGTGTGATCATCTTTCTTGTCAGCAAATCTTTATAACAATATATTACAGTCTGCCATTTTTGATTTTTTTTTTCAGTTAGTTTGTTTAGAGCTAGTTCAACAACAAAAAAGGTGTTCGTTTTAAAGTGTGGCTGAGCAGCACATGATGTACTCCCATTGAAAAATAAAATCTTGTTTAATAGTTTTGTAATATTTCAGTTTCATATACAGTACACCGATTTCTGATTAGACTGTTTACTCGGTGCTTATCGAGTCCTACAAAACAGATTAAAGGAACACGTTGCCTTGGATCGGTCGAGTTGGTCTTTGAAAAGCGTTTGTAACTGTTTGTTATAAAATGCATAGGATTAGAAAGATATTTTAAAAGTAGAATATAATGATCCACACAAGTATCCTCGAAATTGCGTGGTTTTCCTTTTCAACCTCGTCGACAAACACGGTCGGCTATTTATGGGATTCAAATTTTTGACTCCCATAAATGGCCGACCGTGTGAGTTCGCAAAGTAAAAGGAAAACCAAGCAATTTCGAGGCAAATGTGTGTGGATCATTGTATTCTACTTTTTAAACATCTTTTTAACAATATTTATATGCATTTTATAACTAACGGTTACAAAGGCTTTTTAAAGACCAACTCGACCGATCCAAGGCAACGTGTTCCTTTAAAATCTCTAGACTACATGTACTCACTTAGGTGGGATTAGAACTTCTAACTTGACCATACACAGTGATAAGAGGGAGGCAAGTCAGAATCCTACATGTTTGTTGTGAAAAAGCACTTTTTTTGGTGTCCAGACCAGTCCCATGTACTGTACCATGGAGAATATCCAAATGTTTGGACAATTTAACATACTCTGAGTTTAACCAAAACAGGGCAACAGAGTGTAAATAACTTCACAGTCGATGATGAGACTGTTTCCGTCGATGGAGTAACCTTCCACGGTTTCTCCCCGAGTAACGTATCGGTGACGCGTACGACAACAACTAAAGTTACCAAGACGACAAGAAGTCGTTCCCCCTCACCCTCCAGAGGGCAGAGCGGCTCGTCCGAAAACCTCATCGGCTATCCGAGAAAGATGGCCGTCCGGTACGATTCGGAGCCTGAGAGTGAGGCTCCGGTGAAGTTTATGTCAGGGGTCATGTGGACGCCACCATCCAGCAAAGGTCAGTTGGTATGACCTGTGAACTTTGACCTTTAAAGTGCAGCATGCCAAAAAGAAATGTGACTATACAACATGGTGCCAGCTTAACAATAATACTGGTTATTGCAGGCCTGGAATTTCACCCTTGGTGAGAGGGCAAATCAAATGGTCCCAATTGGGATTTGAACCCAAGACCCCTGACATAACGGGCAGATGCTTTGCTCACTGAGCTTTGAGGCACTATGGTGAACTCCCTCTGGTTTGCTCTTAAATACACATTCCTGTCTCGGTTCTTTGGGAAAACCTGAAGAGTAAACCACTGTGCCTCATAGCTCAGTTGGTAGAGCATCTGCCTGGAGTAGCAGGGGTCTTGGGTTTAAATCCAAATGAGGACTATTTGATTTGTCTTTCATCTCATGTTGGGTTATTTCACTTCTATGATGATCAGGCAACATACCAAATCAAATTTTGTGTTCATGTTAGAGAGTGCAAGGCCATTTCATTTTGCAAAGGGCACTTGCATTGGAAAACCGTGAAGTCTGTGGGAAACTTCTGAAGGGGCACCAAGGCCAAGACCATGGGCAACAAAGGCCACGACTGCTGCGGCCTTAGTGTCATTCCAGGCCTGTTAAAAAGTTTTACTACACTCACAGCTGAGTTGAATGACTTGAAAGTGAATTGGAAGAACAAATCTGCTGTATCTCCAACTCCAACCCCTTTAATAGTGATTGAAATTTTCATCAAGATTTTATTTGAAGCTAGTGATATGTAATTAGAATAAGACTGGATTAGGGCAAAGCCTTTAAGCTGTTTCCCAGATGAGTTAATGGTCCAACTACAGCAAAATCTGGAATCTCCGTTTTACTTGTCATTTTAATATGAAATTTTTTATACTTAGAAATATCTGAGGCCAACAATAGGATGAAAACATATTTTATATCTGAGTCTGGAAAATAGTTTAAACCAAAACAAAGTAAACCAAATCCTGGAGTTAAAATTAATTTGTCATTATTTTTCATAATTGGTTTTGAATCAAATCCATATAACATAAACCATATAATTTATTTTAATACCCATTGATTGACCTCATTAATTTCCTATTACTCTATTTATTTAAATCTGTGCATCGATTACATATTTTCATTTCATCCCTCACCCTCCTCCTAATTTGCATATACAGGGATGTACCATCCACATTCGGTTGTCATCCCTGTCAGATCAAATGGTACGGTCGATTAGCATGAATGCTCGCTTTGAATTCGCTCTATCAATTGCGCCATTATTACCAGAGCCCTGTGTGATTTTGTGTTTTTCTCATTATGAATGGCGTTGATTTGGTTTTAGTTTTCGATTTTTGTATGCAGTTTCACCCGTCATTTTTATTTTCTGCGGTGCATTATAATTTGATATCACTTTTGATTTTGGTTTTGTTTCTTTTGCCTTTTGGTCCTGCATGTCCCTCCCTCCCATCTTGTGACTCTGCTCTTACTTTGCAATCCATTACAATTGTACTCCATCTTTCATTTTCTAACTACCCGGTTTGTTTGATCCTTCATCATTTACATCATGCCCTTTGACCCCTGACCTTTGTTGCCGACCTCTGAACCCCGTCTTTTACCAGCTCAGATAGTTACTGTACATGCGAAGATCAACCTAGGTCATCATCTTCCCCCTCCTTTACCCGTTCAACCCCTAGTCATGTGACCAAAGAGTGTGACCCAATCACATCCCTGCCACCACGCCCAGGGGAACCAGCCACACGACGGGAACCAGCCAATCCAAAACGGCACCGCAGCAGTTTTTTCATTCGACCCAGGTCACGAAGCAGCGATGGTATTTTTTGTTTTCTGTTTTTGAAAAAGTAGTTTACAACTTGCACTTTTCTAAAGTACAAAATCAGAACGGAGTTAGAAGATAAATTTAAGCTTGCCTACAAATTATGTACAATAGAAAACAAATGACTGATGTACATGTACACGTACATCATAGTCGGGGATCAAGTCGGCTGAGAAGCATACACAAAATATTCAAACTGAAAAAATTTACAGTATGTGATTTTAATTTGAATAAAGAGATAAACAATAATAATAATAATAGCTAGTTCTTATAGCACTGCTTTACATATAGTGCCCTGGGCCCAATTTCTTAAAGCCTGTAAGCACAAAAATTTGCTTAGCATGAAATTTCTTCCTTGATAAAAACAGGATTACATGATTTTTAGGATAAGCAATCAACAGCTGAATACCACTAACAAGCAATATGCAACAAATGGAAATTTGTTGGTAATCCTGTTTGTTTCAAGGAATAAATTTCATGCTAAGCAAATTTTTGTGCTTGCAGGCTTTATGAAATTGGGCCCTGATCATTGCGCCAATATCATTCCTTTAATCTTTCTCAGGATTCCCTTCTAAGGGTTGTGGCTCAAGAGAGAGGGATTAAAAAACATTTTCAATCTGAGAAACAAATCTGCATGAAATATTTCTCAAATTGTGTATTCTAATTTCGGAATTATTCTTCCCATTATGTACATACATTAACCGCTCCACATTTTCGGGCAGTATCACAAACCTTTTGAAATGAAATTGTCACAGGTTAGTTTTATTGTTTATAATCTAAATTTCTAGAGGATTAAAACAGTTGCTCTGTTCCAAACCACAAAGGTATATTTTGCCTTTAAATTTCTGCGGCAGCATTTCCCAGAGCATCACTGTATGCTTTTTGAATGAGTTAGACTGCCGCTGACAATTAGGTCAGGTTGGAAGGCTCCCCGAGGAGTACACTTGAAACTTGAGCTTGACCTTTGCCCCCAGCTCTATCAGTATCATCAAAGTCAAGAACAAAAACCCTCCCCTCCAATATCTGGGTGCTAGGGTTTTCTTTCATGCATGCTGTGTGGTTTGAAATTTCATGATTATGAGCATGTTATGTTGCCATGGTAACCATTAGTTGCCCAATTATCACATTCATACCTTTGGCTCGGTTTTTCACTTTCATAGTCTGCAAAACTTTTAAAAAAAATAATATTGCGTAATTTTTTCCTATCAATACTTCAAAAGTTTTTGTGTCAAATATATAAGGAATTAAATTGTATCAATTGAAGCATTGAACAAAATAATGTGATCCGCAAGTCAAATTACAGAATAAATTATTTTGTTTTGTTTGATTGGGAGATGCATGGTTAAAAGTCAGCATACGGTCCCTTAGCAAGTTTTGGTTCATAACATTGCCTAACAGTTTCGTTTAAAATGTTCTCAAAACTACCCCCAAAGTATGTTGTATGCTTTGTCAAACCTGCAAAGAATTCTCCTTTATTCCAATATTCCGATGTGTAATTGACAAATAATGCAAGACACTCAGCACAAGGGCTACTGCAGTTTTCTATATATATAATCGTCTGCATACATGGAATTCATGTCATTATTGTGTGGTGTGTGGAAAGTGGTGCGTTTTCTCTCAGGAGATACATGTATTACTGGGACATCGTTGAGCATTGCGTCACTCTTTTTCATAGAATACTTGTAACACTAGTATTTCTTCATACTTTCTCACTTGTACACATGCTCTTACAGTACTTATGAAAACATTCTTGCCTCTGACTCACAGAAAAAAAATTATTGTACAAGTTTTCTATCATGAAAAATAAAACTGTTTCTTGTAGTCAGGGGAAAATATTCAACAACAAAATTTTCAAACTTAAAAATCACCTTCAACAACCAACTGATGTGTAATTGACAAATAATGCATTCACTCAGCTCAGAGAAACATTTTTCCTTGAGGCTGTTTCAGACTTGGCGGCTCAACTATGATAGGACGTTCATTGCAGCACCCTAAGCAACAGCCATAGGCACTTATAGAGATAGGGCCTTACATGTAGACTTGTGGACAAGTCATTAAATGCAGTGGTAGCGAAATAATTTTTTTCTGCGAATCTCACGCACTGGTGATCATCTCATGATACTGCTGGCTTTTGCAAAACTACTGCTCTTGTGATTACGCGCAGGAGTAGTAGTCAGAGAGCGACAGCAGGGCCCAATTTCATGGCTCTCCTGCTTACCGTAAACAAAGAATCTGCACTTGCGGAAGCAGGGAATTCTGCACTTACTTCAAGCATAATTCATGGGTTAGCAGGTACTCCACTCTATTTTGCATTCTTCGCTTACACAGCTAACGAAGAAATTCAGAAAAGTAAGCAGAGAATGGTGATCTTAAGTGCAGAATTTGGGGGTAAGCAGAGCCATTGGGCCCAGTAGTCTTGGGAGAGCATCCCCAGAGATAATTGCAATTGTTGCAGGAGAGCTGTTTCGCTATCGGCGTGACTAACATTTAACGACTTGTCCACGAGTCTTCTTAACAATCTGTCAAGTGGTGCAAAATGTCATTTTACATTTTGCTTTTTGCGTGAAGTATGAACATAAAGCTGTAAAAGAATTGATGTCACCGATACTGTAAAAATTATGCAAGAAAGCACTTTCTTGGGTGCAAGAAAACACTTTCTTGTTAACTGTTGACTATAGTATGGGTTTCGACGCCTGGGGATCGACAAGCTTTATCCATTATATCATTAGTTGTGGTGGAAATTTAATTGGGCCAGTGGGGATGGCTAATGAAGCTTGAGGTTGGAACTTTTTTGTTAGAAGAGAAATCTTGCTGGACAGAGGGATCTTTGTCGTCTTCATGATTGGAGAGTAGATAACCGAATCATGGATTAGTCTGGTCATGTGTTGTAACGACATCTATGCAAGGTTGAATTGCTACGCAGTCTGGAATATTATACAGAATGGCTGAATGAATTCCACTCTACATACTGCATTTTTAGTCTCCAAGTACACATACAGATGTGATTATATGTAGACATTTTTGCATACAGATGATGTCACTCACAGGGTACGTTTTACACGCATACGCCTCTCGTAATACTTATGCATGACGTCATCATTGTTACCCAAAATGAGGCTATGGGCGCACGTCCCCAATCACTTGCAGTGGCTGCGCCCATCGCCTCGTTTTGAGTTAGCATTGTGACGTACCTCATGCATAAATATTAAGAGAGGCGTAAGAGCCCGCCCACAGGACTGTGTGGTCAGGTTGGCGTAGTGGTAGCTTTCCTCGCCTTCCACCTCTATAAGAGAGGCGTAAGAGCTTGCCCACAGGACTGTGTGGTCAGGTTGGAGTAGTGGTAGCTTTCCTCGCCTTCCACCTCTAGGACCCTGGTTCGAATATGTGGATTGGGTTTCAGTCCCTACCTGACTGTGTGGGTTTTTCCCCGTGGAATAACTCTCTGGGGTTTTCCCCAACATCTAAAACTGAAACTTCCTTCCTTGTCATCTCTCCATTTGTGTTTCTTGACAAGTTAAAGCATAGAGCTCTATGGTCGCAGTGATAAAGTTTGCTCTTCTGAGAATCCGTGGCTTCACAACCAGATTTTTTGTTTTGAAAATATGCATAAAAATGTTGCTATGGGTGTTGCTATGGGTATCTTATGCTGTTACGCGTGTTAGCGATAATCCTATAGATGTAGCTACCAATTCAAAATTGAGCCGAGAGCATTTTGTGGCAGACTAGAATCATTGTATACATGTAATATAATTTTATAAGGTATTGCACCCTTTTCCTCTCATCTACAATAACAATTATTTATGATGAATAACAACAAATTTGTTTTTAGGTCTAAAGGATGAAACTGAAAAAACTAATTCTAAAAAATAATTATTGGATTACAGCTTCTAGGAAAGGCGTATCACCATGGCGACCCGTTGCTTTCCAACCTCGTTCGAAGGACGACACAGCAACCTATGCCTTCTCCTCACCCCCTGTCCCTCCCCCACCCCCAGAGTCCGACACTGAGGATTTCCCCCCTATGGTCCCCCCTAAGCCCAAGGTGGTCCGAAGGAAGCTGTATCTGTCAGCCAATCAGCCGCAGTCTGGTAATTTGCATAAAAAGTATCTGTAATAACTCACCTGCATGTTTGATTTCTTAGGGGACCAATGAGAGATGAGTACGTGTCCCTTATTTGCATGGAGAAGAATACTTGGTGGTGGTGATTGCACGGACTGCCCTGGACTTTATCCAATCAACTGTTAGCATGACACAAGGATGTGCATGCTTGGATGTCTCTCAAAGTTCAATTTTTTTCTTTTTGTGCGAATGTAGTGCATGT
The DNA here is from genome assembly GCF_902459465.1 of Asterias rubens. NCBI lineage: Eukaryota > Metazoa > Echinodermata > Asteroidea > Forcipulatida > Asteriidae > Asterias > Asterias rubens. The sequence goes on along the minus strand of NC_047081.1, from coordinate 5,994,051 downwards.
ATCATTTTCTCCAATCATTTACTTGTGTGATTTGTATTTTTATATTGCACTGCATTTGACGTTCCTTAGTTGATTGATTTGTGTTATGCCTGTTGCATTTTTGTATTAACCTACTTTTCTCCTTCGTAGTTTTTTCATACCTCTATCTGTATTTTTTCAAAAAGCGTTGACATGCTCGAATGTTTGTTTACTGTAAGTAGAAGTGTACTGTTTTCTGACATGTTTGTATACGTGGGTTTCACAACTTCAAATTTGTTCGGCTACAGCATTACATCAGCCAAGATTTGGGTTGCACAGTTTGCAATATTATTATATAGGCCTGTATGCTTTAAAAGCTTTGGAAGGGCAAGGGCACCAATGCATTTTCTCCTTGGTAAGGGCATCCTATGAGGAAATTGTAACTACTGGAGAATTTCAAGGGCACCAAGGCAATGACATGGGGGCATGGAGGCAATCACCATCGTTGCCTCCATGAAGTATCAGCACTGAGTTTACACTGCTTTCCAGTCTGAGTTTATTTTGTTGCCAACCCAATAGAGGAATTGGTACAGATAATAATAGAATAGTTGTTTGTTAGGCCTTCCTGACGAAATGTCCTTCAACATCTCTGTCTGTCTATGGAAATCCTCTTCATGTTGAGGCCATAGAGTTTTAAAAATGCCAGACTAAATCACATGGCTTTCTGAACATACTGTATCCAAAGAGGTAAAGATGTCTGACGCTACACTAAGCAAATCAAAGTGGTTGCGAGTGGTTTATCGTTAATTTAGTCTAAGCTTCTTGCGAACCATACACACTTCTGTTGTCACAAGACCTTATAAATGAACATAAAATATTCAAATGGCATTTGTGATTAGGTGTTAATGATCTAGTGCTCACATTGTACACTAAGTAATGATCTCTCTTTTGCTGAAGGTGTTGCTCTAAAAAGACCAGCCGTCGATTTCACAAAGAGTTAGGACTCGTCTTATCTCGAGTTAGGACGAGTTTAGGATTAATCTTAAGGTCTGCATGCTACAGTGCAGGGTTGGGACTCGTCCTAAGTTGGGACTCGTCCTAAGTCCTAAGATTACTCTTAAGTTAGAAAGAGTTTTGTGAAATCGACGGCTGGGCCCAATCTCATAGAGATGCTTAAAAAAAAAGGTAGAAAGCACAATAATCTAAGGGCTGTAAGCAAGTAAGCACAGCTTTGACATTTGTCAGAGGGCCCAATTTTTGTAAAGCTTTCGAAAAAGCTTCCATGTGGCAAGTCGATACACACACATGGTTTTACCGCAAACCAAAGCTACATGTATATTGACACCACATCATGCAATGCCTCAAATTATAGGCCCCCCTACATGTATATATTATTTTATAAAGCGTTTTAGCAGAAAATGCTGCTCAACAATTTTCTTTGAGGTATGAGTGGGGTATCGGTCGCAACAGTATAAACTAACAGGAATGTTAACTGGTAACCTGTTTTTGCTAAGCAGGATGTTTCTGCTAAGCGTTTTTGTCTGTGCTTAGCAAGATTTTGTGCTTACAGGCATTTTGAAATTGGGCCCTGCTTTTTGAAGAGCTAATACCTCCAAAAAAGAAGACTGTTACATGGTGTACCCAAAAGAACCATGCAACACTATGACACTGTTTCTGCTCAGCTGGATTTTTCTGTGCTAAGCAAGATTTTGTGCTGGGCATGAAACTGGGCACAGCTCAGCTAAAAGAGATAACACCTCAAAAAGAACACCACTCCATAAGATCTAAGAGACTGATTGATAACTCCACCATGCAATGCCTAGCTGTCAATTTTATCCGCAACACATTGACTCTCGTTTAATGTCTGACCTGGTGTAGCCAAGCTGGCAGACTGCCAGTTTTGACGACTCAAAACATTAGTTAGATTCATTTGTATTATGATAATGTCTGGCATAACTTAATTACATGTAGGTACTTGTTCATGTATACACACTGTGTGGCTACAGACAGATGGTTGAGAGTGCAGATCTTTTTTCTTTTTTAATCGTCAAATTTGTTTAAGAGAAATAATGGAACAATTTGATAGCTATGGTTATTAATTTTAATATCAATCACCGACCATCCATTTTAGGATTAGAATCTTGCACTTTTTTCAGGAAGCTGCGACAGCACTATGGGAAAAACTTACTGTTTAAAAGTTGTTCTTGATTAATTTTGTTCAGCAGTGTGAACAAAATTGCTTAAAATTTATAATGTTGTGTGAGAAGTTACCACTTTCAAGTTGTTAACCAAAAGGGAAACTGACTGGGTAATTCTAAAAACAAAGTATACAATTTTATTACTTGGTGGTATCATTCAACGTTAACTTTGTCACTTGTAAAATGTTCCTGTATTTGTACAAATGTGATTTTTTTCATTATGTCTTGTATTTGATAATCTTCCATGAAACATTCCTCTGTATTTTGCACTTTTTCGTTGATGTTATCCCCTCTTTTTTTTCTGCCTGCTCGTTTTGTTTATCTCGCATGTGTGTTGCCTGCAGAAATCCCAGCCAAACCCGTTGGTATTGGCCGGGTGCGTAAATCATCACGAGGGGCGGAGATGTTCTTTGCACGTCAGGCCGAGCAGGGTATTGCGAGGGACCCAGGTATTAATAAGCTTTGCATGTCATGCATGACTGTCATACAGCACTCTCACCAACCCATCACAGAAAAGTTTGTCCTCATCTCTAACCATGTTGGATCACTACGTTGTTACATCATATGTTTTCACCGTTTTAATATTAGTAAATAATTTTGAATAATTGTTTTTATATACATATATCTAACATTAATGAAACTTGAACCATTTTAAATTTGGTTGATCCTGCGAATTTGATACAAGTTTGGATGTTACAAATTTGCAATGAATAATTTGCATCAGTTGACTGTTCTCAACTCCTGCAAAGCGTTCGCTGCAAAAACAGCCCTGTGACGTCAAACTTTGTATTGCATTCGTAGGAAACATGCACTGGGCTTTAGGTGCCATGACTCCTTCTTAGATTTGCTGAAGGCCCCTACAGTGTAACCATAGAGCTATGGGTTTCAATGTACCTGTCTGTACAAATTGTGTAACATATTGTCAGTGTTGGTCACGCCATGAACTGGCGTAGCGATAATAAATCAAAAAATTCTGCAAATTGGTTTTTGTATAAATTGTTGATAAATTCATTACTTTTAACATTTTCATGCTGAATTTCTACGAAGTGGCATCACGATACACCACTTAATCAATTGAAACACGTATAGCACAAGCACAGTGCCAACCATGCATATTATGACTTAAAATAACCTCGCCCCTCCTTTATTCCTAAGGTGTGGGAAATCGGCAAACAAGAACTTGTTTTTAAGTCCACTGTCCATTCTTATGCATGAATTTCTCACCAAGTGGCAAGAAGAAGTCAGAAATAAAAGAAGTTCCGAATCCACATACACAAAAGATCTGACCATGGGACTCATGAACTCATTGCTCTATGGTACTTCTAGATGTAAATCTGCTCCGTCCCAACTTTAGAATTGTCCCAAATTGACTGTTACAGTTGGGACGGCCCAATTACACTTGGGACAATTCTAAGGTTGGGCCAGATGATCTATTTCTACAACTCTTGATGACACATCATCAATAATTTGGCCAGCTTCCATTGTAACACTCAAGTTGGGACGGCCCAACTACACTTCGGACAATTCTAAAGTTGGGACAGAAGATCTATTTCAACACCTCTTGATCACACATCAATCGTTTGCCTACCTCAGGCCCCTTCCATTAAACATGTCATTGAAACCAATGGGCACACATAACTCATGTTTCATGCATGCCTGCTTCCATGTTTCATGCATGCCTACTTCCATGTTTCATGCATGCCTACTTCCATGTTTCATGCATGCCTACTTCCATGTTTCATGCATGCCTACTTCCATGTTTCATGCATGCCTGCTTCCATGTTTCATGCATGCCTACTTCCATGTTTCATGCATGCCTACTTCCATGTTTCATGCATGCCTACTTCCATGTTTCATGCATGCCTACTTCCATGTTTCATGCATGCCTACTTCCATGTTTCATGCATGCCTACTTCCATGTTTCATGCATGCCTGCTTCCATGTTTCATGCATGCCTACTTCCATGTTTCATGCATGCCTACTTCCATGTTTCATGCATGCCTACTTCCATGTTTCATGCATGCCTACTTCCATGTTTCATGCATGCCTACTTCCATGTTTCATGCATGCCTACTTCCATGTTTCATGCATGCCTACATCTATGTTATGTTAGATTAGAGGTGAGAATGTGACATTGGAATACTGTGGCAGAGTGATTTTCCAAGGTTAGTTTCTAACCTGAAAGACTCTGGGCTTCCTCCATGGGTACACCACATCACTACACTCACTAGAAAATGGTTGTCACATTTCAATGTCAAACCTAGTTGAAATGTGGATTTATGAATTGCGGAAATACTTCCAATGTTGATTTTACGTAGTTTGTCCCACTCTACTTATTGCTTCGGAAAAATTTGTACTAAGCAATAACGAAAGTTTTATGAAAAATTATCTTTAACCATATTCCCAGTGTCACAGCCCTACCTCATTAAGTGTCCAAGTCATTAAAAGTTAATTAGTCATAACACCATATGTGAGAAATGTTATTGTTAATTAACATGTTTAGTTCCATGAAACTACTAAAATCTGTTCCATGTGTTTGTTTAGTTACTTAAGCAGTTTAGTTAATAGTCTCACAAAACTACCCAAGTAATTTACCCACAGATAGAAAAAGTGACTCTGATTTGCTGAGTAAAAGCCCCGTTCCTAGTTGCTGCGTATGTTAATCCTGCGTATGTTAACGCTAAGTGCAGTTGACGTCACAAATTTGCACTGAACAATTGTGCTATGCTCAGCTTTTGCAAAACATTCACAGCCAAAACAGAGCTGTGTCATCAACTTTGCAGAAAGAATAAAAGGGCGTTAGTCTGCAAATTTTGGGCACTCGGTAACAATCTAAAGCTCGGTTCATATTTCCTGCGAATGCGTGACGTCACAAAATTTGCATCGAATAATTCCCAACAGTTAAAATGGGCTCAACTCCTGCAAAACGTTCTTTGCAAAAACAGCCATGTGACATCAAAATTCGCTTCACATTTGCATTCGCATACTCAGGAAGTATGAACCAAGGTTAAGACTAGCAAGCTTTCAGTGTAAATAAAAGAAGACCATGGTATATTTCTAGAAATCGAACATAATAATTCTGTCATTTCTTTCTGCTAAAAATTGTGGCCTTCCAAAGCAACAACGACTGGACATTGCAAGGTCACATTCCTTTAAGTTCCTCTGTACTTTCCCCAAGGATAAAAACCAGTCGAGTGTATTCATTGAAAAGCTCATCAGCTGTCCGTCCGTGTTATGAATATCACTTGAGATGAACGTTGGGATTTATTCTTAGATGATGGGCTAGATTAGAGATAGTACACTATGTAAACCTGAAACGGCTGGTCATCCCCACAAGCCAAATACATCTATAATTATCATGCAGTAATATTTTAATCCACATTTTTTGAACTATATTTTTGTTTCTGCTGGTATAAATGAGAGAATTCACAAGTTATCACTTTAAAGGCAGTGGACACATTTGTTATTGTCAAAGACCAGTTTTCTCACTTGGTGTACATGTATATCCCATCATACGTAAGCATAAAATAACAAGCCTGTGCAAATTTGGGCTCAATTGGTCATCGAAGTTGCGAGAAAATGATGAAAGAAAACACACCCTTGCTTGGACGAATTTGTGTGCTTTCAGATAGGAATAAAATACTTCTAGCTAGAAGTCTTTTATTATTTTAGTGAGAAATTACCTCTTTTTCAAAAACTACAATACTTCACAGGGAGTCGTTTCCTACAATGTTTTATACTATCAACAGCTCTCCAATGCTTGTTACCAAGTAAATTTTTAAGTTAATATTTGTTTTGAGTAATTACCAAACTTCCCTTTAAAGGCACTGGACACCTTTGGTAATTGTCAAAGACCAGTTTTCTAACCTGGTGTATCCCAACAATGCATAATATAACAAAGTCTTTGAAAAGTTTGACTCAATTCAACATCAAAACGAAATGCAGCCTGTGAAACTTTCTAATCATTTTGGTTTATTTATGAAAAAATAGACAGATTGATTCTGTGCATGTTTCAATGTTGACAGTGCTCCTTTTACATAAAAAACCCTCAAAAATAGCAACACGTGGGCCAAAATAACTTCTCACTGTGGTTTTATTGGTCGTTATGTCAGTCATGCAAGGTTTTTTGTTGACAATAAAAAGTATTTTGAGTAGAACAGCTGAGCGTTAAAACATTTTTCTTGTGACGTTTTGTTAGAAACATAATATAGAGGGGGCATGTACCACTTAAAAGATCTGATGCATGATGGTTACACTCGATCAAGTTGCACTAACATAATGAGACTGATTATTAAGTGCACTTGTTTTACTGCAAGCATGTATTTCTGTGTTGTTACTTGTTTTAACTCGTATTCAGTTTCTCAAATGTTAACCAATAATTGCTCCATTTTCATTCAGTTGTACCCATCATAACCTTGTACTTAACCAATTTCACTTTTGTTGTTCCTATCTTTGTTGTTACAGGAAATAACCATAGTTTTCTCCTTGTTAAACCATAAACAATTGATCATTTATTGTTATATCTTAATAAGATTCAAGTTGATGTACAAATGTTGCATTTCACCCTGTCAAATACCCTGACTACTTTACTATATGAAACTATTGTTAAAGTGTTAAGGTACCATGCTGAGGCGACCATTTTGTTCGGCATGGTAGAGTGCTCTCCACCGTAGGCGCAAATTGATTCCCATGAAATATAATTTGACACTGTATATGAATACAAAAAAATAATCCTCTGATTTGTGTTCAGTGACAGAGTTTGCTTTCCCTTTGTGGGCAGGAACTCAGCTTCATGGAAGCATATACCTCCACGACCCAAAGCGTTAGCTAGAACTATTATTCATGTTTATCCTTTGTGTATATTTACATGTACCTGTACATTAATCTTAACAAACAGTAATCTAACATAATGAGTTTGTACTAACATTTGTTGAACCTTTTCCCCCATCACTCACAGTTTGACATGTCCATGTTTGTTATGCCACCAGGTTTTCCATCGGAGGTTTAACGTCCTTCATGATGTAACATTTTATTTGACAGGTCAAACAATAACCACTACTATTGTTACTTTTGTGTGATTGTAGCTTTAGTTATAGATCTCATTTTAACATTTATTAACAGAAGCTTTTGACATGCATTTACATGTGAGAGATTTTACAAAACATTCGGCTTTAAGAGAAGTTAAGTAGGATTTGAAACCTTGCATGGTGGAAATACGATATGGAAAGGTTTGCGGTAACACCATATGTAATGACTATCTCTTTGAGTTGGGGTGGTTTCTGAAAAGAACCATTGGTTTCAACTCGAAGTTTAGAGAAGTTGATAATATTACTATTGTGAATTCTATTGTGACACCGCACTTTGCTTTGCATTTAATCAGATTGATATGCGTTGTAGTATGGCCCTCTGTTGTCCTGATATTGGCCTACTTGGCCTTGGTGCCTCTTCTAAAGTATCCCGTAGACTCTCAAATTTCAAATGGACGTGTCCTTTACAAAATGAAAATGGCCTTGCCTGATAATAACTGGTCAAGTTTCTCAGAAGCACAACTACTCAAAAGAGATTTTTACACATAAATCCTTTTTTTTATTATGTCACTAGTCAATACAAACCTCACCTTACCTACATTGTACATATATGTTTATGTCAGGCCTTGAATTTTTTATCTTTGAGAGGGCAAGGCCACATTTTGCAAAGGGCATCATTAGAAAATTGGAAAATCTTGAAAGTCTATGGGAACCTTTAGAAAGGGCATCATGCCGAAGACCTGGGGTCGATTTCACAAACAGTTAAGACTAGTCCTAACTTAAGACTAGTCCTAACTTAGGACTAGTCCTAGGAGATACTAAAAACATATGGCTAGTCCTAAGTTAGGATGAGTAACTCGTCCTAACTCGAGATAAGACTAGTCTTAAAAGAACACGTTGCCTTGGATCGGTCGATTTGGTCTTTGAAAAGCGTTTGTAACCGTTTTTTATAAAATGCATATGGGTAGAAAGATAATGTAAAAGTAGAATACAATGACCCACACAAACATGCCTCGAAATTGCACGGTTTTCCTTTTACCTCATAGACTAACACGGTCGGCCATTTATGGGAGTCAAATTTTTGACTCCCATAAATGGCCGACTGTGTTAGTTCACACAGTAAAAGGAAAACCACCCAATTTGGAGGCAAACTTGTGTGGATCATTGTATTCTACTTTTAAAACATCTTTCCAACCATGCATTTTATAAAAAACGGTTACAAACGCTTTTTATAGACCAACTCGTCCGATCCAAGGCAACGTGTTCCTTTAACTCTTTGTGAAATCTACCCCAGGGGCAACAGAGGCCACCTCCGGCCTTCATGTTATTCCAGGATTAGTTTGTACATGTACGATCTCCTGTGATAGATTTTCCATCGGAGTTCAAAGGTGGCATCTCTTCATGATCGTCCTAAATTAATCAAATCACTGAAGAAAAAAGAAAGAAAAAAAAAAACTCATCAAGAAATGCATCAAATGTACTAATGAAAATATTCACGATTCGGGAAAAGGCCTGTCACGATTAATTGTCCATTGGATTCAATTCAATTAATATCGGAGTCACTCTGCCTTCCCTCTAACCACAGACAGTAATCATGAATCCTGGTTACCGTAGTATGCCTTGCTGAATTAGAAACTCTCTCATTACATGCTTGCTGGGAAGCACTCCAAAACCACTTACATGTATACATTAAAATGTTATATGAGTTATCTGGTAAAGATAGATCGGCCATTTTGTTTACTGTGTATGATGGATCATTGAATCATGAAATCCTCTTTCAAACACAAAGTGCAATTTTGACTGAGGAATTTGTTAAATCACAACTGACTTGAGTGCATTACAGTAGTTTCCGGTGATTAAAATCCAATCTCACTTTATGTTGCAACACATTATATTGGAGTAAAAATGAAACCTGTCAGTCGAAAATTGTTTGGTTTCTTGTCAAATGAGCTCTATCCTAATTTAAACAAACAGACAGAAAACAGCTTTGAAAACCAGTCCTCCAGAGCATGGTACATCATATGGAATCTTTCTGCAGTATTATATCAAACTTCTGCAATCTGATGATGTTATTACTCATCACACACTCGCCCGAGTGGATTACGGAAAACATAGTGCTTCTGTATCCCATATTCAATGAGGCTGAAGGCAGAGTTGGATTGGGGACACAGAAGCGCTATTTTTTGCATTCTACGGGTGCGCATTTACAAACCTAACATCCACTAACATTTTCTAATAAGCCATGTGCGAGTTAGATTTGAAAATTGTCTGGTACAATGACTTACTTATTTACAAGGTACTGCTTACATTTTGATTCCTCAAACCATAAAGACAGTTGCACAGCAAATGGTTCGGGCAGGCGTTTGTATAACAACTTCCAGATGAGCAAACCCTGGTACCATTTTGCCATACACATCCATTCAGAACTGCGTATGGCTGTTAACCGTCTCTTACAGTACTACCAACAGCTTGCCCGAAACATGTGACTGTCTCTGTATTCAGAGGAATTGAAATTAAAGTGGTAACTTTAATCAACCTTATCATTGTACCGGACAATGTTAAAATCTCACACAAATGGCTTTTTGTCACAGACATATTCCTGCAATAACTGAACTTTTTTCTTGTTTGACAGATTCACCCGATGAGCCGCCACCCCCACGGATGTTGACCAACAACAACCAGTACCCTACCTCCCCAACGTCCCCCACCAAGCACCACCCCAACAACAACAACCCTACCTCCCCTAAGCACCAGAACTACTCGCAGTCACCCCCGAAGCAGGACACGTACTACCAGCCGGTGCGGCCGCAGAGAGCAGACTCCGGTCCTGATCAAGATTCCTGGCCGGCACCTCCACCACCGCTGACTAGTATTGACAGTAAACCTCAATATGCTGGGGCACCACCGCCTAATCCAGGTATTACTCTACACTAAGTCCTGTTTCAGTATTTTGCAGCGATGCAACTCTTCCGTGAAAGAAAAAAATGATCGGCGCTAAAAAGAAAAGAAAGAAGAAATTTTATTTTTTTTTTAAATTAATTTTAGATATTTTTTTTAAGCCTAGTATATGCTTGGCAACAACAATGTAAAAAACTACAATAATGTAAAATAAGTCTAGTACATGCTAACAATGCACCTTAGAGCATAATAAACCTCAACATTTTCTAGGGTACCATTGTGGGTCTCATGTCCCGTGGCGTTTTCGAATTTTTTATATTTTTTTTTACGGGCATTTGCATGCCTGATTTTGGGTATAGCGAGTTGTCGTTGCAGGATCAAGTAAAGAAGCTGACTACACTTGAACTTAATGATATTACAGGGATGCCTTTTGGTGGAATTCCCACTTTAAAAAAAAGTCTTTTGTTTTCAGTTCCGACTTTTTAAAAATCTCTTACTTCAGCAAGTTCACTTTTGAGCCTTTCACTCTCCAACATTTAAAGTGACAACAGCGGCGAGTGTTTCATAGTCCGTCGGGCGAGAAAAATTCATACAACAGTTTTGAGTCCTAAAATACAGTTAACACAGGGCTAGTTAAGATGACATTTGCTTCAAGGCATAATTATTGTCAGGTGTTTTCTTATAAAAACAATAGAATTAGCTGTTGGAAACACTAGCTTACCAGCAAAGGGGACCCACGGTATAAATGCAAAATGACAAGTTGGTGGCCTGACATTTCGACCCTAGCAGAGTCTTTCTCTTCAGCCTTCCAGAAAGACTGCTACATGTAGGTTTGAAGCGTCACGCCAATTATTTGTTTTGAGTTTACTAATAATGACAATTATATTATACATGGCTTTAGGTTGGTCACCACCAATGCAGCCCAACCCAGTCCTGTACCAGCCAACAGAGAACAAGAGTCCATCAGCGTGGACCCCAGCCTCACCCAACATCAAGCCGGTCAAGGAGTTCAGACCGGTCAAGTTGGACCTCAATTCAGCTCCTAAACCATGGAAGGCTGCTGGTGCACCTCAGATTGAGAGAACCAATGTAAGTAAAGCATTGTTCCAAGAAGCAGCCTCGTTTCCAGAGGTAATCGCTCTTGCAAAGCCATTTTTCCCCACAATACTCAAGCTTAACCCCTGGAAGTGGTTCATTGAAATCTGCCAAAATCTGGCATATTTGAATAAGACCTGTGGCTGATCTACACTGGGTGCATTTGATTAGCTTCCCTGTGTCGACCCCGCGGTGCTCATTCGGGTGAGCTCCTGACAAGAGCTAATCAAATGATCACTCACCCTATCGTGGTGACGTTGGCACCTCGGGCAAGCCCCAAGTGACCCGTTCCACAGGCAGGGCACTTGGGCCTGACCCGAGTGAGCCCCTGGAATGACGTCAAAGCTATTCGAACGTACCGGGGGCAGATCGGGTCGAGTCAAAGAGCAACTAGTTCCCTCTAGTTCATCATTGGATTTTGTGATGTTTCTAAAGGTACGCAGTTTTGAGTGACCTTGCAAAAAACATGACTCAATTAAAAAGGAATCGCGTCGAAATAATTGCATTTTGACATGCGTGTACTAAGCACCCTACAAACGCTCAAAAGTTGTTGATGCAAAAGCTTGCCCTGAACCAGTCGTACAGGGTAGCAGCACTATCTTTAGTCATTTACACAATACACAGTCCTCTGCTGTCTGACCATTCAATATCAATCAGTGTGGTTTTGAATGATACCCAAACTGTGCCAGCCTGCAATATGACACTATGTGGGGTGGTGATACAAGTTTACAGTACACAGTCATGTACTTGAAACATTTAGTATCAGCTGTGGTTTTCAATGATAGATAAACTAGGCCAGCCTGTGCAATATGATATCATGTGGTCAAAGCATCTGTACACAAGGACAGTCAACTACTGGTTGACCATTCAGTATAATTCACTGGTTTGAAATGATAGCCGAACTATGCCAGCCTGCAATGTGATATCATGTTGTCAAAGCATCTGTACACAAGGACAGTCAACTACTGGTTGACCATTCAGTATAATTCACTGGTTTGAAATGATAGCCGAACTATGCCAGCCTGCAATGTGATATCATGTTGTCAATGCATCTACACAGACAGTCGACTACTGGTTGACCATTCAATATAATTCACTGTGGTTTGAAATGATAGCCGAACTATGCCAGCCTGCAATATAATATCAAGTGGTCAAGGCATCTACTCATCAGACAGTCAACTACTGGTTGACCATTCAATATAATTCACTGTGGTTTGAAATGATAGCCGAACTATGCCAGCCTGCAATGTGATATCATGTTGTCAATGCATCTACACAGACAGTCGACTACTGGTTGACCATTCAATATAATTCACTGTGGTTTGAAATGATAGCTGAACTATGCCAGCCTGCAATGTGATATCATGTTGTCAATGCATCTACACAGACAGTCGACTACTGGTTGACCATTCAATATAATTCACTGTGGTTTGAAATGATAGCCGAACTATGCCAGCCTGCAATATAATATCAAGTGGTCAAGGCATCTACTCATCAGACAGTTGACCATTCAATATAATTCACTGTGGTTTGAAATGATAGCCGAACTATGCCAGCCTGCAATGTGATATCCCGGTCGTGACACTTGTGTCCTTGAGCAAGATACTTTAATAGAATTGCTTCTCCTCACCCAGGGGTATGAATGGGTACCTGCGAGGGTAGAGGTTGATATTGTTTATGAAAAGCCACAAGCGCCTTACAGGCAGCTCAGGGCTGTATACTCCCAAGGGAGCTGAGAAAGATTAAAGGGATGTTATTGGCCCTATGACCAGGGCACTAATGTAAAGCGCATTGATACGTTTAATGTGAAATGTGCTATATAAGAATTTGTTACATGTATTATTATTAAAGGAACCAGCGCCGACCTCCTCAAGCCAACCATCAACCTGGCAATCCCCGCTGCCCCAACGGTCTACCCAGCAGATCGGACCAGTAACAAATGGTGAACTGCACCCTAGTAATGAGGCATTGGGTAGCCCCTATAGGCCAGGCGACCCTCAGCATGACCAGGATAGATACAACCCTGGCTACCGTCCCAATGAACCCCAGCAACGTCAACCCCTTAGCCCCCAGGAGTCCAGGAGGCCCGAGTTTAGACCCGCTCCGGAAGGGTATAGCAGCGGGCTTCCACGGTCAGTCAGTCCAACTGTGACATTACTGCAGTACCAGAGAGGTAGGAACAAAATTGCTCTTGTATATTTGAGAAAACAAAAATTGTTTTCTTCACGTGTGGTTTTCTTGTGTGCAGCACTGTCACGGCAGAAAGAATTTTTATCTCAGCAGCTGTTTCATAAAGCCCGGTTCATACTTCCTGTGAATGCAAAGTGATTTTTGATGTCACATGGCTGTTTTCACAGTAATTGTTTTGCAGGAGTTTCACATAGTTCAACTGTTGCAAATTGGACTTGTGTCCAAAATTTGTATCGCATCGCATTCGCAGGAATTATGAACTAGGCTTAAGTAGTCTTAGAAGTCCATTGAGTGCTTAGAGACTTTCTGTTGGAGGTGTTACTAGGCGCTTTATAAATGCAGTTGTTATTATTATTATTATTATTATTATTATTTCATTTAATCACAGCATGCAAAAGAAAGATCTCATTTTCCTTTGTGCCGGTAACTCCTCGAGCCGGGCTACGTCCCGTAGCCTTAGATCTCAAGGGTCTTTCTCAGGATCCTCGCTGTTCCCAAAAGCGCTGCCTTCTGTAATAGATCTACCCTCACATTTGTCCCTATTTCATCTAGATGTTTCCCCAGTGCTTTGGGAATGGTGCCAAGTGCTCCAACCACCACGGGGACTACTTTTACCTTTACCTGCCAAATCTTACGAAGTTCCCTGGCCAGGTCCTGGTACTTCTCGATCTTTTCCATCTCCTTCGAAGCTACCCTTATATCACCTGGCACCGCTATGTCAATGAGATGACACATCTTCTTCGTCTTATCTAATAGCACAACATCCGGACGCCTATGTTGTATAACATGATCGGTCTGAATGTTAAAGTCCCATAGGATCTTGACCTGGTCGTTCTCTACAACTTTCTCCGGAACATGGTCGTACCATTTCGCAAGTACTTTGACACCATACTTCTTACACAGATCCCAGTGAATCACCTTGGCCAGCTTGTCATGTCTTCCTTTGTACTCCGTCTGGGCCATCTTACTGCATTCGCTAACAATATGAAATACAGTCTCCTCTGCTTTATTGCACATTCTACACATAGGAGAGACGTTTGCTTTCTCTATCCTTGCCTTCATTACATTTGTCCTTAGAGACTGGTCTTGCGCCGCAGTAATCAAGCCCTCTGTTTCCTTCTTTAGTTCTCCACTCTTTAACCAATTCCATGACTTGCTGCTGGCCACTTCCTCAGTACACCTCAAGAACCGGCCATGAAGTGGTTTGTTCCTCCAATCTTGATGTCTTTCCTCCTTCCTTTCCCTCTTGTACTCTTTCGGCCCAACTTCGTCTGCCCTCGTGTACCTTTGTGCAACTTTCAACAAGCTCTCCTCGGTCCTCCTGACATGACAATGCAAGCTTCTGCGCTCGATGTTAACACTGTCCGCCACGCTAAGCAACCCCCTTCCGCCCTCTGACCTCGGAAGATAGAGTCTACTAACATTTGACCGCGGGTGTAGCATGCCATGCATGGTCATTAGTTTTCTTGTCCTCCTGTCAGTGACATCTAGATCTTCCTTAGTCCACTCGACAATACCCGCACTGTACCTCATCAAAGACACGGCCCATGTGTTAATCGCCTTAATCATGTTCCCCCCGTTTAGTTTAGACTTCAAACATTTCTTTACACGCCTGATGTATTCTGCCTTCAGCCTTACCTTTGATTCCTTGTGAAGGACATGGTCCGATTCAAGTACACCAAGATACCGATAACTCTCCTCCTCACCCAAAGCCCTCAACTGTGCACCATCTGGCAGAGCAATGCCATCGGAATGTACCCTCTTCCCCCTCTTCATGGTTATTGAAGCACATTTCTCCAGACCGAACTGCATCCCAATGTCATCACTGAAAATCCTGACGGTCTGCACCAAAGAGTCGATCTCGGCCTCATTCTTCGCAAACAACTTCAAATCGTCCATAAAAAGCAGATGGTTGATCTTACATCCGTCCTTCTTCATTACATAACCTGCACTCACCTTCCTTAGAATCATCGACAGGGGCATCATCGCAAGAACAAACAGCAGCGGAGACAGAGAGTCACCTTGGAAAATACCTCTTCTTATGCATACCTTGCCCAGATTATCATCGTTGGCTGTCAGATTTGTTCGCCACGTCTTCATGCTCTCACCTAAAAGACGTTTTACTGCATCAGCCACTCCAACCATATCCAGACATTCCATTATCCATGTGTGCGATACCATGTCATACGCCTTCTTGTAGTCAATCCACGCCATTGCCAAATTAGTCTTTCTGCTCCTGCAGTCCTTCAGTACAGCCTTATCGATGATAAGTTGATCCTTCGTACCTCTGGACCGCTTCTTACAGCCTTTCTGCTCCTCTGGAAACAACTGCTGGTCATCCATATGGCGATATAGGTCTTCTGCAATCATACTGGTCAAGAGTTTATACATCACAGGTAAGCACGTGATTGGTCTATAATTACTGGCAATGTTACCTTTCTTGACATCCTTCATGATCAGCACTGTTTTTGCCTCAGTCATCCAAGATGGGACCTTACCCTGTACAAGACAGTCTTGCAATTGTAGGGCCATTCGCTCATGCAAACTACGGAAGTTCTTCAACCAGTACCCATGCACATGGTCCATACCCGGGGCTTTCCAATTTGGCACCTTCTTTATCTGTCTCTTAACCTTGTCCACGTCAATCTGGAACCCTTCTTGCTGTTGTACCCCTCTCAATTCATCTTTCACATCTGTTAGCCATTCCGCTTGTCGGTTGTGTTTTACTGGTTTGTCCCAAATACCACCCCAGAAAGTTTTTGCCTCTGTTGGTCTCGGAACCGCTTGCGTGCTGTCGGCCTTCCCATCCAATTCCTTAAACAACTGACGCTGATTGGTGTTAAATAATCTATTCTGGTGAAATTGTCTAACCCTGTCGTCATACCTCTTCACTTTTGCAGCCTTAGCCTTAACCCTTTGCTTAATCTCCTCTATTACAACACTCACACCCTTACGTTTGACGTTGTACTTTGTCATAATTGTATTCCTTAAGTCTGAACTATTCAATAAACCCTTATTCATTTGTTCTATTCTACTGAGATCTCTTCGCAAATCTTTAATTTGACCCTCCAGCCGACGTTTCCACCATGGTGTACTGTTCCCTTGTTGAGACACCTCTACCCCTAACTTTTCCCCTACTACAACTGCCCCTGCAAAAATAAGACGGTTAGTTTCCGATAAATTATCCGTACTTACCGACCCAAGGACTTTACTTACCACGGCTGACATTTCTGTCAGCCTTTTCCTTGGGACCCGGCGCAAAGCTGGAATACTCCACCCGTTTGACCCCTTCGCCGCTTCCATCACCTCTTGAAGCCTAGCCTTAATCTGCACTTCCTCCTCCGTGAACTCTACGCCCTCCTCATCGTCGATGCCATCATCATCCTGACCATTTCGCAACCCTGGCTGGTTCACCTCATCTTCACTCTGTGAGCTAGCAGCAGCCGCCTCCTCCGGTATTTGGTGGTTAACAATATCTGTTCCATCACTTTCAGCTTGTACTATCCTCCTCATCTCCTCAATTTCCACATTGGTTAACCACTGGTTCCGTTTGATAGTACTTATCTGGTCTGCAAGACGCTGCTCACTAATCTCAAACATTCCTTTATCTTGCCATAGGCTTATCATTCTCCTTCTGTATCCTCTCTTGTCCGGTTCACTCTTAATATAACAGTCCATCGCAATTTTGTTATCGTTCTTACTCCATTTTCTCCTGGTTCCACCACGAATCCCGTTGTGAGCAGTTTGGATACGATCTGGTAGCACCTGCTCAGGCATACCAACCAGATCGGGTGAAGGACTTCCTCTCTGGGAGTTTGTCACTCTTTCACCGTTGAATTGATGCTCCATAGCACTCATTATTAACATCACAAAATCGTGAGAAAGTTTATAGTTTCAGGGAGAATTACACACAGCTACGCTGTAGAATATCCAACCCTACGAAGACTTAACACTGGTTGTAATCAAGATGTTCCAAAGGACGCGGATGATGCGCGCGTCCGTTCACTGATTCAATGCACACGGTGCGGTCTACGTTGTAGAAAGTTTTCCGAATACGAAAAAAATCCAACCTTTTTCCACCAAAAATAGCAACAAGGTATTAACTAGTTGCCTTCAAACTTACCCTGCGGTGTCTACCAAGTAGTACCAACAAGGAGTTAACTTTTGGTGCAAAACAAACAGCGGGAAACAATATTTATCTTCTATAGAATCGAGAGCCGATCTGAAGCAGTGTTCCTTGTCTCGTCGCCATTTATTATTATTATTAGTATTATTATTATTATTATTATTATTATTATTATTATTATTATTATTATCATTATCATTACTATTACTATTATTATTATAGATACAGTGAAGAGACAAAATGTGCTGTACAAATTATAGATTAGTTTTTCCAAGCAGACTTGAGAAAACCTGGATGACCAGACCTTGGCCCTTTTTGAAATCACGTCTCACACTTCAGGCTCTAGTTGAGGCTGAGGCTTTGTCTCCTCTCTTTTGGAGCCCCACACTGGAAATGCACATTCACCTTTAGCTGGACTCAAAGCCGAAGCTGTGGTTCCGAAAAGGGCCTATAACTTTGGAAGTTGGAGGATTGTCATTTCTGTCCGTTAGGTTTCAGGAAATGTATTCCATTTAACTAACCTGTAAACATCCGGGCCCAATCTTATAGAGCTGCTTAAGCACAGCAAATTTGCTACGCACAATAAATTCATGCTTACCAGAATAAGGTTACCAGCGAAAGTACCATGCAACGTGTACCATTTGTGACTGGTGTCCTGCTTGTTTTTGCTTAGCAGAAATATTTTCTGCTTAAGTTGTACTGAGAAAAACCAGAAAGCCAATATCATAACTTACATTGTGTGTGAAGGATTCTCTGCTTAGGTGGTTTTTATTGGGACTGCAGAATTTTCTGCTGCCAGTGAGTGAAGTATATGGAATTGGGGGCTGGGCTGGTTCCATTTGAAAATGTTTACCTGTCAAGGTTTTAACCCCCACCGCTCTGTGACTCAATCACCCTGATTGTTCAACAATCATTTGACTCAAACCGCAGAGACTGATGTCTTGTCTCAGGGGACCGATAAAGGCATTGCCCTCCAACCGTAGGTATTTACGGGTGAGTTGAAGTACGACATATGTCTTCCTTCAACCGAGTAATTGCTGTATAAAAAAAAGCATGTTTAGAGGCACTGTAAAAATAGTTTTTATTGGGGATTTGGGTTTAGATTTAGTTGTATCATGGAGGTAGTTTATGAAAAGTTATTCTATCTTTGGCATCATGGACATTTTATGAGGAATTTCACAGGCAAGCAACTTTTTACTCTATTGGCTTAATTCCTTTTTATTTAACCATGACCAAAGAAGAATAAAAAAATTCAGAGGGAAATAAGTTACTTCCGAAACTGCAATTTTTTTCTTTAAATTTATAGAGTTGATAACAAAACAGTGTAAATCATTATGGAAATAGTTTCATCTCACAAAACAATGTAGACCATTTTTGTTATCAACAAATAGTAACCTCAGATAAAAGACTAATTGAGGAAGTCTATATTACTGGAGTTTATTTTACCAGCCATTTAGATTGAAGTTGGTTTTAAAAGCCATCAACCACTGTGTGCTGTGTTAACACATTCTGTATTATTACAACTCAAATCATGGCTGCTCATATGTAGAGCGTGACAAGGATGGACGGAGCCAGGCTGATTACATCCCACCAGATAAATCTCTCATGCCGCCATCATCTTTATTAGCGCCCTCTGCTGTGGCAAAAGAGCCAGCCGTAGCCAAACCCTTGCATGCTGGCTCGATCGTGTCAGTCGTTACTGGTGAGCTGATTGCACAAAACTAATGCATTATTGACCTTTGACCTCCAAATTCATGCATGTCATGGCGGCTTTTGTTTTTGCATGATGGTATGCTGGTTAAGTTCATATTGTATAAATGTATGCTTCATTTGTAATATCTTGTTGCACGTACATGTATCAGGCCTTTCACAATTTTTTTTTCTTGACTAGCACGCCTGGGGGTCGATTTTACAAAGAGTTAGGTTAGGACTAGTCCTAGGAGATATTAAAAACTTAAGGCTAGTCCCAAGCTAGGACAAATAACTACTCGAGATAAGACTAGTCGTAACTTTTTGTGAAATCCACCCCTGGTTAGTCATCTGTATGATTGACCAAATGCACAGACAGTCAAATCATGTTGTCTTGTTAGTGTATACAAATTTGGAAATACGTAAACTGTCAAATAGAATTCTGATACATAGTTATGTACAACTAATTTGTCTGTGCATGCCAATGTGCAAATGTCCCGGGTTGTGAGATAAATGTCGAGTTGCTGGCAGTATGCATATAAAGGAGCATGGTTCATTCTTTTACCCCTGAGGAACAAGTGAAAATTTGTGATAATTGTCACTTTTTAGAGAAAGAAATTGTAGCAGTTTTTGCATATCAGTCAATCAAAATGGTAAATTTTTTATTAATTGGTTATCCAACAGGTGCAAATGAAATGGGAGACAATTCACACAAAAAAAACAAGCTTTGAATTTTTACACATTTGTGTAAAATATATTGGATGATCCTAAGTACTGCATGGACCATGATGGCTGTCTTTCTCTTGGGTTATAGAATGCTAATTTAAATTTGCTGTCAACTACATGTATGGAAGTACAGTATCACTGTTCACCCATGTGCAATGCTTTTCATACTGCACAATAATTTCTTCCTTAGAAAACAATTTTTTTTTCCCCTTGGAAACATTTGTCTGAAAGTAAAGATTCAAGAAAGACATCTGAGATAGAGCCATTTGCAGTCTTGATATTATCATATTTTGATTGGATTTCCGAGAAAAAAAAATCAAAGCCAAGGGCATGTGTTGGGGGGGGGGGGGGAGGCGGCGGAACACATGCCCCCCTGTGCCACCATGTATCTCCTGTGCCCCCATCTTTAGTTATGCCACCGCGCCCCAAAGTGAACGGAGCAAATAGCATTATTTATCCCCAGTGGTAATACTTAATCTGAATAATGAACGGAGCAAATAGCATTATTTATCCTCAGTGGTAATACTTAATCTGAATAGTGAACGGAGCAAATAGCATTATTTATCCTCAGTGGTAATACTTAATCTGAATAGTGAACGGAGCAAATAGCATTATTTATCCCCAGTGGTAATACTTAATCTGAATAATGAACGGAGCAAATAGCATTATTTATCCTCAGTGGTAATACTTAATCTGAATAGTGAACGGAGCAAATAGCATTATTTATCCCCAGTGGTAATACTTAATCTGAATAGTGAACGGAGCAAATAGCATTATTTATCCCTAGTGGTAATACTTAATCTGAATAATGAACGGAGCAAATAGCATTATTTATCCCTAGTGGTAATACTTAATCTGAATAGTGAACGGAGCAAATAGCATTATTTATCCCTAGTGGTAATACTTAATCTGAATAATGAACGGAGCAAATAGCATTATTTATCCCTAGTGGTAATACTTAATCTGAATAGTGAACGGAGCAAATAGCATTATTTATCCCCAGTGGTAATACTTAATCTGAATAATGAACGGAGCAAATAGCATTATTTATCCTCAGTGGTAATACTTAATCTGAATAGTGAACGGAGCAAATAGCATTATTTATCCCTAGTGGTAATACTTAATCTGAATAATGAACGGAGCAAATAGCATTATTTATCCCTAGTGGTAATACTTAATCTGAATAATGAACGGAGCAAATAGCATTATTTATCCCCAGTGGTAATACTTAATCTGAATAGTGAACGGAGCAAATAGCATTATTTATCCCTAGTGGTAATACTTAATCTGAATAGTGAACGGAGCAAATAGCATTATTTATCCTCAGTTGTAATACTTAATCTGAATAATGAACGGAGCAAATAGCATTATTTATCCTCAGTGGTAATACTTAATCTGAATAGTGAACGGAGCAAATAGCATTATTTATCCCCAGTGGTAATACTTAATCTGAATGTGCTCCTTTACAAATGTAGTCAAAGACCAGTCGTCTCACTTGGTATATCTCAACTTATGCATAAAATAACAAACCTATGAAAATTTGACCTCAAATATACCATCACATTGCGCAGTCACGCTTTGGCATGTTTGGTCACGAGACAAAGTGCACATGTTTAACCCATCAGCAAGATTTTCACCATTTTATTTGCGTCGCTGATTTAATTTAAAATCTATGCACACGCCCCATGTGATGCTCATTCAAATTAATTTGTTGTTAGTATTTAATGCACATTATATTCACAAGTTCTTTTTACAGTGTATTGTGCAAGTATCTTTCTGTGATAACATGTATAAAAATTGTTTTGATTTAATTTTGTTTTACATGTAGACCATTGCACACATTTGGCTGATAACCAGTACACATGTAATTGAAAAAAGAGGTCCAATTTCATTAAGTCATTTGGAATTCTTGTTGGTACTACGCAAACCAACTATTACAATTTGGTTGTGTGTGTTGAAGCCACAATACGTTTGGCCATATGCCTAAGAGTTATGTAATATAATTAGAGGGAGCACCCTTGTTAAACGCACGTAACTGCTCTGGCCCACCATGTGAGTTCAAATCCCTATGTCATATGGTTTGTACGCCCTTTTGTTATTTTATATGCTAAATGGATGCCAACTCATGCCAAATGCACAGGTGCCAGTTTAGGATATACCACAATTCATATGTGGAAACTAAGCATGATTGAAGAACTAATCCAAGCTGCCAATGGGGAAGCCATGCTGTTGTTTACATGCACTTACGCCAGGTGTTATATCTGTGTACCGCATTTGCATCAAAATCAGTTTTGCTGATATGTAAACTCGAATCTCACCCAGAATCCTTTGCGCGCCAATCATGCATATTAGTACATATGTATTGGTACATGCATGTTGGCTAGATCAGTCTGCCAACAAGATTTCTTTCTAAAAAGATCTGACAAACATTTATACACAAAAAATGGTTTCATATCAGTCTGTTCCTTAGTCTAGGTTCCTAGACCATTGGTGTTGCGTGGTCACACACAACCAACGTTCCGATTATGCACGGCAAAAACTGTACACGCTTGTAATAAACGAACGCTAGCGGGCGCTTTGTTTCTCTGATTTCCGGATCTCCCCATGTCCTGTGCTCACCAAGGTCTAGGACATTTGCAAATTGAAGGCGTGGCCAGACTATGCAAATGACTCGATTATTCATATCACGTGACGGGTTGAAGATGACTATTCAAACTAGACCGAGTCAAAGGTCAATGTGATCGGCGCGCTATTTTTAATAATCTTTGCTCAAAGAGTAATTCCGTGGTCATTATAGGCCTATTAAAAGGAAAACAGTGAAATTTTAAGTATATACTACCTATTCAGATTACGGATACGTGACGATTTGAAATCGTAAATAATGGTCAAAAATCGAACGTAAGATTAGCATTCAGAGCGTCCGTGTAACGGACGCTTGTAATGGCCCCACGGCGTGGAGCAATCGGAACGTGAAATAAGCCTTGTGGAATATCACGTACCGCCCATGCCGTGTCTCGTGGGGGTTGGAGGTGTTAAATCCCGGGCGCTATGAACTCCCAGCTTGCGGGTGTCGACTCCGTTGTTTCTTATGATCGCAACGTTCCAATATGCTCCATTTTGATTCATGGCCCCCTAATTTCTTTTTGTTATGAGTTTCAGGTAATTTTGATGATGTCAAAACGTAGGATATCGCATCTACCTACATGGTTATATCATGGTTATATTGACAGTGTTATTGTGTGAGTAGCTTAAAAATATTATGAGAATTTTTTATAAAAGGTTGAAATAAAAATAATGCTAAAACAAATTCCCTCAAAGCATAATTTTGTCAAACAAAGTATTATTTTTTAATTCTGTGAATGAAGAGTTATTTTTGAGGTAATGATTAAACTGGGCAACTAGTGGAATTTATGACCTGACTATTCGCCTCAAATAACTGGGAGTTGAATAGCAGTAGTCGCCACCCGACAAGCAATCAAAATTCGCAATTTCTCATGAGTTGTTCCAAAAGATATTGTTACGACTACATTCCAAAAAATATTATATGGTTACGTTCCAAGCTGCGCAGCTACTCGGCTACGTTTACGTTCAAAGATACTCTTAGGTCTACATTCCTTCAAGTTACACTATAATATCAAAAGGTATGTTTTCAAGCCCGAGTCAAGCTACGCTTACATTCCAAGATAGGCAGCTACGTTTACGTTCCAAGATACGCTTAGGTCTACGTTCCTTCAAGTTACACTAAAATATCAAAAGGTACGCTTTCAAGCCCAAGTCAAGCTATGCTTACGTTCAAAGATACGCAGCTACGTTTACGTTCCAAGATACGCTTAGGTCTACGTTCCTTCAAGTTACACTATAATATCAAAAGGTACGCTTTCAAGCCCGAGTCAAGCTATGCTTACGTTCAAAGATACGCAGCTACGTTTATGTTCCAAGATGCTACGCTTCAGTCCAAGATATGCTTACGTTCCAAAAGATGTCAACGTTCCAAGCTACACAGCTACTCAGCTGCGCTTACAGATCTGCTTATGTTCCTTCAAGTTACGCTATAATATCAAAAGGTACGCTTTCAATCCCATGTCAAGTTACGCTTACGTTCCAAGATACGCAGCTACGAATTACGTTCCAAGATACGCAGCTACGAATTACGTTCCAAGATATGCTTACGCTCCAAAAGATACTGTTACGTTTTAAGCTACGCAGCTACTCAGCTACGCTTATACACTCCAAGATACGTTTAGGTTACGCTACAATATCAAAAAGTACGCTTTCAATCCCGAGTCAAGCTACGCTTACATTCCAAGATCTGCAGCTACGGTTACGTTTCAAAATACATTCTCACAAAGACGCTTTTGAATCCCTCAAGATTTCCTTCCCCCAAGATTAAAAAACTTTCACTGTGAATAACACTAGTTAATATCTGTTTGGCAGAAAATACTGTACAAAATTTCTTTACTATCCAAAAATTTAGGTGGGCACTAGGCATAAGTCTACAACATTTCAAATTTAATTAAAAATTGGCTGGTAACCAGTTTCTGCTAAGCAATACTATTTTGTGCTAACTATAAGCAAATTGTTTAGCCAATACAGGCTTCATCAGTGTGGGCCCTGCCACGATCGCATTTCAAGCTGCATCATGGCAATGCAGTAGTCTGGATCTGGATATTATACATAGAAAGGTTTGTGGTGGTACCGCAAACCTTTCTTTATCGTATTTCCACCATGTGGCAAAGTTTCAAATCCTACTGATCTGGACATTATTATACTCCGATAAAAACATATACCCACACACACATGCAG
Source organism: Asterias rubens (assembly GCF_902459465.1). Classification (NCBI taxonomy): domain Eukaryota; kingdom Metazoa; phylum Echinodermata; class Asteroidea; order Forcipulatida; family Asteriidae; genus Asterias; species Asterias rubens. Next base: position 5,969,341 of record NC_047081.1, on the reverse strand, counting down.
AGTAGTATAGCAAAAGTCATGCAACGCATTACTGCATGCATTTACACTGCATGCACAACACTGATGAATTATTCATGAGCCAACCGCAACGCAGCCTCTGATTGGCTCCACTGGAAAGTCGGGGGAGATTTGCCGAAAAACAATAAAAAAGTTAAGACCCGTCGTTGCAAATGTCCTAGACCTTGGTGAGCACAGGAAATCAGAGAAACAGAGCGCCCGCTAGCGTTCGTTCATTACAAGCGTGTACAGTTTTTGCCGTGCATAATCGGAACGTTGGTTGTGTGTGACCACGCAACACCAATGGTCTAGGAACCTAGACTATCTGGTCCTTTGTACTTTGCCATTGGTCCAATGGGATAACCCGTTAAGACTGATTCCCCGTAGCATTCCCAGAAGTCTCCCATTGCGTTCAGATACAAAGATGTGAACAAATCCCATCCACCCTGGAGACTAGGGTAGAAATACATGAAGAAAAGACACATCAAACAAAATATTCTTTAGTGCAGCTCAAGACAAGACTACCTCCCTTCCCCCACCACCTCAAGCCTTCCCCATGGGTTTCATCATTGCAGTGCCCCCTATTCATTATACCCTTGAACCATTGAGTGCTTTGAGCCCATCAATCATGTATCCATTGATCCTGTTGTGATTAAAAATACTACAGCTTGATGTGGGAACCATTGAATTTGACTTGTCTTTGCCATTTTATATTATAAACGATTAAGAGTTGAGCAAAGACGAATTGAGTAAAGTGGGATTTGAACCAACGACCTCAGGTTCAAAGTGCGGGCACTTTAGCAACTGAGCTATCAAGCTCTATGTTGGTGGTCTCTATAGTTTATTAGCTCAGTTGGTAAAGCGCTTGCTTGTTAAAGGCAGTGGACACTATTGGTAATTGTCAAAGACTAGTCTTCACAGTAGGTGTACATGTATCTCAATATATGCATAAAATAACTAACCTGTGAAAATTTGAGCTCAATCGGTCATTGAAGTTGTGCGATAATAATGAAAGAAAAAAACACCCTTGTCACACGAAGTTGTGTGCGTTTAGATGGTTGATTTCGAGGCCTCAAGTTCTACATTGTAAATCTGAGGTCTCGAAATCAAATTCGTGGAAAATTACTTCTTTCTCGAAAACTACTCCACTTTAGAGGGAGCCATTTCTCACAATGTTTTATACTATTAACCTCTCCCCATTACTCGTCACCAAGAAAGGTTTTATGCTAATAACTATTTTGAGTAATTACCAATAGCTTTTAATCCGGAGGACATTGGTTCAAATCCTGCTCTTATAAATGTTCAACCCCAAATCATGTAAAATTTACCCAGTCAGTTTTCTTTGTGGTTTTATTAAATTTGTGTCATAAACCTATACAAAAGTGATTTGTGTTATACTTAAAAACTGCTCAAAAGCCCAAACTCCCAGCCTCTGAAATGTGTAAATAGTTGTTTCGCACTTCTGCACTGTTAAAGCCCGGTTCATACTTCCTGTGAATGCGAATGCGAATGCGAAGCGAATGTTGACGTCACAAATTCGCAACGAATAATTAGCAGCAGTTCAGTAGTTAGCAAAAGGAGATTTGTGACGTCACATTCATGTCAAACTCGCTCCGCATTCAGATGAAGTATGAAACGGGCTTAATTGTTTACCCAATATTGTAAAAAAAAATGTTCATTGTGCTTCACATTTTCCTTTTTATGTAAATGCTCATTGAATTTCCTGCACTTTTGTAGCACATTCACGGTCGCACTCTCAGGTTTGATACTTTATTCTTTGAGGGCAAGGTAGATTCTTGTGAAAATTGTTACTTATTTTTTAGCCAATCATGTCAGTCATGTGAAAATAACTGTGCTGTTTGTGAACATTGGAAGTTTGCTTGGATGTTTCATCTCAAGCTGTATACTTGCAAAAAATTTGTTCATCAGTGTTGTCAAATTGCTGTCACAACTGTCCCGCCAAATTGGTTTGTGTAGCGTTGCTGTCTGTTAATTTGCACCGTTTAATGTACAAGTTGTAAAATGTACAGTTCGTCGGCTCAGGACTATATTGCAGTTTGTATGAATTTCATAAAATTACTTTTACACAGTTTGGAGCTTCTGGTAAATGGAGTTCATTTATCTTCAAAGTTAGTGATTTGCAAAAAAGAAACATTCATTTTCGAAGAAAAACAGTGTGTGTGCCTCTGCCCTTTTAATCGTAAAGGAAATGAAATTGCAAATAACTGCCATAACACTTACACAACGAAGTATCCTGTTTGTACACCCTTGAAAATTGTGACAAAAACTTCAAAAAGCTGGGTTCAATTTTTTTAGGTTCATCTCGAGATATGTTGTCAATATCACCTTACTGCTTTGTTTTTTTGACATCACGCTTTCCTTCTTGGCAATTAAGATCGATACACATCTAAAAAATCAGTCCGAAACTCTTTTTGAATTTAAGCCATATAATATAAACGTTTAAACAAAAATGTCCACCTCATTACAAACTGTACTTTCAGAGAAATGGTACGGTACACTGATATTTGGTTTTATCTGAACAGGAATTAGTTAAATTGTAAATTTGTAGTGTAGTGGCAATACAGTAGTACATGTATAACAAGGAAAACATAAATCAACAAACCCCAAATTCAGGTTGGAGTACTTAGTCTCAATTTTGACTCTGCTGAATGAACGAGCAGTAGTATAAAAGAGGAAAACAGATCCAAAACCACAAATTCAGTTTGCAGTTTTTGGTCACAATTTTCACTCAGCTGAATGAATCGCTGAAGGTTTTGTTTAAAGATGTTATAACTAATTATTGATTGATTGATTGATTGAGTGATTGATTGATCGATTGATCGATTGATTGGTTGATAGCTTGATTGATTGATTATTGCTTTTCTTCAGATCCCAATGATCTTCCAGAAGGAGCGGTGTACCAGAAGCAGATCGTCGACGGTGACGTCATCCACACGGATACCTACTACCCGGTCAAGACTAGAGAAGTCACCAAGAAGACCACTCATAAAGAAGCACCCCACTATGAGGGCATTGGACCCCAGGATGAATCTGGACTGCCTGTTGGACTCAGAGCGGTAAGGTCAAAGGTCACTCTCTCCCGCTTCAAAACTAACTCGAAAACGCACTTGTTATTAAGTATTAGCTTAAAAGTATCGCCATTAGTAAAGTTCCTTTTTCTATGGGCCAGGAGTGTCTTTCTGATAGACATGGCGCACTACCAATATCAATTATTGTTATTTATATTGGGCAGAGGCAAAAATATATCAGCGTAGTGAATGCTTTCGTAAAAAGTACCCCTATGACAGCAATATTGTGTCAGTTAAAGTTCCCGGAGACAGCAATATTGCTCCAATATTGCTCCATCCTGGCATTTTAACAAGTTTCGCTGGTTCCCATATAGTCAAGAGCTCGCGCTCACTGTTGTTAACCAGTGAACGGAGCTACAGATAATACTCAACAACAATGGCTGCTTCTACTAGCAGCGTGAGATTCACTTCGGTTTCCTATGCGGATTTTGAAGAACGTTTGAAGAACAAAGACGCAGAAAACTCCTTAAGGGCCACAAAACAAGCAGTACATGTTCTTGAACCACTTCTGAATTTTAAATATTTGAACTTAAGTGGAAACTTGTATGTTGTATCAGAAAAAAACATAATAAAATTGAATTTGAAAATCTGGAATCAGGTGAGCCAAAATAGTGTTGCTTTGATCAAGTCCTCAGCCTGAGGGGATACAAGAATATATTGCACTCGCTGTGACAATATATTTTTGTATCCCCCTCAAAGCCATCCAATATTATATAATTATTGTTATTAATACTGGGAAAGATTAAAGGTCACTTATTACCATTCAAGGTCAAAGGTCACTTGTTACTGGTGAAAGATAGTAATATACACATATTGACTGGCAACGAGGTAACTAGTATACATGTACGTCTATTCCCACGAGTGATTTTGAGTGACCAGAAGAGCGACCTACTTCCCGAGGCCGAAGGGCGAGGAAAATAGGCCCCTCTTCTGGTCACTCACGTACACTTACCGAATAATGCCAGTCAATATGTGTTTTATAACACAGCTCGGTCTTAAATGTCAAATAAGAACAGAAAAAGGAATTTTGTAGTTGTTGTTCACGGTTCAAGTAGAGAGAGGACGCTGTTACCGCGGGCACTATATATTCAAAGACTATTGCCCGCTCTGGTACTCCCACAAAACATGCGCGCGCGATCACTAGCCTATATTAGTTCATCCCACGTGACCGTGTTTCAGCCAACCAGAATACAAAACACGCAAGAGGTGTGTTATACAAATATTGACTTTGTTTTGTTAGGGTCAAAACTATTTCTTCTGAGTCTGATGATATTTCATGACATTTTCTCTTTTGTTGCAGCATGTTAAGGAGGAAAACAGGCACGACTGGTATAAAGAGATGTTCAAGACCATCCATAAACAGGATAGGCCAGAGGGTAAGGTCAAAGTTTAAAGGTCAATAAGTAAAGTTCAATTTGCAGTGTTGATTTATACAAACCCTAGTTAGTGTTACTGCATTGCAACACCATTTGGGGTGTTTAGCTGCATACTTTTTTCATTTGAAAAGGGCTGAATGTTATTGCATACGTTCGAAATGTGAAAAGCAAATTCCTGCAGCAAAAACCTTCGCTGGTTACAGCTAGTCAAAAGTGCTAATACTTTCAAAGAAATAAAGCTTTTATTTAGCACAACTGGAAAAGTGCTAAGAGTATACTGCTAAGTACAAAATAACTTTTCAAAAACGATGCAGAAATTGTTGCTGCACATTAGTGTGTATGCTGTGATTTTTTTTGTGTTGAACTTTGTTTTCTATAAAAAGAAATCATAAATAAAATGGATTCATGTTTGTAAGAATAATAAAACAATCCTGAATTTTTTTTAAGATTGAAAGTTGAAACTCTGGAATTGGCAAAACTCTTATCGCTCAATATATTTCAACTTGTTTCAATTGTGATACAAGTTCATTATTTGATAGTTTATGATAGTTTATCTCAAAAGTTGATTGTATTCCACCCAACTGCACATGCATAGTTCTTATACAGAGCAATGTTTGTAAAACTTTAACCAAATTCTGTGTAGCTTGACTAATAACAACCAATTAGCTACTAAGCTGATGCAACAACCAATAAGCTAACACCATTTGCTTGCTGACCACTACAAGTGGGTTTGAAACAATTGCAGTCACATGTTTTAACCGTTAATAACTAGCAGACAAATATAGATCAAATCAGGCTGGAAAAACCACTTGAAGATTAAAATGATGGATCAACAGTCATATGCAATATGAAAGAAACATTTTCATTTTATATTATGGAAACTATTGTATTTCACTTACTGAATGGCCATATCATAAAGCAATATTGTATTTGAAACAAATTATCAGAACTTGCTTAAACTGTAGCAAGTTGTGGTGAAACTTCTTTGTTTATCCAAGTTTGGATTACTGTTCCATTTAAAACACATCAGTAAGTTTGAAGAAAACCAAATCGACTTGCATAAAACTCACCCTGATATTCTGAGAACAGTTTTACAGCCAGAATATATTGGATGCAAAAGTAGATTTCTGTTAAAAGTAACAAAAAAAGGCTTGACACCATGTTGTTAAACTCTCTTTTGGTATTGGTTGATTCCTGGTGACCACACATACTCAAAAGAGAGGTTTAATAACTTCTAGCTGTCAGCACGAATTTCTTAACTTAGAATTAACAACTTGTAGTAATTTTCTTGCATGTTCAAACACACTCAAAATCTGCGCCATGTAACAAATTGCATAATGTTAAAGGGAGGGTACACGCTTGGTAATTGTCAAAGACCAGTCTTCTGAATTGGTGTATCCCATCATAACCTAACCATTAAGTAACAAGCCTGTGAAAATTTGGGCTCAATTGGTCATCAAAGTTGCGAGAAAATGATGAAAGAAAAAACACCCTTGTTGGACGAATATGTGTGCTTTCAGATCAGAATAAAAGACTTCTAGCGAGAAGTCTTTTATTATTTTAGTGAGAAATTACCTCTTTCTCAAAAACTACGTTACTTCAGAGGGAGTCGTTTCCTACAATGTTTTATATTATCAACAGCTCTCCAATGCTCGTTACCAAGTCAGTTTTTAAATTAATTTTTGTTTTGAGTAATTACCAAAGGTGTACCTTCCCTTTAAACCATTACTAACCTTCATTTGTTTTTCCCTTTTTCTTTGTATTTTTCTCTGTTCTTTCATCAGATGATATAGACCTATGTTACATGGATGCCTTGATGAAAGGTTAATCAATCACTGAATTCAATTTTTCGATTTGTTTGTTTCTCTTTCAATACTTACCCCTCACCCTTTATATGGTGCAAATATATTAAAGAGTGCACATGGTGTGGCATTCATTAAGAGGCTACTTTGGCTAGTGTCCTGTTAAATGTTTCCCCCATTGATCAAGAACAAAGTTTAGCTTGATCCGTTCCGAAAAATGCTGTCACCCTGTCATTCTTTGTGGGACATTTCATCGTCCGGGAAACTGACTAAGAAACACAAGGGAAACTGACTGTTCATTTAATTTATACACGTGTAAGCTATGTCTTTTGTTTTAAGTTTGATTATGATGTGTACACTGTAGTTTGTGTTCCCTTGTCTGTCAATCACGTCTTTCATTTCAATTCAGTTCATTGCATAATAATTTATTCAAATCACAGCTAAGACCGAATTCCTCATGAATCACAAATAAAACAGCTACATGTATAGGGGGAATTGCATCAGTTTATGTTTGGTGACCAGAATTCATCAAATGCCAAATCAACTAACATTTGAACCCGGTTATGTGACCAGCCCTGTTTTGCCAGTAGAGTTAGCGACCTTATTTTCACTGAGTCCAAGATTTCAAAGACCTTATCGTAATTACTCGGTATGCGCGCTTTAGGCATTGAATGAGGTACATGCTGGTCTAGCTACAAGTAGCGCTCAAATTTGATCCCTAGCTAGACCGGCATACCCCTCATTCAACAGTAAGCGCTTGCACAATGAGTATTTGCGAAAAGGTCTGTTGTGAAGGCGTCTAATACTGCCCTCTATGCTGCGATATGAAGCCTGTTTGTCGTTAACCTCGTTGTTGTTTGTTATCTTGAAAAGTCTCTTGCTGTTTTGTCAAACTCATAGCATTAATCCCATCCCTAATGGCTAATAAGTCACAATTTGCTTGTTTGGCAAACCTTGACCCTACCCCAGACCCCCTACCTCCCCCTGACCAATCACCCCTTCAATTGGATACTTTGGAACACTAGGTGGCAGCAGACTAACCAGGTAAACTTCCATTGTTTACAAAGTTTTGAGCATGCGCCTGATACCGAGAACAATGGATTTACCTGATAAAGCCCGGTTCATACCTCCTGCGTATGCGATACAAATACTTGCAACGAATAGTTCGCATCAGTTGACTTGTGCTAAACTCCTGCGAAACTTTCGCTGCACAAACAGCGGTGCGACGTCAAAATTCGTATCACACTCTTATCGCAAATGCATGGAATGAGGTGCATGCTGGTCTAGCTAGGGATCCAGCATGTACCTCATTTAACAGTTATAGCAATGGGTATTTGCGAAAAAGGTGTATGAAGCATGAACTGGGCCACATACATGTAGGTTCCTAAAGATCCCCATTAACCATCACCCTGACCAGTACACTGCGGTGTATAACAATTGAGTGTACGTGTCAGCCCCTAATTCCCATACTAACAACCACTTGATCTATTTCTGTGTCTGCCCATGCAGAAGCTAATACGTATGAACCAAGCTACCATTTCCCGGATGAAGTGGCTTGCAAGGACAATGGTAAATAAATAGCTCAAGATGTTTACGTTGATTTTCTGTTGGGGTAGTTTGTACTATTGTAGCGGATGTCCACTTTTTCAGTCATTTTCACATGGCAGCTGCCTTTTTCGCAAAACTTTACACAACTTGCATATAAATAGCGGTCTAGTTCACCAGTCCAAAGCTCTGGTGTTGTTAGCAGCAGAGTGTGGGTTTGAATCCTGGTCATGACGGTTGTTCCCTTAATCAAGGCACTTTTAAAACCAGCTGCCTGTTTCGTGAAACTTTATGCGATTCTGTCATTCCACTTTCGCAACTTGTAGAAGTAATGCACTAACCAAAGAAATCTTGCTCAAATGGACTTAAAGCAGCAGTGTGAATTTTTGTGAAATCGGCTGCAGGAATTGTCTCATACGGGAATGTAATTAAATGACTTAAAGGTGGATTGGCCCATTAATAATATCACTGCATGAAACTTGGAAAATTGTCACCATGCATGATCTTTAGCCAACATTTTGCACGAATCAGTGTAGAAAGATTTGACGCATTGCTTCCAACTGATAAACTATTGATGTTACTTGTAAACAATCTTCAAACTAAAACCTTGCATAACAACTGTGCTAACAAATTGTATCATTCCTTTTTTAATAAACTATTGTTCAACTCCTGCGAAAAACAGCGCGGTGATGTCAAAATGTGCTTCGCATTTGCATTCGCAGACAGTTTGAACCAGGCTAAATGTACTATTTTTTCTGCCAAACTAATCCACTGCCTTCAATAATGTGAGATGAGTCTGTGATACTGTATGTGAATCTGAATTTTTGCATGTAGCCAAACTTAAGTTAATTTAAAAATGAGGGCACTGATTTGTTGATTGCGTTTTGTTGAAAATCTTATTTTAGTTATTTTCTTTGGTTGATTTTCTGTATTTTCTTTTGCTTTCTGCTTTGCATGGCTTTTCTTTCGGCACGGTTTTCCTTTTTTTTTTTTTTCTTCGCTCCGGTTTTCTGCCTGCACCACCAAATCTTGTGCTTGTTCTACTGTGGATTCTGCAATGCCACTCTGCACATGTCTGGTCCCCCGACCCCCCCTCCATATGTATCATCATGTGTAGATGATAATGTCTTTGAAGAAGAGAGACCTCCTGGCAAAGGTAATAAAGACAACAGCGCCCGAGTGGATAAGAGCACCAGACTCAAGCTCTGTTGGTTCTTATCAGCAGAGTGTGGGTGCAGGTCCCTGTTGTGACACTTGAGTCCTTAAGCAAGACACTTAACCATTATTTCTTCGACCTCGTGGGGCGTAAAGCCATATTATGTCCTGTGTGTTGTGTATAATGCACGTAAAAGAGTCCTTTGCATTTATCGTAAAGAGAAAGGTTTGCCCCGTTGTTCTTGGTTTTATTGGCTGCATATTGCGCCACAGCACCTAGTACACCAATGGTGCTATTTTATGGTTTACAAGGTGCTGTGGTGCAATACATGTATGTAGCCAATCAAACCAGGGACAGCGGGGCGAAACCCTTCCTTGAACGATAAGTGCACTGGGTTCTTTTACTTACATTACAGAACACTTGGGACCAATGCCTTTATGCCCTATCAGAAGGACGAATGAAAATCTATTAATGATGTTTTTGGAATACCTTTGCAAGAACCATATCATTAAAGGAACACGTTGCCATGAATCGGTCGAGTTGGTCTTTGAAAAGCGTTTGTAACCGTTTGTTATAAAATGCTTATGGTTAGAAAGATGTTTAAAAAGAAGAATACAATTATCCATTCACATTTGCCTCACAATTGCGTGGTTTTCTTTTTACTTTGCGAACTACATGTAACACGGTTGGTCATTTATGGGAGTCAAAAATTTGACTCCCATAAATGGCCGACCGTGTTTGTCGACGAGGTAAAAGGAAAACCACGCAATTTCGAGTGATACTTGTGTGGATCATTATATTCTACTTTTAAAATATCTTTCTTATCATATGCATTCTATAACAAACGGTTACAACGCTTTTTAAAGACCAACTCGACTGATCCAAGGCAACGTTTTCCTTTAAGAGGCTAGCATCCTTTTGGAGCTTGCTCGCAATTGCAGAGCAGTTCACCAAAAAGTTAAATTCAGCATATATGTTTACAAAGACTTGTCTTCTCATGTTATTGTTTGAAGCTAACATAGATTTTCACTTAAAAGGGCATGATCACTTGCTGTGGGATTGTGAGTAAATTGAGAATGACAGTTATATTATTAGTGCGTTTTACTTCATGTAAATGAGGTGAATTTTGGTGTTTGTTTTTATGCACGAATTGCATGTTTTAAAATTGTTAAAGGAAACCCTCAAGTGTGGTTGAGGTTTAAACAATGTATTTCAAACCCACTTTCTGAGATAGCAGCTCATATGATCGCATCAAAGAATGAAAAATTTCATGTTTCGTTTGTTATTCTTTTGGATACTCAAAAGTTCACGTCTTACTTGACAACGAAGTTCAGCACTATGCTGCAATATGTGGATATAGACCGTATTGAATATGACGCCGCACGGCTCAAATATCTGACCTACAAGATGGCGTCTGTGCGTGTGGGTGCGTGTGTGTGTGCATGTGCCGTAGAAATCAAACCGGGAATGTTGCGTGCTGCGTGTTTCTTTGATGTACGCGTTTAGACGCGCATACGGTTTGCCCTACAAGATGGCGACTTTTCATAGCAAAAAGGGGTGATTCAATACGGTCTATTGTGCAAAGAAGTATCTGCCTCTCAGAAAAAGAAGAAAAAAAAAAAAAGTCTTAAGAGAAAAACCTACTGAATAGCGACTGAAATGTTTGAAATAATATATTCTTCTTTTTAATTTAATTGCTACAGACCAGTGGAGTCATGACCCGACTGTGAATTCATCACCTCCAACATCACCCCCACAAAGGTGAGCCTTTAGTAACAAGACCAAACACATATTCCAAGGCGCATGATCAGCACAAAAAGGATCATGGTTGAAATCCGAGTCCTAGCAACACCGGTAACCATCATGGCGTGGAGATTTGGAAGCAATCCCAGAGTAGTTGACCTGGCACAGTTGCATGTTAAGTACAGCATGACATCAATACTGCCAGCTTGATATATTGTCACCTAATGTCATCATCAGACTAGTCTTGGATGCGCCTTTTGGGTGGTCAATGTTACTGTGCGTTATTCAGTGAAGTGCGCATTTGAGGCGATGCGGCGTTTACGCGTAAACCTATTGACCACCAAAATGGTGAGCGTGACACAGTCGCCACGAGTGACGTGCGTGCAAGGGGTCAATGGACCTTTCTATTGCAACGTCACAGCCCAAGTTCTAAGATGCGCCCCCTTTCTTCATATCAAAAGGTGTCTGAAAACAAACAGTGCCATCTCCATAAAATAAAAGAAACAATGTTTTCTTCCATTGATGTACAAATCATACCTTAAGAAAGTCCTGGCCCTGTTGCTCTGTTGTGAACATCTGATGTCACAGACTGGAAAGTGTGAAAGGGAAGCAAATTTTCTGTACTAGTTCAATCTGGTTGTCTGATTTGTTGGCCTTTAAGCAAAAATTCAGCAAAAGTGTTCTTAAATAATCTAAAAAAGCATTCAAAGCCTATGATACTTTTTTCCAAGAGTCAAATATTATCCCTGAAAAATGACTTTCTTTCGTGAATGGGCATGCATTTTTTTTTAGCTGATTGGCAGATTTTCTGTTTTTTTCTTTGCTTATGCCATACATGCACGTCATGATATCTGTTCTCATTCTGTATGTACATGTACAGACATGTCTCACCAAACACCAGTGCTCGCAATACTATCGATCGTTACCACCAGCAACCTCGCAGCATTATTGACTACGAACCAGGCACTTCATCACTGGCTGAGAGAGATAAATCGGTAAGACCTTGGCCCAATTTCATAGAGCTGCTAAGCACAAAAATTTGCTAAGCATGAAACTTCTTCCTTGATAAAAACAGAATTACATGTACCAACCAAATTTCCATTTGTTGCATAATGCTTGCATAATTGTTGCATAATGCTTGTTACTGGTATTGCTTGCTTATCCCGAAAATCAGGTGAAAATTTGGTCGGTAATCCTATTTAATCAAGGACGAAATTTCATGCTAAGCAACATTTGGTGCTTAGCAGCTCTATGAAAGTATGCGAAACATTGGAAAATGTCAATTCATTTGCGGATATGATGTTCACCACAATGTTTGTGTGGAGCATTTTTAAGCGAGATACGATATTATTGCAAAATCGTGAAACAACGTTTTTGTTTGCACCGTATTTGATGCAACTATTTGATTAAGTTTTGTTGTTTTGTCTCCTTTTCAGCCAACTTCTCACTTGTATAACCCACCAGTAGAACCAATAACTGCTGTGTAAGTACCACATGTCATTGTTTAAAAATAGTTGATATATAAAAGTGTACCGATACAACTTTATAAATTAATTTTCTATAAAACACAGCCAATTACTTACCTAGTTTCGTTTACAGTTTGACTAGTTTCACTAGTCATCCTCAGAACGAAGCACCACTAGTCAGTTAGTGGCGCTGTTTCCTGCTACGGCCACTAGATGGTGGTCTGGCCGCTTGTGTACTCCCCTGGGGTGGTACTTAGGGTATAAGTGGGTCCCATATGGGTTTGGTGTTAACTTTTTTTTAGCAGGACCAGTTAGTTTGTAAGTGCACTAGTCCATCACCTTTTTTCACTTCTCCATATTTCTGATGAAATACGGATGCCTTTCAACACTGAACTAGCCAGCCAATGCTGATAAATACAAATAATTGAAATACACTTTCACTTTCAGTTTGAAAACAAACCCATACTATCATTAAATGTTTTGAAAAGAACATTTTCAGAATGATTGAATCTTTTACAACTATAAACTAAGCTTTGAAGGTGTATTTTGTATTATACCTCGTATCTACATGTAGTTTATCGAACATAATAGAGAGGTTTCGCAAGCGTGCGGATACAGATACAGATACCGTATCCGTTAACGTCAGCCGTGTGTTGGATTTTGTTTCGCAAACTATAGGTATGTTTCACTTGAGTGCGCTCGCATTCATCTTGAGTGTTTTTCTGACAAACATGACCGATAGAGACCCCGTGTTTTATACACTGCATTTTTTCATTGTTTTGCTTGCAATGACTAATCAATCTACATCAAGCATGATACCAGTGAAAGCAATTCCGTGGGAAATGTTTTTGATCAGGGACAAAAATTCAACTAAAAGTCTGCAAAACAGTATTCGTTTTTCTACGACGTATTTGAGCTCCCGTTTTCGTTGCTTACGTGTATGCAAAATACGATAGACCCGGATACGCGTCACGTGAACACACAAAGTGTTGACGTATCAGTATCTGTATCTGTATCCGTACGCTTGCGTAACCTCTCTACTGTTTATATAGTGACATCATAGAGTTATATATAAGAACTAGAGGTCGCACTGGCCTACAGTGTATATACACGCTCCGGCATGCGCGCAGGCGGCCATTTTCTAAGTTGACAAAACTGGCATCTCACAGCGTGTGTTTGTGCGGCCATTTTGTAAGTTGAATAAACAGCATCGCGTGAGCGTTCAATAAAAAAAAAACTCAAACGTGTATTTCATATTCAACGCCCGTGCAAAATGACGCGCTTGTCATCTTGCGGTCCCGTGGCGTTCTTATATATAACTCTATGAGTGACATGGATCTCTTTATCATTTGTCCAGACAAAATACAAAGAGGAGTACCACCTTACCGAGAGATTTTGCTTCCTTTAATCAAGTACCAGCTGAGTCTCCGTCATCGAGACACGCCTCCTACAACGAACCCCCTTCCAGAAGCCCTAAACGAGGTAGGTGACATAGCCTGTATCTGTCTGTGTTAAGGGTGTAGTCCTGTCACTCTAAACCCCTTCCTCCCACAGGTAAAAGCTAGTAGCGGAGTGGCAGACAGTTGCATTAGGGTTTTCCCCTTACTCCCACAGGTAAAAGCTAGTAGCGGAGTGGCAGACAGTTGCATTAGGGTTTTTTCTATTGGAAGAAGATTAACTTGAAGATGAAATGCTGTATTATCCAAGGTGGATCAACAGAGGAAAGACAACCTGATGACACAAAATGCTGCATGGTTGAAACTAGCTAGTCCAACTGGATCAAGCAGGCTCCAGAGAACTGTTTCTCTAGTCAACTAGCAAAGTTTTTATCATGGCAGTTTGGTTATTCAACAAAGAATGTTTTGTTAACATTTTTGCAAGACACAAAAAGTTGATTTAACCATAGCTGGTAACTTTAAATATTAAGATCATACTTATTATAACATTATATTTTGCAAGTAATTTTTTTAAGAGCCAAATACATATTTTTCTGTTTGATATGTCGTTGCCTTGTTAGGTTGCTATGTTTGACGAATTAATTATCAGAATGCGTTTCAGTGAACAACAGACCATGTATGTTTGATTCAATGGCAAATTGACTAAAAGGTTGGCGCTCAAATTGCTCATTGAGTGTGGTTTGCTTAATTAGTTCAGTGTCTGGTTGTTGGAGTTCATATAGTTATTTGTGTGCACAATTCATGGAGACTGTAATGTTGTCATTACATTAAACATAAAGTGGTGACCATGACTGTATGAGTGTGTTTCCAACACTTATGTTTGCAGTGTTTAGTTTTAAGCATTGCAGTGACTTTTACATAACAGGGTGCCAGTTACCATCAAGAGTTACCATCAAACATAGGCCACGAATTTGTGGCTATGGTTAGGCCGAGTAAAAAAAGATACATGATTAGCACCCAGGTTTGTCAAAAAAAGGAAGGAGGAGGGGCTTTTTTTTTTTTTTTCAAGATGGCCGCAATTTTCTTTAAAATGTCAATATATCCATTGTTTTTTCTACTGCTCAAACACAATACATAAATGAAACATGTTGGTCAAGACATTCAGACCAGACATTCAGATTGTTTTAGCTGAGATCGTTTTAAATAACCCTTCCTTTTCTTCATTAAGAAAAAAACAAATGTGCAAAACAAATTTGCAAAACAAATAAAAAATAAATAAAAAAGGAGGCAGCCTCTGAAGAGAAAGCGGGCGGGGACGCTAAACATGTTCCTTTTTTACTTGGCCTTATGCAGCTGGACATCTGCGTCATCATATGTGGAAGTGTTGTTCATCTTTGCAACAACCCTAACAACAGTCGTAACCATAGCTGTAACCACCAATTTGGAAACGGCTGAACATTGTCTGCTTCTCTACTTTTTGGCGGACAATTCTCAAACTCATGAATAGATGTCCGAACTCCAAACTTTTAATATTTTTAGAAGAAAAGTTCATCCTTTCCATGGGAGACTTTGGAACGCTAGGTGGCAGCAGACCTACCAGGTGAAATTTCCATTGTTTACGTTCTGAGTAAAGGTACATTACTGTGAACAATGATTTACCTGGCAAGTCTGCTGCCACCTAGCGTCCCTAAAGTCCCCCATTAAACTGTTTGGGAAATTAAGCACATTAAGTGCTTATTTTTTGTAAGACTTTTTGAAAAAAGATCAACAAATTTAAAAGAAATCTTGTAGGAGTTTGAAACAAAACAATTACCCCACAAGTCAATTCTGTATAATCAAAACAGGGAAATGAAAACTCAAGACAAATTTGCAGAATGCCATTTTCAATCCATTTCTCTACATTTATAATTGTTGCTCACTTCACTTTTCCCCTTTAACATTTCCTCTCACTCTCTTCAGTGTGATCTAAACTGCAGTGTGTGTATTCGATTGAAACATGACACGCTTGAGTGTGTTTTGAGTAGAGGTAACAAAGCATGATAGATCTGCAAGATGATATCTGCTAGAAATGAAAACATAACAAACAGAATGCCATTTGCAAATTCATGACATGGGAGGTTTAGCTACACATATTTACCTGAACATGAATGTTAGCGTGTGAACCAGTTTTCAATTAAGTCAGGTACAAAAATTGCTGCCATATCAAACTTGCCCTTTGTCAGGTCAAAGCGTTTGTGGTTGACTGTACGCAAGCTGGAATGGGCAATAAATATGACGTCATCTGGTACAACCTAAATGCATTCATGTTCACGGTTTTCCTACACTAAGGGTGCAGCTAAACCTCCCTTATGTTACCTGTGAAATATCAAAATGTGTATATACTCATTCTATCGTCATGATCAAGAGTTGACTCAAGACTTCCCAACAAAAGATTAAACAGTTATAATTTTACCGCTACCAAAATCTGTACCGGTTTTAATTTACAAATTTTGGCTGATCAGTCAGTTTTGTTTGATGAAGATACAATGCCAGCCAAAATGATGGCGTAGTGGTGAGTGCACATTAACAATTACTTGTGCAGTCAAATTCACAACATGGCAGTTTTGGATGGCAAGAATAAAACAAAAAGGGATGAGACTTTATAGCAGTCATACTGGTTTTGGAATCCTAGCTCATGGTGGGCAAACTTGAATAAAACAAGCGCCATTAAACTAGAGCTAGGGTAATACAAGTTTAGAAACATTGTGCCCAATTGTTTAAAGGAACACGTTGCCTTCGATCGATCGAGTTTTTGAATCTTTGAATAGCCTTTGTAACCATTTGTTATAATATACATATGGTTAGAAAGATGTTTTAAAAGTAGAATACAATGATCCACACACATTTTCCTCAAAATTGCGTGGTTTTCCTTTTACTTTGCAATCTAACATGGTCGGCCATTTATGGTTGACTCCCATAAATGGCTGACCATGTTTGTCAAGTGATACTTGTGTGGATCATTATATTCTACTATTAAAATATCTTTTTAATCATATGCATTTTATAACAAACGGTTACAAATGCTTTTCAAAGACCAACTCGACCGATCCAAGGCAACGTGTTCTTTTAAAGAATGATGCAAAAGTTTAGGTAGACAATTTTGATAGTTTCCCTCGTTGGAATTTCACAACAGCATCATCAATTTGCAAAGTTTCTGTTTTTAAATGCAATAACGTTAATTTTTTAACTGATCAAAAAGACCTTTTGTGATGATACAATAATGACACATATTACAATATATTTTTATACAAAGAAATGTTTATATTCAAAATAAAAGCAGTTTCAAAAAACCAAAAAGAAAAAATAAGAATATATGTTTTTATAGTATGACGCATTATTGCATTAATTGATTTCACCACAAGGAATAAATTTCTGATTTCATTTTGCCTAAAGAAACTACAGCTCCATTGACACTCTAATTTCAATGAAAAAGATCTACAAATTTGTTTTATAAATTTACACTTCAAGTAATTTTTATCTTAAATCTTTGAATAGAATCTGATTAAAATTCACTATTCATTTCATAGTAGGCGTCATATGTGTCATTACTATATTTTTCAAATAAATTGCTTTCAATTTTGTTTATACTAACCCCATCATTTTCCATCTTTCCTCTGTTTTCTTACAACAGGCACGAACGCAAGCGTTTTCTCTACTAACCCTAACCCTAATAACCAATCTGCATCGGATGATTGCTTATTCAGACTAGGCTATTCAGCCAGTCAGAGCATATTTTCTCGTAGATCTGTACACCATTTACAAAAACCACCCTGTCAGGATTTGGTCTTGGATAGCAACACAGAATTTCCCCCTAAAATGTTTGCTGAACAAAAGATAAATGCTTGTTCAGGTACAGAAACTATTCATACAGGTTTCTTGAACCAATCATCTCAAGTCAACCGAACCCCAAAACAGGAAAAAATCAGAGTGAACACATTCATAGATGAAGGCTATAACTACAAATGTTTCACTGGCACTTCCTCAAAGAGTAATAATGAAATGTCACATTCCAAGCCCTGCTTTAAGCCACCACCTGGCGTCTTCAGAAAGCCCCGTTTAGATTTAGGAGGTGCTCCCACCCCTGTGCGGCCAAATGGAGCAATCCAGTCTGAACCAGAAGCCAACAGCAATGTGTTGAGCCCATGTAGACATTCCATTCAACAGCAGGTAGATAATAATGACAATGAAGGAAGTAACCAGTCGCCTTCAAGGTTTGGTCCTAGAGGAATGGCAGATGGATGCCCAGGGGTTGAGCAGACTATCCATTCTGGAACAGCTTGTGTTGTAAATGATGACAATCAGGTGAAGTGTCTTGACGATGATACTGGAGAGATTGTTCAGTCTCGTTGCCTTCCTCGCCCTACATCATTATTTGAGCCATATTCATTAGAAAGGGAGCAGAAGCGAAGTTCCAACCAACCCTCCTCTGCCTCGCCAAGAAGTGATGGGTTTACTCCCGACCTTTCATCTCGCCCCAGATCGGATGTGAGATCAGCAAGTGATGCAGAGAGGAGTTCATTTTCAATGGACTCTCAGAGTGATCGGTCAGGCCGCTCTGGCGACGATGATGAATGGGGGGCACACAGACCAGGATCCGTAAGCCCAGACCAGCTGGTTGCAGAAGGGGAGCAGAAACACAAGAGAAGTAGAGTGGAAGTCAAGCATCAGAAACTCAAGCACATCAAGAAGCATCGCTCAGAGAGACGTTCACCGAAGGATGATCATGAGGATATGGTTCCATACAGTGAGAGGCCCAATGCCAGGAACTTTGCACCCATGGAGAATAGACGGGCCATCTCGGCTGAGAACCTCTCCATGGCTGTTAAGTCCCCCGCTTTCAACCAGGAGTCATACCAAAAGTACGCCACAGGACTCAAGAAGGCCAGTCAGCAGTCAAAGACCTATGAAGACCTTGTCCAATTCTACTCCAAGATAAAACAGCACCTAGAGAGTGAGGAAAAGGCAAAAGTAGAATCCATGAAAGAAAAATACATGCCTAAACCAGCTCAACTGGAAGTGTTTTACAGAACTCTGCAGTACTACTCAGAGCTGGAGATGGCGATTGAGTGTGGAGAGGATATGACTGATAAGGCAAAGCATGAAAGCTTCCGCTGGAACATGGGAAGCGATGTAGGCCTCAAGAAGAGAGAAAAGGACATCTTTGAGTTGTATGACTTTTATGAGAAGCTAGAGCGTGGTGCAATTGGGACACCTACAGGTGAAGAAAGGTTAGAGCAGATACGAATGAAGACATATCTTCAGAAGGCCAAAGAACTAGAAACAAGACAGCTACGGGTGGGCCAACTCTACAGCTGGTATGAAAATATGGACTCCAAGGGAAGCACTACACCGTCCTTTGCTAACAGTCAAGTTGCATCTCTAAAAGATTTTGATAGCACAGATGGTCAGTCTGAAGAGGTTGGAGGTGGATTACCCACAAGTTACTCTCCCAGCAGCTTTAAAACTAACGTCACAGAAAGTCGAGTGCCAAGCCTAGATCCCAGCTTAGCAGATCTGGAAGCTCTTATTCCCAGGGTTCCTTTAGTTGATCCTCCTTTGGAGAGCTTCCAAAACACACATCAACCACTAGGAAAAGCAAGTACACTGCCGCGCTTGTATTCCAAGAAATCAAATCGCACCTATTCTCCTGTCCCGATGCCGTCTTTTGAGCTGAGCAAGTATGAAAAATCAAAGGCAGATGACCAGATGGACATAACGAACAGCGAGGCAGAAGTGAAAAGGGAGGAGTTTAATTCAAGTCTCTCTGAGCCCCCAAGAAGCTGGGACAAAGGAGATACTCTACCTGGTCGTAAAACTCCACCGTTTATGGTTACCGGTAGACCAACACCAGTCACACGTAGGAAGAGTTTTGACAAGGCAATTGAAGGCAAAGATCAACAGCAAGAGGAAGTCAAGAGGACAGGTATTAATGATGGTCCAAGTAACAGTGTGCGGAAAGGACCAGGACATTTGAGTGATCTTGCAAGTGTACCTGTAAATTCAAGTCATGAGGGTGTAGCAGGCACTCCTCCTGCCTCTCCAAGAGAGGAAGTTGTGAGACCCGGAAGCCCTGAAGCAAGAGCCCCTCCAAAGCTTCCTGAGAGGTCAATGTCTACAGGTGTCCTTGGGATAACACATGTCATTGGCCCAACTTACAACCCAGGCCTTGGAAGACTTCAACGATGGAATAGGGCAGACCTGTCACAGATCGAAGATGAGGACTTAACACCAGTCAAGGAGGTTCCATCACCTGCAGAGTCAAGAAGTAGGGCTCCCCCAATAGGCAAAGTAGGGAAAATGCAGTCGGAATCATCCCTGCCAACGGCTGCTAGAGGTGCTGGGAAATCACTTGCAAAGAACGGCATGAAGAAATTTGCAGAGAGTCAGAATGAGCTGAGTTCAGGGCCTAGTTGGGGAGATTTCAATTCGAGCCCACAGCCGTTTAAGCCTGTGGGTCATTTAGGCTGGCAGCGGGATGACACTGATCGGGAATCTAGTCTGGCTTCCTTTGACCTGGAGCCGATGGACGACCTTACAGAGAATGATGGTGTTGATACCCGTTCTATGACCTTTGACCCCTTTGGTAGAGTTTCTCATCGTGATATGCCGACACCTGAAAGGATTAACACGCATCAATTTCATAGTGCGGCAACATCTGAAACATCTTCTGATCAACAGTTCAAAGGGCAATCTTTGAATGACTCTTCCTCGTTGCTTGACCACAAGTCTAAAATTCAGCTGTTTGAAGAGAAAATTGTTGAGCAGAGCAGTGGAATTGAGCATCAACCCGTACCGACTCGAGAGTTGAGGAATTTTCGCGATGATGTCAAGCCACAACCATCACTAGTTATCCCTATAAGGACCACAAGTGAGAATCAGGTCACTAAGGTGTCCAGCAAGGCACATGGTGGCTTGGTTATTGGAATCTTCAGTAAACCACAGCCTAAACAAGAAGAGCCTAAACAAGAGGAGCCACCAACCATCTGGCCACCGACTCCGTCACCTCAGTTGGGATTTTACACACCTCCTGGAGAGTCCAGTTTGACCCAATCACTGCCCCGGAACTTCCAGTTATGGAGTGATCAGAGCAAGGGCAATAAGATACCCTTGGAGGGTGCAAACCTCCTTCGTAATACCTCAGCCAGTGCTGACTGTGCTGGAGTTGATTGGAGTACAGGCGAATCTTTGAAAGTCATCAAGAGGTACGCCTTCTCAACAGATGAGGTTTACGAGGAGCACACACCTGTTGTGTCAAGAAATGTCAGCCCTGTGCCTCCGAGCATGCTCAGGAATTACTTGGTTAGTGATTCTCTTGACTCGACTGTTAGTGACAGAACCAGAATAGCCTCACCTGATAAACCACACCAGTACACTACAGAGGAGTCTACTTACTACCACAGCAGCCCAGTCAACAGGCACAACAGGGACTCTGAACAAGCTAGGCAAACTCAAAAAGGACAGAATACCCTCTTAATGAATGCACTCCCTCTTCAGAATCTGGATGCGATCAAAGACGATCGCTCTGAGTCAACACAAGATGCTTACACTCCTTCTTGCTCCTACTCGCCAAGTTCTACCCCTAGCCAGGACTACACGGATGAGATCTCCTTCACGCTGAATCAGTTTTACTCTCAGAATGACACCTCACAAGGCAGCACTCAAAGGTCACAGTTAGATGCTACTCCAGGCAACTGGGCAGAGCCAGAATCAGAGAATGTCTTCTTCTGGGATACGTACATTCCTGAGAAGTATGACAGTAAAACAGCATCGCCTAAACGCAGCCAACAGCAGAAAATGAGAAACTTGGATTCTACAGAACATTCACGGACTGGTAACCGCACCCCAACAGGGGATTGGGTGGAGTCTTATAGCACCCTTCAGGCTTTGTCCCCTGAACCACCTGAATGTGAAGATACATCAAGTCCCTACTATCAGCCACACCCTAATCCTACCAAATACTCCAATCACACAACTTCCGAACATCCACAACAAAACAAAAACACCAGGTCAAAAGTGGTTACACACAGGACAGATTCACCTTCCCAAGGGAAAGTGGCCACAATACCCCAGTCAAAAAAAGCCTATCCAGTTCCCCCTCCCAAATATCCACGGGGACACCCTGTAGATAAATGGCACAATCCGGTAGTTGCAAGCGGGTATCAGAGTCCCAGGCCACCTCCATTTTATCAAGGGGACGCTTTGGCCCCTCAAAAGTCTTCAACCTTGCCGCAGCAGAGGAAAAGCCCTAGAATGAAAGGTTAACTACTGATTCATTTTCCAGTCTAATCACATACGTGTTCTCTGTGGTGACGTGTTTCTTTCTCTGTGTAGTGTTTCCTGCTAAAACCGTTAATTTTTTCATTTTGGTTGTCGGTAATTTCCATCCACATTTTCCTTCTATCGCTTTTTGCATGTCCAGTCATATGCTTCATGTACATGCATGATTATATTATATCCGTGTTGTTATTCTGTTGCACGGTTAATTTGCATGGTTATATATTAGAGCTTCTTGTTTCAACTGCAGCAATATTGAGGTAATTGTATTGTCTCCCTTGTCGCCCACTTTATAACTTCAGAGAGAAAAATAATGTACAATGGTGAAATTCACATTCCTCTCACTCAGTTTTAACTTTGTGAATGAAGGTTTTCAAAAGTTGGTTTTGTTATAGAATGTTTTGCCCATAATATATTTTTGGGAGTTTCTTTAAATTGAAAATGAAAGGATACTGATACTTGTCAAGTGAAAGAAGTTGGAAAGTTAAATTTTCACAAACGGATGAAATTCCAAAATGTCCTTACATGCAGTGGGGATTTTGTTTTTGGTAGTTCAATTGAAATTTTTGTATAGAACTGCAAATTGGTCAATCAAGTAAGTACCAAACATAACGTCAAATTAAGATGTTTTATGTAAGGTATTTGTTGCATGTCTTTGTAATCTGCCTGGTTTGGGAGTTAGGTACACCTTGAACTTATACCAAATAGCAAAACTTTTGTTCACCAATTCGGGGTTTGAAACTGTGTTCACGGCCTGAAATTTGTGCAGTTGATGTAGATGATTTATTAACACAAATAAGACAAAGCTACAAATGCTACTGCTACATCTTATCTTAAAGCCCAAACTTGTTGGTACTTTTGTTCAAATTGGGCAGAGTTTCACACTTTTTTTGCGAGTGTGTGGTGTCTGCCTGGTTGCAGGGCAAGTTCTAGTACTTGCTTTAGAAAAGTGAAAAAGCCTTCATGTATACAATGTTTGGGTTTTTGGTGCAGTTTATGGCAATTATGTTCAAATTCTTTTGCTTTGTTGTTAAATGCTGCCGAACTGATGAGTTCTTGAAATATATTGTATAATTATTTTGATTGCTATATTTTACCTTTTTATTTGTAGTTGGGTATTTAAAGGCAGTGGACACTATTGGTAATTACTCAAAATAATTATTGGCATAAAACCTTACTTGGTCACAAGTAATGGGGAGAGGTTGATAGTATAAAACATTGTGAGAAACGGCTCCCTCTGAAGTGACGTAGTTTTCGAGAAAGACGTAATTTTCCACGAATTTCATTTTGAGACCTCAGATTTAGAATTGGAGGTCTCGAAATCAAGCACTCTGAAAGCACACAAGTTTGTGTGACAAGGGTGTTTTTTTCTTTCATTATTATCACGCAACTTAGACGACCAATTGAGCTCAAATCATCATAGGTATGTTATTTTATGCACATGTTGAGATTCACCAAGTGAGAAGACTGGTCTTTGACAATTACCAATAGTGTCCACTGTCTTTAAGCAGCAATGTGCCTTTTATTTTGTTTCATGCCATCTACAAACAGCAACGTTTTCCCAGTCCAATCAATCACACTGATAACCAATGTACACCTTTGGTTTAATCTTATACAAATGTACAGACAACTCTTGTTACAAGATCCCTGGGACTGGCCAAACAAACTCTTTATAACAGAAACCTTGAAAGGGCGGTATAGCATATTGACCCATTTCACCTGACATCATCATCAAACAAATCTTGAATGCGCCATACTGGTGGGCAATATCACTGTGCGTTTTTATTACACGCGCACAGACGCCATCTTGTAGGGCAGATATTTGAACGGTAACGTTTCAATACGGTCTATACAGACCCTTTATGTAGATTTTTAAATTATAAAACTGTAACATTGTTTATGACGGACTTGTTTGTTCGTTGCGTTTGTTTGGGTTGCAGAACTCTTGACAAACTCTGTTTGAAATAGATGGCATGAAACGCTATTATCAATGTGTTATTTTACCATGCATGTTTTCTCCTATTCAGCTGTGTCAGTGTGGGGTCATCTTCTCTCTATCTCATTTGCATGAAACTGTTTCTTGTACCCCAATAATGACTGTTTCTTAGTAACCCCTTATTTTTGAATGTGGGCAAAGTTTTGTGGTATATTGCTATGTGATAATGGATGCATGATATGATTTGACTATTTGATTGTACGATTGACAAACCATGCAAGTGTAGATAGAAACCCAGACGACGTACCTCTTTGAATGCCAAACCAGAACTAGAAAATTCAAACTCAACTTAATTTATTGACGTTTTAAGTTTTTTTATACAAAATGGTAAAAATATTTCTGTTCACATGGAGATGGAATCTCATACATTACAGGAGATTTATTCTCAGGTATAAGAACAAAGTATGTCTAAATTAAAACTGTGGCCAGTCAGTATAAATTGTGGAGGGGCTCTTCGGAAAGGTGTTACGAATGTCGCTTAAAACAGGACGAGCATCAGGCTCACCATTTGTTTTTTAAACAACAAAAATTTAATAAAAACGTTTTGTTTTTTTCACACAGAAATATTATCATTTACATCTTCCTCAAGGGGTGCTCTTAACTGGTGCTCTTGTAAAAGAAATTTTCACAGAATTGTTTTTATCAATTTTGTGAAGTAGTAGCAAACCTATATCATTTCTTTGAGTAGTTGTGTAACTTATCAAGACTCAAATTGAAAAAAAAATGTTGCCTTCCCTGTCATCGAAAATACCTATAGAATGGTTGATTGTTGACAGTCATTTTCTTGGGCAAGTTGACAGTTGTTGGTTACTAGTCACCCCATCTGGTTCATTGCTTGCCCTTTGATCCCAAAGGATTTGGTGTAATTTCTCTCATTTGGTTCAGAGTTTTATTTGTTTTCTCTTCAGTTGTTGCCCTTTTCAATCTTTTCAGTTTGTTAGATATCTGTGTAATTCTCTTCTTACTTGTTAGGGGAGGTACAACATTGGTATTTAAAGACATACATTGGACACTTTTGGTAATTGTCAAAGACCAGTCTTATCACTTGGTTGTTTTCAACTTATGCATAAAATAACAAACCTGTGAAAATTTGAGCTCAATTAGTAGTCGAAGTTGCGAGATAATAAAAAGGGGGGGAAAAAAACCTTGTGACACGAAGTTGTGTGATTTTGAGACCTCAAAATCGAATTCTGAGGTCTCGAAATCAAATTTGTGTAAATTTACTTCTTTCTCAAAAGCTATGTCACCTCAGAGGGAGCCGTTTCTAACAATGTTTTATACCATCAACCTCTCCCCATTACTCACTACCAAGAAAGGTTTTATGCTAATGATAATAATTATTTTGAGTAATTACCAATAGTGTCCACTGCCTTTAATCAGTATCAAAGCCTTTGCAAGCTTTCTGGGACATTTTTTTAAGTTGGGGTTAAATCATGAGAAAGGGAAAGTGTGCACTCCTCACCCAATTGCAAAGTAAAAAAAATAAACTGTTTTGCTGATGATGTTTTTTGTGGAGTGTTTAAAGGCAGTGGACACTTTTGGTAATTACTCAAAATAATGATTAGCATAAAACCTTTCTTAGTGACAAGTAATGGGGAGAGGTTGGTGGTATAAAACATTGTGAGAAACAGCTCCCTCTGAAGTGCCATAGTTTTGGAGAAAGAAGTAATTTTCCACGAATTTGGTTTCGAGACCTCAAGTTTAGAACTTGAGGTCGCGAAATCAACCATCTAAACGCACACAACTTCATGTGACAAGGGTGTTTTCTTCTTTCATTATTATCTCGCAACTTTGATGACCAATTGAGCTCAAATTTTCACAGTTTTGTTATTTTATGCATATCTTGAGATACACCAGCTGTGAAGGCTAGTCTTTGACAATTACCAATAGTGTCCACTGCCTTTTTTGAAAGCCTCTACTCGGCATGTTGCATTCTCCAAAATCTTTGACCAACCAAATTCCTTTTTTGCACAACATTTTACCTTGCTGGCTTTCGGGACATTCACTCTTGTGGACATTTTAATTTGTGTTATAAAAAGTACCAACATTCTTTAACATTTGAGGGGAAAGATTCTATTTTAAGGATTCGTTTTATTTTATGGGAAAAAAAATCCATGAAAATTAAAATGTAGCACTAAGAAATGTGTGACTTCACAGAAAATGTTAGCAAATTAAGTCATGGTTAAACACTGTTTTCACAGGACTAATGTGTCCACTAAGATAATTAAGATAAAAACCATTCTTGGTACTTTTCTTTTGAAACTAGGAAATGGAGACAGATATTCTTCTCTTAATACCAGTTGGTGTACCCTCCCTATCATGCAAGAGGCTTAGATATGATGTTTGAAATCTGTGACTTCCATTATCAGATATTGGACATTTTAAGAGAGTTGAACAAAATAGTTCCAGTGCTGGGAAAGGTCAAAGTGCAAATTAGGAAATATCTACAATATTGATTGGCCATAAGTAACCTCAGGTCTCATAGGGGTTTCTTTATCGTGAAGTCAAAAAGAGCGCAGTCTTTAAAGATGGTGGCATTGCTGGGACATTTGATTTCCTGGGTAGGGTTTGTTAGGGGTCTAAGACTTAGGCATGGTTTGTGAATCAGTAATAAAGTACGACAAACTTTACAAATAGTTTGTATCGACCAGACAGAATACATGTACAGATTAACTCACAAACATTTTAACAAACACACCCGACAGTACAACTCTCTAACAAACATGTAGCTGCATGTAACCAATCACACTCCTCGTTTCATCCTCCTCTCCCATTCTGCATATACAACAGAGGAGCCCATTCGTTCATCTAGCAGGCCACAGTCTTCTACTTTGCCTAGAGCAAAGAGCAAGCCTCGTCCCGATAGTAGCGGTCTATCCGCGGCCGAACGCCTAGGCATCAAGAGTCCACCCCCTCAAAGGACTCAATCAACAGGTGCATATATTTACATCAATTTGCATAAATTTGAATAGCTGAGTGCTTTCTGCTTCTTCTTTTTTTATGGAACCTCGGCTGTGGTTTCGCTTGAAAGCTTATTGACAAAATTTTCTTTTTATCGCTGCTATGGCTAAAAACTCGCCAAATTTCTTTTATGGTTAAGATTCCTTTATACAATAAACCTTGTCAAAAAAAAACTTACAAATTAAATCCCTGAAAACCAAGTTAATTCCTGAGAACCCTTTCAAAAGCCTATCCAAGACCAGCCTGCTAAGTTTCCTTTTCCCTTTTTTCAACCACTGAAATTTTCCTTCCTAACTCTTTCCCTCTTGCAACCTTGATCTTTGAAGATGCCTTGCCCGCTTTCTTGCCTAAATGATGATAGAACTAGGAAGTCGAGGAAGTTACAAACCTTTGAGATACTGAATGAAAAGTTCTTAAAAGAGAAGTAATACTTGATCAAAAGTTACAACCAGGTTTTGAGGGCTCCCATCATTATGTCATACTATATCAGCTATGACAAATAATTTTCTTGTTAAAATTACTTGGTGCATTGTGCACGCACTGCTAAAAAAATGGTCCTTTCTAAACAAAAAACAGTCTTATGTCAAGAAAACTTTTTGTTGTGACTCCATGAAATCTTAATTTAGAAAAAAAATTCCAGTGTGACACCAGAAATGTTTTCCTGAAATAAGGTTCTTTAGCGATGAAAAAAACCCATGTCAAATTGTACTTTTATAAACTGTCATAACCTTAAAACTAAAAACCACCCTCTTTCGATTTTCTAGAATGAGTGTTGAGCTTTCGTTTGGTGTGATGTTCAACAGGGGGTGCTATTGAACCTTTTTGAGAAAAACCGCGGTTGAACTTGTTATTTTTTTGCTTTAAAAAAATGTATTCTGTGTACCAAATGGTTAAGCAGTGTTGCATACGTGGATGTATTTTGAAATAACATCAACTGTCAAAGTTAATTCTAAGAAGAAAAAAAGAAAAAAACATTTTCTTGTTTTGGCAAAATATTAGGCGATGCAACTTCAAACCTACATGTATGTTC
Organism: Asterias rubens; assembly: GCF_902459465.1. Taxonomy (NCBI): domain Eukaryota; kingdom Metazoa; phylum Echinodermata; class Asteroidea; order Forcipulatida; family Asteriidae; genus Asterias; species Asterias rubens. The sequence goes on along the minus strand of NC_047081.1, from coordinate 5,941,470 downwards.
ACTATTAATTCTGTCTTGTCTAACGCTCATTGCATTTCAAAACGTTTTTCTCCCCAGCAGAATTGAAACAATTAACAAACTTAGAAATTAGTTAGATATTAACTTTGAGAATTAATGATACAGCTTTTTACCTTGGAATTAAATTCAAGCTTAGTAAATCTTAACATTAAGCAGATTTTAGTAGCCCCCTGAAAATGACATTTAGTTTGTTTTTCCCAATGAAAGGGTCTGGCAATTTGCTGAACTAACACACTGTTTGTGACATAAGAATGCTTTGGTATTAAAGAGCATGTAAGGGATGCATTAACCTTCTGTTTCAGTAGAAGTGCATGATGGAGCAGTGACCAGTGTGACATTTCTGTGGGCACTTGTAATTGCTTTATCTATGTCTGGAATGGCACAGAGTTCACGGTTGGCCTTTGGGATGGCCTTTGTTGCCCCATTGTCTTGGTGTCCCTTCAAAAGTTTGTAAGGATGAAATTCCAGGCCTGTTTATATCTACATATGTCAGCCCTGACTGTGACTTTGAAGCTTTTATCCTAAATTGCCGGCTTAAAGGCAGTGGACACTTGGTAATTACTCAAAATAATGATCAGCATAAAACCTTACTTGGTAACGAGTAATGGGGAGAGTTTGATAGTATAAAACATTTGTGAGAAACGGCTCCCTCTGAAGTGACGTAGTTTACGAGAAAGAAGTAATTTTCCACGAATTTGATTTTGAGACCTCAAGTTTAGAATTTCAGGTCTCGAAATCAAGCATCTTAAAGCACACAACTTCGTGTGACAAGGGTGTTTTTTTTTCTTTCATAGTTATCTTGCAACTCCGACGACCAATCGAGTTCAAATTTTCACAGGTTTGTTATTTTAGGCATATGTTGAGATACAGCAAGTGAGAATACTGGTCTTTGAAAATTACCAATAGTGTTCAGTGCCTTTAAATTAGTTGTTATTAATAATAGTAATAATAATACTGGGTTCTTATAGCACTTTATCACACCCCTACATTTAGGGGCAAATCAGAGCGCTCGTTTTTTTCCTGCAAGGTTTACAGTGCTATGGTTTGAAGTATAAGAAATATTCCGTTATATAGCGTCATGCAATGGTTTAGTGCTGTGGCGCAATATGCTGCCAATCAGACCAGGGGCCGATTTCACAAAGCAATAAAATTCATCGCAAGACAAATTTTCAGTATCACCATAGAGATTTGTATTGTGACATCACACTTTACTTAGCAACTACGATTGATTTGAAGTTACGATCAATTTGAGACCTTTGTGAAATCGGCCCCAGGAAAACTGGAGCGAACCCCATCTCTTTACTATAAGTGTACTGGGTTCTTTTATGTGCAATACACATTACTCTTTTGAGAGACATCATGGCCTTGTTTGTCTCTGCCAGTTGAGGGCGGTATTTCACTTGTACCTGAACAATACTGACAAGGGCGAGGTCGACTAGGCAACCCTGAACAGCTTGGAATGCACTGTTCGGTCGCAGTTAAAGGGACAGTGGGATTAAGACTCGCACTTCCTTACTGAAGACAAACAGTTTAAACATTTCTGTAATGTTTTGAAACACCCCAAAGCTGATGAGACATGTTTTATGTGATTACTTGGTTTAGTTTTCAGTCGCTCTGTCATGATGGTGACTGCTATGTTTTGACACCCCTATTTTTGAGACACCCCTATATTCCAACAATCCCTCATGATTTACATCGTCGGTTTGGGGTAAGGGTTGGGGTTAGGGTTGGGGTTAGGGTTGTTGTTAGGGTTCGGAATAGGAAAATACACCATGGGTGTCAGAACATAAGGGTGTAACTGTCATGATTACCCTTTATGCATGAGGACTTGTACTGTGTGCAAAGTTGCAAGTCATACGCAAAAGCTCAAAGATTTTCCACACTGCCAATTAACGAAAGCAACCTGGCAACCAGGACCGAAAAATTTCCACTGCAAATTCTTCGTACTTGGCACTCCCAAGCATTGCGAAAGCTGGAAATTCAAGTGTTACAAACGATAGCTTAACTACATGCAATCATGACTGATAACCTGGAGGTCCTGGATGGTATGTGATTTCACATATTGAGTTTATGTATTGAGGTACCAGGGGTCGATTTCACAAACTTGTCCTATGCCTAGTTAGGACGAGTAACTCATCCTAACTTAGGACGCGTCCTAGGAACGATTTCACAAAAGATAAGGAGGGTTCAATGCCTCTGACCACATAGGCTGGAACTCGTCCTAAATTCTAGGATTGATCCTAAGTTAGGAAGAGTTTTGTGAAATTGACCCCAGAAATACAAAGTTCAGTGTGCAGAAGTCATGGAATGCAATCTGTACGCAATTTTTGCATGCCCAATTCTCGATCTTAAAATGTAGTTATGCAAATTAGCATACATATGGTCAAGCGATTGGCAAGATTCTAGGTGCTGGGTTTAATTTCCTAAGATCATCGGAATGATACGTGAGAGTGGAAATATTTGAAATGGCTTCATTGAATACCAGTGTTCAGCAGAAATGTTTGGTTTGCAAATGAGGCGGCCACATATGCGGTTGGTATGCACTGCCACCTCGCTATTTGTGGATGACTTTGACGTTCTTGTGAAAATATTGTGACAGTTTTTTGTTTGCCTTTTTTTTAGCAGGACACTATTCAGCTGAAACATTCTCATGTTACTTTTATTGGATGTTTCGATATAACAATCAAAGTGGTCAATTATCTTGCAAGTGGTACATGAAATGCACCTTTAAGTTTATGGTTATTTTAATCAGTCATTACTGTGCTTTACCTGTTAGTAGTTTAATTTGTTTAATTTTCCTTATTATGACTGATGCTTATGTTTTTTTAAAGAAAGTTTGTAAATATTTACTGCATTCCAAAATGATTAGCACGGTTTCTAAAGGCACATTGGCCCAATTTCATATTGCCTGTAAGCATGAAAACTGCTTAACATGAAATTTCTTCCTTGATAAAAACAGGATTTACCAACCAAATTTCCAGGTGATTTTTAGGAAAAGCAAACAACAGCTGAATACCAGTAACAAGCAATATACAACAAATGGAATGGTTGGAATGGTTGGTAAGCCTGTTTTTATCAAGGGAGAAATTTCATGCTTAGCAAATTTTCGTGCTTACAGGCTTTATGAAATTGGGCCATGGACAGTGGATAATCCTGCGAGTTGGCATACATGAAATAACTGTTTAATACAGTCTACCTCAGCATACATGAAATAACTGTTTAATACAGTCTACCTCAGCATACCTTACTCAGTTGGGACACTATTATCTCTAGAAATTGAACAGGTCAATGCTATTTTAGAATTGAAGAAGTGGAAAGGTTGAGGATGTAATTGAACTATAATGTGAGTGTTTTGAATTGTTGGATTTTTTTTTTCTATGAGGTCAGGCGTTGAACTTGATTGAGAGCTGTTGAGCAAACCCCTTGTTTTTCTATGGATTTTCTGTAACCTAGTTACAAGTACATCTAATGCCTTGAAGAAGGGTGTTTAAGGCTCTACACCCTTTTACATGTACATATAATGCCTTGAAGAAGGGTGTTTAAGGCTCTACACCCTTTGACATGTACATCTAATGCCTTGAAGAAGGGTGTTTAAGGCTCTACACCCTTTTACATGTACATCTAATGCCTTGAAGAAGGGTGTTTAAGGCTCTACACCCTTTGACATGTACATCTAATGCCTTGAAGAAGGGTGTTTAAGGCTCTACACCCTTTTACCAGACACACAAAGTACCCTTTTCCAAACAGATTTGCATTACTGTATTACATTTTTGTTGCTAAAATTTACCAAAGAGATGTTTTCCTGTTTCATGCAGAACTTAACCTTCCTATTTTTTGTAACACAAAGCACAATATCCACAGATTTAAATTAAACTGACACAGTTTGGAGACAAGAGAGTAGAAAGCTTCCTTAAAATATTACTTGCTGAGGTGCTGTAGTTTTTGAGAAATTAGTAAAACAATGTCACAAAAACATTTTTTGGACATTGTGTTTGGTGTCCTACAAAAAGTACCCAAATTCGTCAATAGTACAACATTCAGTTGGCACATGTCTTTCAGTTGCCACTTATTTATCAGTGAATGCCGTTTTGCATTTGATATCTTAAAGATTGACTGTGGTTAATGGACAATTCATTCCAATCTGGCTTATTTCCACTCAAGAGTGGGGTCACTGACTCCGATAAACCTGTCAAATGATGGAATTCCCCCTTATCGCAATCCACTCCTTACTGAGTGACCCAAAATCCAACCCTGATAAGTCCGTCAAACTCTCTCCTTTTCTTTCATTGTTGCCGTTAATTTGTTTTCTTGTGGAGGTTTAAAAAAAACGCTCGGTCTACGCCGCCGTCAATAGACCACCAACTTTCTCAATTACCAATAGCAACACTCCACCAGCAGGGGCCTAGCATTCTTGAGGTTGATAAAAGCAGTGGCCCCACTGATCTTACCGAGGGTTTAAAAAAAAAGGCCGTTGAGGAATAGAGGTGAACTTTGCTAGGGTGAGAGTTTAAAGTCGCTTGGATTCATTTGTTGATGTGCTAAATCCTCTGGGTGCTTTTAAGGTACTGCACAGTTGTTGAGATGATGGTTTGTGGATTATGTTGTGGAGCTGATACGGACTTAATGCGAACAGCCTAAGGCAATGATGTGGTGTTGACGTCAACTGCCCGTGGCAGATGTGCATGAATGAGGAGAAAAACTCATGATAGAAGGAAGAATTATTTTTAAAAGTGATTCAAGATGTTGCGATTGCATCATGTATAACTCGGTGGGCGTTTATTCTGCTGACGATGAATATTTTTCAAATTAGATTCTTTGCATAAGAAGTGTATTTTGTGAATCAACGTGTCAGCTGGATCGGACTTGGAGTTATCTGAAGTGTGAATTCTTTATTGATGATTTGCTGATTATTTGACACACAATTTGATGCATCATCGGAACTACCAAAGTCAATTGATCATCTGAACTTGGGATCAAGCTGCAAGACGGTCGGTAACTCAACGTACAAAGACGTGAATCTCCAGCATGAGTTGATCTGAACTTTAAAGCCCATACACCATCCTCCGAAAACCAGTTCTTGAATCTGCCCGCGTCCCCAGCGGACTTAATGCACTCGTGATGTCTAGGTTTAGAGTTTGAACTTAAGCTGTTGGCAGACAATAACAACTGTGAAGTCATATGGTGGGATGCAGCCGATGATGCCGATGATAAAACAAGCACTGGATGATGTTAATGTGAAACTGTAAACTACAATACCGTGTGTGTGATGACTTAAGAATATCAAGAAAGACTCTGCTAGGGTCGAAACTTTAGGCCATCATCTATTTTTTTTCCTCTTAAGAATATCATCAACCTTGGGTGTGATGACTGTCTTAAGTTAAACTGTAACTTCGATCAGAAATTAATCTGATTCTTTTGATAGTTTTTACTGTGGTCATCTGAACAAGTTGAAATGCAATCCTGGATGAGGTGTTTTGTAACTGCAAGGAGCTATATAATCTGTAGTTTGGAATTTGTGTGAGATTCCTTTTATTCAAGTATTCCATGGCTGTAATGGAGACGGTGCTTCACCTCAAAACAGTTGCCAGCAAATCTCATATCTAACTTCACTGTCCAGTTCTGATTTTGACAGTATGAATACATTTTGTGGACAAAGAATTCAAACCATCTTTTTTTGTTAATGATTCTTTTGAATGCTGTGTAGAAAGAATAATTGGATAAAAAAGATCCACATGTGAAAATTACTTGACATCTAAATGGCTCAAACCTAATTGGGATTGAAACTAGAGATCTTCTATCTGAATTTTGTGGACAAAGAAATGACACCTTTTGTGGACAATTCTTCTGAATGTAATCGAGAAAGAACTGGAAACTTGTCTGAATTGTTTTGGTTTTAGTCTTGATGAGAAGTTTCTGCACGAGAAGAAAATGCGTACAATGTGTCTTTTTACCTTCAACTTCTCATAGGCAGTGGAGACATGCTTGACCATGCATAGGATTAGCAAATAGAGAATGCACAAATTGCATTAGGTCAATAATCCTGCAAGGCTACCCTGGAAATGAGGTCACGTAACTTCAGCACCTGCACTCTGTACGTGTTGTTTAACTTAATCATCACCTTTGCGGTAACGTTATCGCCACCTTCGGGTTAAGCATTTTGATGTTGATACATGCTTAATACCTGAACGATGTAGTTGTTTGTTTCATCCAGGGAAATATTTCTTTTGAATGTTCATCAAGGACGACTCGGTGCTACTGACCCCAGATAAAGAATTCAATATTGAGGTCAACTTAGTGTCACATTGCAATCAGAGTCGGCCTGGCACACTGACTTGGTATCTGCACTTCTTTTCTACACTGAGGGAGTATTCTCTGTGAAAGTTGTTGTCGGACTCTGCCAGTTCACACGTTAACTCATCGACAGAGGCGGTAGTGTAATTCTCTTATCGCCGACGAACCAATTACTGCGAGGAAATCGCTTATTATGAAATCTTGTCGCAATTGAATTTGTGCGGATTGTGCCCGCAGCGCTATGGATTTACCTGAACAAATCCCAGCTGAGTGGTTCACTCGCTAATGTATAAGTTTAATTCACTTGTACATTCATAGCTAGTTCTTTGTTTTGCTATCAGCTGGAACAAGTAATAAGAACACTGAACTTTCTGGAGGTTAATTTTGTTTTGAAAGTGTTTCTCCTGCATCGACATTGCATTCACCAAAACGTTTTACGAAAAACTTAAAGCTGAGATGGGCAACTTTCTATTCTCCTTGCTTAATATATTTCCCTGTTCTGTGCCTCATTGATTTGTTTGCAAAACCTATTGCGAGACCTAAAAAAAAATGTAAATGTCACCATGTTGTGACCATTTGGATCGCTACTTACCCCCCCAAAAAAAACACAGACTCTTGTCTTAAGTGATCATCAACTAATTCACCTTAACGAATTAACAAGATGCTTATCGTTTGATCGTAGAGCCGCCAAAGAATTTACTGACATTGGTCATCAACATTCTCAGCGTGAATCAACAACAAGTGCTTATAAATCTTCACCGCAAAGCTTCATCAGCTACCGAGATTTCTTAGCCCCTAGATTGATAGGAGGTAAGAATCTTCTAAAGTGGAGCATATAAACTCCTGAACTCTTTTTCCCAAGGACATTATGCTTGGATGATAGTGGTGTAATATCTCCATGTCCAAGGGATAGATATCTGTCAACATATACCGGCTGTTCATTTCTTCAATTGCCCTAGAGCTTGAGTTTCAGGTCAGTTTGGGCAGAGCACACATGCAGATATCAAACAAGTGTGAAGAAGCGGGAACGAGTCGACAAGATGATTTTCATGCCGGATTTGCCGTTCCAAAGGCACAAACGTGGCCTTTTTTGTAACAATCCCAGCTTTGAGATGGTCCAGTATGCTGGAAAGTATCCCAGCACCGAGGACCTTCGATCGCAGAAATCACCAAAGAAGAACAGAAACGAGTGTCGGAACCGTACGGACCCTGATGTGAAAACGCTTGAGAATCTCCTAAAAGATTTGGAAGTTGGGAAATTTGCTGACGCAAAGAAGCAGAAGAGTTCACCGGTGCCGGTGTCAAAGGTCGCAACTTCTGTACCATCTGGAAATCCTCGGGTATCGTCACAGTCTGGTGGGCTTTCTATGAATCATGGAATACCTGCCGGGAGAACACCGTCACAAAGTTCTAAAAGTGGTTCACCCCCGAAACCAGCAAGAACAGCGGAATCATATGATATGCCATGGAACACACAACCTGTGAAAGCTCAGCAGCAGAGGGCGACAGACACCCACAGACACCCTGTGTCAAACAGTCTGCCCGAGGTACGCGCAAGGCAGGAAGGTAACCTACCCCCACAGGAACCAGCACTCGGTGTAGTACATCGGCAACCACTGGTACTCTCAAAGGGGCAACATTTTCCGGTACCTCAGGGCAAACATGTGCCTGCGCCTAAACATGTACCTCAAAACTCCCAGGTGGTGAGACCTATCTCATTACCCGCCGCGGGGCAGTATGTGAATAAACCTCAGGGGCACCAGGTGCCAGTACCGCATCACGGGCAACAGGTGCAAGTACCTCATGAGAACCACGTGAGGCTACCCCAGGGGCATAACATGATCTCCACCCACGGGAGGAGTGGTGCAGTCCCACAACGAGAGGTCAAACCAATCAGGATATATGAAAGGAATTCTCCGGTACCAGTGTCATGGATGTCGTCCGAACCCACAGATTGTTTTTCAACGCCCCCGGTACACCCAGGTTGCCCTACCCCATCCCCTGGCCACCCCACTTCACCCATGGGTTGCTATCAACCACATCAGAGTCAACCATCAACCTCGAAGAGCTACTCAGCAACACCCCCTGCTCGCCCATCTACACCCCTTGGTTTCTCTAGAGTGCCCCAAGGGTGCCCATCTGTACCCATTGGCTGCCCTGCAACACCTCCGGGTCGCCCATCTACACCTCTGGGGTTCTCGGCACCATTGCCATGCTGCCCAGCTACACCCCAGGGTTTTCAAACAATCACTCAGGATCAGACGGTGGTATATGCAAACGGAAAACCAGTGAGAATTGACACAGAAAGAAGCGCAAAATATCAATGTAAATATATCAAACCTTTTTTTCTAATTTCTTGACAATGCCACACATTAGTGTTGTAGGAAGCTTTGCATGGTGTGGAAAATCAGATGAGGATTAACTATAAGTGTTTAAAATGTCTTATGTAGTCACACATGTTTATCTTGAATGCACATTCCCGTAAGTTAGATATTGTTAGTTTTTATTCATGGATTTTATTTATTTTATTTTCTTAAGGATTAGATTTTACTATTTTTATGGTCCACAAAGTACTGTAAATTAATACACCAAGTTGCTTGCACATTTTTAATACATTTTTTAACACTTTGCTTTGATTTGTTGTAAAAGACAACTTCACCCAACTTGTCTAACTTCATGTAACACTGATAAAAGTAAGCAGTTGCAAACTGTTTACCAATACCTGAAGGACCTTATTGTATAAATGCAAAATGTAGTTAATATCCTGAGGTTTCTCTGTTATACCCAGAACTCTGAAGAATCCCAAATGGTTTATTTCTGGTTTATTTCTGACAATGGCAGCTGATCTAAACTAGTTCATTCAATTACTCCATGGTACTTGTTTTATATCAGTAGCTGTCACTTTCTCTGAGCCTCAAACTTTAGCCAAGTTAACTTGAAGTCCACTTAGCCGCAAAACCTACATTAATTGACAGCGCTATAGCCGCTGAGAGGGGAAGGGACAAGTTAATGGAGGTAGTTGGAAGCACATGTGTAGTTTAAAGGGCAACTACATTATTTTGTTCTTAAAGCATGCTGTGTATCACCAAATTTTAAAGTCTGTGAAAATTTTCATGAACTTGTGTTTTTTTAGAAACTTTTCATAAATACTGCTTATAAGCTTTCTGCAAAAGTCTTGAGCAGGAAATCAGTCACAAAGGGTATGGCATTTTGGCTTGTAACTTTATTCTGGTTAGCAAAATATCCGTAAATATTTGTTATGCTTTTCGGTTCTGTGCAATATAAATTTTGGGTTGTGGCATTTTGGCGATCAAATTCTTTGTGTGTTAACTTTTGTGCACTTAGATGATGCGCGTGGGGTTAGTTGCACACAATGTGCTTGGCAGACCCTGAACCGAAACTGCATCTTATGACGTCATAGCAAAGGGTCTAAAAGGGTTAAATTTCTATATCTTGTAACTTTTTTAATAAGCTTTTTCCAGAAGGAAATTAGTAATAATGCGATCACAGAAATGAAATTTTAGAGGTCAGAAATATTACCTCAGTTTTGCTTCTGGAAGTAATATGAAAAATACTAGGTCATGCTATTTAAGTGAAAGAACAGAGACTGTTCTCAAATTGTGAGGGGAAAGTATTGGAAAACTTGTGCCCAATTTCATAGCTGCTTAAACCAGGCAAGTTACATGTACTTATTTTCTATTAACAAAAATTTAGCAGGATTCCTGTCAAACATCGTGCAAATTCAACACTGTTTTTGAATAGTTGTGTGGCATTGAACAAACACAGTAGCTATCCGTTTAGTTTTGCATTCATGGCTTTCCATAGTTTTCCAACCGTTGGAAAACACTCGGGCTATGACGTTGAAATAGAAAGGTTTTGGGGTACCCCAAAAATTCATTTCAAAATTTACCCAGTCAGCTTCCCTTGTGGTTTATATTGAAATAGAAATTGGTATATACAGCCAATGGGAAAATCCAAGATGGCCGCACAGTGGTATAGACCTATTGGCAGGAGCATGTACAAGTTAGCTGGAATAATAAGATGACTAAATGTCAGCGCTTCTAGTATTACATGTACCAACAGCTGGGATTGGAGGGATGCGCTTATTGCAAAATGTCAGAGTGTACTGCCCGATATTCTAATATTGGCATCTGTCATGGTTGATCAGTCATTGGGCAATTGGTTAACCATGGAACCATATTGAAACACTAGAGATTGATGCTACATGTATATCATATTGAAACACTAGAGATTGATGCTACATGTATATCATATTAAAACACTAGAGATTGATGCTACATGTTCAGGTGTGAACTGAAATTTTTATATTGGAATACTTGTATTGATTTAGTGAGATTCTTAGCACCGTCTATTCTGTTGTTTTTTATTCAGAATGTACTGGATACTAGAAGCTATAGTAATACCAGATATTTATTTTAATCTGCGAGAAAACTGTATGGCTCTGCTTTCTGTAAGCATTGAATAGGTGCTCACGGTAGCAGGGAGTTCGGCGCTTATGTCATGGGTTAGCAGGGATTTGTTGCTTGTGTGCGTAGGTATTCCATGATACTAGGTATTCCATGATACTAGGCATTCTTTGCTCACGCAGATAGTGCAGAAAGTTAGCACTTGCACTTGCCATAAACTTGGGCCCTGATGGTTTACCAAGAGCAACAGGAGAGTTATATTACACATTTTACACATTATCACACGCGCGCAAGTGGAATACGGAAAAATATAGCGCTAACTGCGTCCCATATCAAACGAGGCTGAAGGCCGAGTTGGATATGGGACGCAGACCATTACATTTTCCGTATTTCCACGAGCGCGCGTGTAATAACGTATTTATCTTCAAGCAAACTTGGCGCAAACTTGGCGTGTAAAGATGACATACATGTAGAACACACGAGTCGCAGGTAGTGATATTAGCCGTGCAATATGGGTTTTTATCACCACTCCATTCTGCCAATCTGATTGGAGGGTTAGCGCGTTCTTGAAGATAATAGCCTATGTTGTGCTGCCCATATCCAACCCTGTTGTAATTGTAATTACGCACCTGCTATTTTAAGCTCAAGTTTGCTTGAAGATAATTTTGTTGGATGTAGGATGCAGAAACGCCTCATTTTTATCCTATTTGACCCTCTTGTGTGGTCACTAATGTATAGGCGAGCAGAAGATGGCAAATCATTGTTAAATGATATGTGTCTACATCTAACTTGTTCAAATGCTGACCGGTCGCTAGCATACTAAACTTATATGCGACTATAAAAAACTGGCAGCATTTATTGATAGCCAAAAATACTTTATTGGATAATGACAGTAGTAGCCATTATTGATAGCAAATAATACCATATTGATAAGCCATTTGAAAGCACAGCATGGTTATAAAATAGAGCAAGGTTTGCTTTAGGGTTATAGTATAGTAGTAGTAATTCAAACTGTGTCAATGCTGCAGCGCAGCCGCTTTAGAGCCATATTAGTGTAGTGGCCGGTAGCAAGCAGCAGGGATCTGTGTCACCCACGCTCTGGGTCATCACACGTCTTTTTATTATCTACAGCACATGTACTCGTCACACGTTGGACTTGTATCTAGCGTAGTACCGACCACCCTCCGCTTTATCAATCAGGTTATGGAAGCTGTTCCGTAGTGCTTGGACTGGTTACCAATGATCAATTAATTTGCATTTTCTTCCCCACTATGTCATCGTGGTTGGATTTCTCAATGTCTATGTGGCAAATTACATGTACGTGCAGATTGGGACAAATTTACGCTGATTGAATGTTAGATGTTAGTATTGATCATTTTGCAAGGAGTCAACTGCAGTGTTTTGTAGCCTGCATTATGTGGAACTGTTTATAAGAATTAATTAATTAGCATTTTGTTCTTCTACATTTTGGTTGTGGAAGTTTGTGGAGTCTTTAACATTGTTGAACTTTAGATGTCAGTTCTGTGTATTCCTTTGTGACGAGTGATCTCACATGATGTTTTTCTAATCAGCAAATTGTCTGACTGGTAACCAAGGATCGACAAAGTTTTTTTCTTGTCTTGGGTCGGATTTCTCCATGTTGTACTGGAAAGATTTACGTGGATTGTGTCTGTTGAACTGTAGACGCCAGCTTTGTGTGTTCCTCAGAGAGTTGTCGCCTGTGATGTTGTCACAGCCAGTACCCGACTGATTAGCATGGAACCAATTAAATGAGTGGAAAGTGATACTGTGAAAGTGACGTTTTTCTGTGTAAAGTCCAGATGCCAGACTTTGAAGTCAACACTTGTGCCTGATCGACTAGCAGGGTTAACTTCCCCACAGTAGATCGTGGACTCAAATATCTTTTGGGGCAAATTTAACTGTGTGACAGTTCTACATGCTACGTTTTTAAAAGGCTGTTATGGTGGTGTGAGTACTGTGTATTTTCTTGTGAAGTATCATCATCTTCTCTTTTTCTGCACTTGAAACTCAAGAGAAATTGAGTCGCCGAACCGAGACACTGCCAGCCTTAGTGACATCTTGCATCGATCATTTATAAACTGATTTAATGAGAGTTCTTGCAACGCTCAACTGATCCCAACTGAAAGCTTTAATTGTGTGGGTGAAGACCTTCAGAGTCATTCATTCCAATGTTGAGGGCGCTGTTTTAATGCCAGAAGCAGTTTGTCATTTTTGAGACCTTAGAAACTATCCTTGGCTAGAATGTGCTATTGAAGCTGTTAGAATGTAGGATTCAGAGATAGATTGCCTGCTGAATATTATGGACTTGAAGCAGAAATAGGCCAAGTGTGAACCACAAACAGTATCATATTCTGCCCTGGGCTCAGCAACTTGGAGCTTTTTCACCAACAGTAGAGGGCTATCGGTGTCAGTAGGGTTAATTAAGACATGTGACCAGTTTATTTCTGATGGTGTCACTTCAGACTTGGCAAGTCATCTAATGTATACCTTATCATGTCTTCAGTCTGTTACAACATTTCCAGTGAAGCACAGCTGATATTAGTGGATGCCTGGAACATAGTTGCTTACCACAGACATACGTGCTTACCAACTAGCTTAGCAAGATGCTAAGCATGATGCTTGACTATCTGAAGAATGTTCACCAAGGGACGTGCCATTGATTTTCCCCTTGAACATTACCTGTTGTTTTGCCTGGAGTTTGACCGGAAGCAGAGGAAAGCATGTAATACTTTGTGATTAGTTTAGGGCAAGAGTAACTTTTTTTTTAAGGTGCGCCGGCACGCCGCCCGGGTACATTTTTGAATGTTTTAGGGTTTACTAAGACAAAATTACTAAAACGAGATTTGACTTAACAACCTCCAGTTAGTGCCAGTGCTCTACTATTTGAGCTACATGTATCTACATGTACATGTAGCCCTATTTTTTAGCAGTCTCTTTATTTTGTCAATATCTTTGTATGGGGGTGCCAGTCAGAAGCCATTCAACCATTACATGTAGCTGCTGTGTAGCCAGGGGATATACATGTACATGTTTGTAGGAAGATATTATTGCTGTTTTGCATTGGAACTATGTATTTATATCATAACTGTGAATATGATTCTTGCATAATGAGTTGAAGCATTTTGAGATATAAGAGATGTTAAATTTGCATCAGGGATAAAGAATATTAATTTTGGTTTTTACCCATAAACCGCACTGTATACTAAGTACTTTCCAGAGTACTGTGCAAATATACCTACCAGTAAGTTTCTTTGGGTTTTAGTTCTGTCTCCTAAATCAAGTTTTTATTGTTAACTTTTGAGCATTAACTGTCTAAAAGCCTTACCATTTTGCTTTTGCTTTTATCTTTCATTTTTTTGGTGTCCTCAGATACCAATTCAAATCATTTTCCATTTAATTTCTATTCAGTTACAAGATTGTTGCACATGTAATTTTCACATCAAGCATAAATATATATATTTTTCTTCCCTTATACTTATTGTAATTTCTCATCAAATTCTAAGGAGCTGCCCTGCGAGTCTGCTCTCTACTAAGCATTTAACAACCTCCCACTGCTGAAAATGCTATGTTTAATCTCATTAAAGACACTGGACACTATTGGTAATTGTCAAAGACCAGTCTTGTAACTTGGTGTATCTCAACATATGCATACAATAATGAATCTGTGAAAAGTTGAGCTCAATCGATCATCGAAGTTGCAAGATAATAATGAAAGAAAAAACACCCTTGTCACACAAAGTTGTGTGCTTTCAGATGCTTGATTTTGAGACCTCAAATTCTAAATGTGAGGTCTCGAAATCAAATTCGTGGCAAATTACTTTCTCAAAAACAACGTCACTTCACAGGGAGCCGTTTTATACTATCAACAGCTCCCTATTACTCGTTACCAAGTGAGGTGTTATGCTAATAATTATTCTAAGTAACTACCAATAGTGTCCACTGCCTTTAATTGCTTTATGTTCATTTATTTCACTTTCAGTCTAAAAACTACATTACACAAGATAATAAAGGTATTTTATCTTATACGTGTAGGCAACTTACAGCCTAATCATTTGTTATGAATTTTGATAAGTTTTACTCCAAATTGTTCCTTTTCACGAACTGATGAATTCGCTACTAACAGAACTTCTTGCTACATCTGGCTAAACCACCTCATGTAAATCAACTAACTTCTCAACCTGTAAAATTAAAGTGTACTTGTGTGTGTCCCAGCTTCGGGTGTTGGTTTTATTTATGTCACTTCTCAACCTGTAAAATTAAAGTGTACTTGTGTGTGTCCCAGCTTCGGGTGTTGGTTTTATTTATTTTCAAGTCAGTTGTTTTAATATTTGATGTTATTTGTGGTTTTGTTTCAGGGTCTAAACCAACGAGACACTCATCTGGAAGTGATAAGATTTATAACTACAGGGATCCACCTCCTACACTAGACAAGACAAAAGCAGAGGTCAGAATAGTATTCAAGTTTAGCAGTTTTTTTACAACCATAAACCTTGGCATATTTTAAAAACAGTTATGAGATATCATCCAACTCACAATACAGGATGACCACTTCTAAGGTGAGGGCTACACTTAAAGACAGTGGACACTATTGGTATTTGTCAAAGACAAGTCTTCTCACTTGGTGTATCTCAACATATGCATAAAATAACGAACCTGTGAAAATTTGAGCTCAGTTGGTCATCAAAGTTGCGAGATAATAATGAAATAATAAACACCCTTGTCACACGTAGGTGTGTGCTTTTAGATGCTTGATTTCGAGAACTTGAGGTCTCGAAATCAAATTCGTGGAAAATTACTTCTTTCTCGTAAACACTTCACTTCAGAGGAAGCCGTTTCTCACAATGTTTTATACTATCAACCTCTCCCTATTACTCATTACCAAGTAAGGTTTTATGCTAATAATTATTTTGAGTAATTACCAATAGTGTCCACTGCCTTTAACTGTTTTGGGCTATCTACATGTAGATCACAAAAGAACTTGGTATACAGTGCTAACACATATTGGTGTAAGGGTAAAACCAACTAATGTTCTTCATCCCGGATGCAAGTTAAATATTCTATCTTTTTTTGCAGAGATTGATTGAGGAAGAGAGAAAGAAGAAGGAACGTCTGCAGCTGGAGGATCAGCAACACAGACGACACTCTGACTACGCACCGATCAAATCACCAATCATTACTAACGAAAGATTCAACGATCCAATCATCAGCTCCAAGGAAGGCCCTCAACCTGGACGCAAACAAGAGGTGAAGATTGGTTTGGAGGGTTCCAGTCGTTGAGTTCACCATTTTCTTTCTAATTTAGGATTAATCTTAGGACTTAGGGCGAGTTCAGTTCGGTATCATAAGACCTTGGGACGCATTGAACCCATCCTAAGTTCAGACGAGTTACTCGTCCTAACTCGAGAAAGGATTAATCCTAGTGTGTTGTGAAATCAGCTGCAGGGTTTAGGAAGTTCAGTGAGTTCCTATTTTTAATTGACCCATAAATTACAATCGTCATTGTATTTTTGGGGGTCAATGTTAATACATATATTATTTTTTTTATTGTGGGGAGGGGTATGGTGGCAGCAGACATCTCCTTCTTTCCATTCTTTTTTGGTCATCGGAAAGAAAATTATTATTTTTTATTGTGGGGTGGGGTATGGTGGCGGCAGACATCTCCTTCTTTCCATTCTTTTTGGATCATCGGAAAGAAAACAAAATATCGTTTCAGAAAGAAACGCCTAGCGAAACAAAAGAACATTTTTCAACAGGCAGGGAAACATGTGGATGATGAAGAGTTGAGGAGCATTTGAGACTTGTTATGATCCCTTATCTTTCCAGGACATTTTATTGATTCTGTTTCTTTTTTTTCCTCTCCAATCTTATCAGGTCAAGGCGTGTGCTTTAGCTTTATATCCATTCAAGGCTCAGTCCCACAAGTGAGTATAAAAATAAAATAATTAAGAAGCACTTGCTTCTTATGTTCTACTGACCCAATCCAACAGGGCCCAATTTCATGGCTCTGCTTACCGCCAAATTTATGCTCTTACTATCACCATTCTTTGCCTACTGTGCAAGGGAAGAATTTCTGCATGAGCTGTGAAAGCAAAGAATGGGTACACATGCGAGCAGGCAAAAATTTCCTGCTAACCTGTTAATAATCAGTTGACCTAAGCTTGCAAGTTCCTGCTTCTGCAAGCACCACTTTTTTTCTTACAAAGGATGTTACCAAAGGCCAAAAAGTAATAATAAAACAAGCATTACCAATACTTGAACACCGATGATGGCAAGCAAAGTACCAAGGACGCACCTTTTGAAAATTCAAAAGGGGAATAGTTGATAGTCAAATGGTTGATGTAGGTTGATTGTTTAATAGTAAATTTATCAGCCTTCTGTTGCTTAAGTTTTATGTTTTTGCTTCGACAGGGAGTTGAGTTTCGATAAAGGAGACACAATTTACCTTCTACGGAAAATTGACAAGAATTGGTACGAGGGTGAGCACCATGGCCATGCTGGAATCTTCCCATCCAGTTATATTGAGGTGAGTTGTAACACATGATAATGCTTAACTGACTTTAGTGTTATATCATGCAAAAAAAAACACTTACATACAATGCCTTTTCAAAGTCATTTTGCTTGCCTGGAAAGTTATAATTGGTAGGGCTCCTCCATATCACAAGAAATTCTCTCACCATACATGTATACCCCAACTCGCAATCTTCAATTTTTGTTTACCTACACGTTTATGTTATTTATCTGTTTTATTCAATGTACTCTTATTGCTTTCCAAGCTACGTAATTGTTAATCGGAGTAAGTTAAAGACAGTGAACACTATTGGTAATTGTCAAAGATTAGTCTTCACAGTTGGTTTATCTCAACATATGCATAAAATAACAAACCTGTGAAAACTTGGGCTCAATTGGTCGTCGAAGTTGCGAGATATTAATAACAGAAAAAACACCCTTGTCGCACCATAGTCACACGAAGTTGTGTGCTTTCAGATGCTTGATTTCGAGACCTCAAATTCTAAATCTGAGGCCTCGAAATCAAATTCGTGGAAAGTTACTTCTTTCTCGAAAACTACGTCACTTCAGAGGGAGCTGTTGCTCACAATGTTTTATACTATCAATCTCTCCCCATTACTCGTAATCAAGAAAGGTTTTATGATAATAATTATTACCAATAGTGTCCACTGTCTTTAAGTCTTAGATAGATGGCGCTTTATAAGTTTTAATCATTATTAATAAATACCTTGGACGGTTTCAAGTCTGTGATTGGTCAAAACCCAGTCACGTGGGGGAGTGTTAACGGTCGGTATAAAGACCGGCTTTGGAAAATAGCGAATAAGTGGCCCCTAGATCAGCATACATTGTGTAAACCTTGCGGTTGCACTGTATCGCATGCTTATTTATATCCATGTTAGTTTCATTGCAACTTCGCGCACTTGCACGTACGCGCGCGAAAAATGTATCAATTTTGAGTGCGCGCGTGTAACAGGTGCGCGCGTATAAACTCATTTGTCCATAAATTGTCTTGTTTACAGCGACATGCTACATGGACGCTGAGCTAATGTGCGCGTTTTAATGCACAAAGAACAGCTAACGTCCAATCACCCCAGTGAATGCGCTGAACAGACCATTATTTAAAAAAGTCACTGGTATCAAAGATCAGTAATGTGATTAACGCACGAAAGAGACGGGAACCATCAAAAGCTCAAATATGGCCCCTGAACATGTCTGGAAGTATCGCAGAGAGTAAAGTCACAAAATTTAGAAAATTTTAGCCGTTTAACTCGCTAAAAAAGGTATTTATTAATGGGAATAACAGTGTTCGTACCCGAGCTTCTCTGCGTGGTAATGATCTTGGTTGGTGGCTGGCGCTGTTAACGGACCGAGCCGAGCGCCAGCCACCAACCCGGTCATTACCACGCAGTGAAGACCGGGTCCTCGCACTGTTATTCCCTTATTATTATTATTATTATCAAGGATGGAACAGTGTACTTACCCTAGAGAGACCATAGCGCCTGCAAGCGGCTTGTACCTCAATTATCATCAGGACCACAGGCAGCTGAAAATTTACCTGTTTTCATTTAAGTTCACAGCCACAATCATGGATACACATTTTGTTGTGTCAATTTCATGAGCAACAGTTTGATAATCACTGTTGTAGCAGTTGCTTATACATCAATTACCAATTGTTGTATCAAAGATGAATAAAAAGTGCTTGTGTTTGTTGAATACAAAACCTGCAAAAAGTTACTGAATATTTGTCTATTGCTCATTTGGTGTCTTTGTAAAAAGCAAGTTTACCCATGATTGTGGCTGTGCATTTAACCGAAAAGGTTGTTGTATGACGGTCATTTCTCGATTTACAATGTCTCGTGTTTCCTAACTTCATGCAATATAGATAAAAAAAATTTTTAGTAAAAGAAACACTTCCAAATCAGACATGCCTATAGTATGCTGATATGGTTAAAGTTGCACGATATGCAGGGTTTGTTAGTCAGGGTTAAACTTTCTCTCTGTGTTTGCGTAGTGAGACTAAAATTTTGAATTTTTCTTATCAATTTGTGTAGGTTGTCACATCACTTGAAGATGCCAAGAAGGCCCAGCTTCAGGGTCCAGGCCTGGAAGGTAAAGCTAGAGCCAAGTATAAGTTTTCGGGAGAAACACAGACGGAACTCAACTTCAATAAGGTCAGTTTAGGATTCGTGGTACATGTATCTTCTTATAAAATGGTTTGGGATCAAAACATTTACTCTTTAGTAAATTTGTAAGATTTTTAACAAGTTTGCTTCGGAGGAGATGATAACAAGCAAAAATACTATGCAACACACCATGGCAAGGTAATCAACTGGCATTTAGGGTGTCATGGCCGAGTGGTTAAGAGCATCGACTTTAAGTAGTGGTGATTTAAGTAAAAGGAAAGAGTAAGTGGCATGGTGGAAATCCCCTGTAAGCGTTTGCTTGATTTGTGGATCCCATACAGGACAAAACAGACTCAAAAGACAAAAAAGTTTACAGACATATGGACAGACAAACAAGAGGGCAAATTTGTTTTTATCAGAAATAAGAATTTACATGAGTAGATAAATTACTAAAATAAGTAATGATACAATGAAAAACATAATTATCTTCAAGTACACGCTAATCCACCAATCAGAATTGCAGAATTGACTGTTGATAAAAACCTATATTGCACGGCTAATATCACTTCCTGCGTCTCGTGTGTTCTATGTCATGCGCCAAGTTTGCTTGAAGATAAATACGTTATCACACGCCACTCATGGAAATACAGAAAATATTGTGCGTCTGCGTCCCATTCTCGGCCTTCGGCCTCGTTGGATATGGGACGCAGAAGCGCTCTATTTTTCCATATTTAACTCGCGCTTGTGTGATAACTTATATTACAGTACAGACAAATGTATTTATTGCTATTTATTTGTTGTATTTTATGTCAGGGAGAATACATTGAGCTTGTCAAAAAGATTGATGCTAATTGGTGGGAGGGGCGTATTGGAAATAGAAAAGGAATCTTCCCTTCTGCCTACGTGGAAGTACTGCGAGAACCTACTGGTAAGCTATTATTGACATACATGTACATGTAGACCTTTTCATTTTAATAGGGGGTGCGTTTTAGACTATTTACTCGGCAAATTTGCAACAAACGCTCAAATACAAAAGAGATTGAAAACAGCTTCAACAATTCAGCACCACATTATAACTATAGTTCATGACTTTGTTAGTATGAGTCAATTCAATGATGGCTTGCTTTTTGGTATATTGTTGGTAAACCAACATGTGTTCGTCTGTCCTTGTTGTCCCATGTCTGTGTCTTTGTGAGTCTTATATTCAGTGTTAGTCTGTCAATAGGTTAGGGTAGAAAAGCCAAGGTTTCACCCAATCCTAAGTATTGCCCTTCTGACTTGTTAATGTTTTTTTTTGTCTTATGGTGCAAAACGGTTTTGACTTAAAGTCACCTGGAAGTGGTATTTTTTCAAAATAAAGCTTTTGTCACTAATATATGTAGTTTGATGAGTGGAATGTGAATAAACAGTTAACTAAGGTTTTAAAAAATCAGTTCTTATGTTATTTACAAATTTAAGAGTAGACCCCGACCCGAGAGGGCACTGTTCGTGACGTCAATCGAGGCAGACTTTGCCTGTAATGCGTAGAGTAAACTCTTTTTATCTCTGCCAAGCCATTAAGTCTTGGAACAACCTCCAGCTGTCAACAATTACTTAATCCTGTTCAACTACATTTAAAGCTGCTGTTCTTAACGAAAAGTCTATTCTTCATTAGTCCACCCTTTGCAAACTCATTCAAAACTCTTTCATGGAGTATTCTGGAGGAAACCAACCATAAACCAAAGAAAGGCTTATAAGTGTTGCCTGAGTAATAATTTACACGGGGAACTAACCTGGTACATTTTGTAATACGATTTTGGGTTGAGCAAAGACAAATTGAGTAGGACAGGATTTGAACTGGCAATCTCCAGTTAAACATACCAGAGCTCTACCAACTGAGCTATCTGGCCCTTTTTAGTAGTTTTATTTCTTAAAGATAATTCAAGGTTTTTGACAAGTTTGGTTTTGCCTTTGTTTGTACTTATAAATAGCTCTTATCTCAAGAGAAATGCCAAAATGTGTCATCACTCCTTTTCCCTAAACTTGACAGTTCCTGCAAAAAAATCTAAACTAGGTTCATTCGATCATCAAATACTTGTGAATATGAGCTTTCAAATAACACCTTATTTGGTCATAGAGGGTAGTGAGTTTTGCCAATTTTGGAAGAGCTGTACATCATCTTGATTCATAGAAAGTAAGCTTACCCTTTATAGCCAGGACATGCCCAATAAGCTCAGTATAAGTTTTACATATTAAGTGCATTTATGGTTTTTTTTATACCTGAAATTCCGCAACGTTTATACTGAGTTGTCCATGAAAGATAAGTTAATGTAGAAAAGTAAGTGACCATAATGGTGGCTGGCCTGGCAGACACAAGTGTTCTTCACTTGTAATGTATGCAAAGTACTGTAGCATTTGTCGATAAGGTTAAATTTCAAACATATTGTATGGAAAGGGTTGTGGTAACACCATGTAATGACTATCTCTAAATGAGTTGGGGTGGTTTTGAAAATAACCATTGGTTTCAACTCTACGTTTCGATCAGAACACTCTGATCGTCTTCTTCCTACTTCAATTTGAAACTGTTAACATCCCTTTAAGAGGGTATTTGGATAATGTTAGACACTACATGATGTACATTGTACTACATGTACTGTTTCACAGACTTGATAATAAATTAATAATATTTATAAAAATTAGTGGTAATTTTTTTTCTCTGAAGTCCGTCCCGCATTATCGCTCATGGCCTTCAAACATTATTACCGTGGTCACTGGGCCATTTATTTCATTATACAATGTATGATCATATCAGCTCCCTGGGGAGTACACAGCCTGCGGTATTACATGTGAAGGTATGTTAGTACACTAAGCTAAATCAATCACATGAACCATCACTGCCCTCACACCCACTTACTGCTGGGTGAGAGAAGCAAATTAAAGTCGAGGGTCTCGCTCAAGGACTCAAATGTCATGAAGAGGATGCAAACTCACACCCTGATGACTTAGCCACAAGAAATGAGACGAAATACAGGCAACCTGAATGCCAGGCAACCTCTAAGAAGAAAAGGCAATCACAGTTGATGTTTCTTGGGGATTGGAAGACACCGTTTAAAAAAATTAGTCAGGTGCTACCAAAGTGTTCCATTTTCATGTACTGCAGTTGGTTGCCTCTAAGTTGCCAGTAAAAGTTGCCTCATTTGACAACTTGACAAGGCGCTGATGTACGAGACTGCTCTGCCACAACCACAACTTTGCTCTCAGTATTTCTTTGCAAAGTACAATGCATCACCAAAGGAAAGTTTTGACCTGGCCATCTTGCACAAGTCTTGTCTGACTCACCATCAACATAAAAGTTAATAGTTTACACCTTTCAGACTAACATTTCTGGGTCTTCAAAACCATTGTTTCGATAAATTCTTTTTATCACCACATCGTGGAAATTGTGTCAGTTCCTCCCCAAAATAAAAGCCATGATTTGATTTCCTTTTACCGAGGATGTGTTTTGTTAAGTTCTGTTGCAGAAATTCCTGTGACAATACCCTCAACTCTTTTGTTCTCTGTGGAGTTGTGCCATCAAAGATTCCCAGGAGGTGCTCTCGTTCTCCCAGAGTGGATTGTTTTTAGATTCCGTTGGATTCCCTCCATTTCCCACTCTGTGCCGACTCATTTCCCCTCCATGATTGATCTGTAAATCGTTGCTTTGAGGTTTTCTTTGTTGACAGTTCTTTGAGTGATGACTTCTCTCACTGTATTAAAGGGTCTGGGTACTTTTTGTAACACAAAATGCAATGTCTGCAGATTTACATTAAACTTACATAGTTTGAAGATAATGATAGTAGAAAGCATACCTTAAAATGTTAGTTGCTGAGGTGCTGTTGTTTTTGAGAATAGAGTAAAACAATGTAATGAATTTTTTTTTACCTTTATCTGAATTTTGACTTCTTGAAGTCTGCCCGGACAAATAAATAATGCAGGAATTTCTCCATGATTACAGTTAACCTTACACTTTGATCTACTTATCTGGCGCTGAGGTTATTGTTCCTAGAAGCTCCTTTGTATCTATAATTCCAGGGGTTACCAACAAGTGGAAATGCCATTATTTAAACAATACCTCCTAATAGATAACGTGTGTTATTGTGCATGGCCTTTGTGAGGCGATGCACACACAGTTAGATGTGCGATATACATGTACATTGTACCTTCACAAGCAATTTGAACTCCAAAATGGCAGACCATGGGGAGACAGTAGACGTTAGCAATTGCTAAAATAAATCTCAAAGTACGTGTGTTCATACAACTACTTAATTCCACTTGACATAATTCACTTATAAATGGCTGTTAAACAATTAGACTTTCCAACTCAATTGTTTCAGAATACATTGTTACTCATTCAATTGCTTTCAACCTTCTGCCAGGTTGAGCTGTACAGTGTATATCGCCTCTGCCCGGTGCTGTACAGCTTCACTACCCCCTTGTGCTAGGCACTGTAGGAGCCTGGCATACGTCCAAATGTTTGACGACTTTCTTAAACCACTGTAAGAGCAGGGGGTTTCCTCATGGGTCTATCATGTTCACTTCTCGTTGATACGTCCCCACGCCTGTCCGAGGGCACTCACTTCCTTTACAATTATCCATCGTTTCACCAGGGATGTATTCAGTTAGAGATTTCTTTGACAAGTTCTCGCATTAAACTACGATTCATTTCAAAGTTGCGCTTAATGTTAACAGCCTCGAGAGATTTTGGTTTCTTGAGACATTTATGCCGATGTTTTTTTTAATTTCCACTTTTATTAGGGCCAGGGATTTTATTTTTATTACACAGTGACTTGTCTCCTGGTGGTTTATTGGCTGAGTGGGCTTCCTTTCCACCTGTTGGAAAGCTAGTTGCTGAGAAACTGTCTGTTTTATCACATTGGACACTTTATAAACCAGTGGGTCCCTAGCTCCATGACTTTCTTCATAACCAAGTCCGTCTCTCCAACCAGTTACATGTCCATCCAAATAGACCACCGACAACAAGAATAACTTTGTTTATTCCAGGGCCTTTCTGTTGGGCAAGATACTACACTAGTTACATGGTAAATTTTTACATTTGAAAAACATTTTCCATATTGATTCAAGAGTTGTAAAAGTAAATATCACCAGTCGTGACACTTGTGTCCTTAAGCAAGACATTAAAGGGAAGGTACATGTTTAGTAATTACTCAGAACAAATATTAACTAAAAAACTGACTTGGTAACGAGCATTGGAGAGCTGTTGATAGTATAAAACATTGTGGGAAACGACTCCCTCTGAAGTAACATAGTTTTTGAGAAAAAGGTGATTTCTCACTTAAATAATAAAAGACTTCTAGCTTTTTATTCTTTAAGTCTTTTATTCTTGTATGAAAGCACACAATTTCGTCCAACAAGGGTGTTTTTTCTTTCATCATTTTCTCGCAACTTCGATGACCAATTGCGCCCAAATTTTCACATGTACCTTCCCTTTAAAGCCATTATACACTTTCGGAACATAAAAAAAAAAAAAAGTTCACAGATTTACAAATAACTTACAGGGTTTACAGAAGGTAATGGTGAAAGACTTCTCTTGAAATATTATTCCATGAAATGCTGTACTCTTTGAGAAAACATTAAAGCAATGATCAATTCTCGATATCGAGAATTACGGATTTATTTTAAACACATGTCATGACACGGTGAACGGGCGGAAACAAGGGTGGGTTTTCTCGTTATTTTCTCCCGACTCCGATGACCGATTGAGCCTAAATTTTCACAGGTTTGTTATTTTATATATAAGTTGTGATACTCGAAGTGTGGGCCTTTGGACAATACTGTTTACCAAAAGTGTCCACTGGCTTTAACCATTGCTTCGTCCTATGGATGGGACTTAAAGCTGTCGGTCCCATGTGTTGTGTAACGCATGTAAAAGATCCCAGTGCACTTATCGAAAAGAAAAGGGGTTCGCCCCTGTGTTCCTGGCTGTGGCTGCTAAATGTACGTAGCACCTTGTAAACCATCTACATAATTGGGTCTCAGAATTCATAACTTTCAATAACCTCTCGTTCTGTATAAAGATATATACTAAGCGCCTTGAGTACCTTGTTGGTAGATACATGCCCTATATAAGACTTTGATATTAAATGCTGAACATGTTTTGAGCTGTGCGCCCCTTCTTTATATATCAAAACTTGATACAAATAAGACAGTGCATTTGCCGAAGATTTAGTTTTTCTCTCCTTGAGCTTTGTACAAAATCATACACGTGTACCTCAGGAAGTTGGGGCTCTGTTTGTAAACATGGTGTTACATGTACATGGTATATAATAGCATAACAAGTTGTAGCTAGATTCATTAAGACATTTGTTGATCTGTAATCGGTACAGATTACCCGCTGCCAAAACATAGGATTCAAACTGCCTCTAGCTACCAGGCAACCTCGGTAGTCTAGCTGGTAAGACACTACTCTAGAATTGCAAGGGTCGTGGGTTCGAATCCCACCCGAGTAACATGCCTGTGATATTTTTTCATAGGACTGGCTGGGGAAAGTACTGAGTATACAGTGCTAACACACAGCGGTGTATGGGTAAAAACCAAAACTGATATTCTTTATCCCCGATGCAATTTTAACATCTCTTAGATCTGTAATCAGTCAAGCCATTTTGCAAATAACAAGAAGGTGTCAGTCTTGCAATAATATCACAAGTTTTTGGTCAAGAAAATGAAGGAAAATTTAGGTTTTAAGCCATTTTGAATTTAGCAGGTTTTGAAAAGGTTTAATACACATCAAAGATGAATGACGAAAAGTTTGTTTCATTTTTCTTTTGACACCGTCCACAATTGAAGAAAAGATTGAACGGCCATCTTGGGTGTACACTACTTTACTATTATCCAAGTGCACAAGTTTGTCGCTTAGGTAGTAAATTGGAAAGGAATATTGAAGCTCATTGATAAAGGTCTTCTGAAACCGGCTGGTGGGTTGAAGTCCCTAGAGTATTGCACCAGATGTAGCCTTTGTAATTTACAGGTTGTCAGTCTAGACTAGGGTTTTAAAGTCAAATGAAAAACAGTGAGCCCTCGTGTGATAACAACTCCCCAATGTCCTGACCCTCATGAAATTAGAACACTGCCCTCATATGCTCAGTGAGAGCCAGCTCTTTGCATACTCGGCAATCTTGGGGTGTTTGGCATTCCGGAGGTAGAGGGAATGTACAGGGATGGATGCTGGCTGTTATGTGGCCATAAACAGATGTTGCAGCCTTGGAGATGGTCTGATAGCTTGATTAACTTACAAGGGATACCTACATGGGGGCTTGGTTCTCCACCAAGGCCAAATCTTGCATTAACTGGTTATTTTATTCATTTTGTAGTATTAGAATAACGACCAAGGCAAAACGCTGCAGGATGTAGATTTTTGTTTTGGCTTCATTCACCGTCGTCTGAGATGCGTAATAAGATTGAACCGACCAGTACATGTAGTTAATAATGTCTTCCTACATGAGCTTTGTCAATTTCATTGCCATGTATTAATTTGTTTTGACTGAGTTTGTTTAATTACTTCAAGTCATGCGTTGCGACACACCATGGGCTCATGGTAATGAACAAAACTGTTCATATCGATTTGGACAGAAATTATTGCTTCTATTTTTGAAAGGTTGTTTTGCATATGAGTTAGTATGTTTTTTCAAGAGAAAAAATTTAGGCCAAGGTTATTTCAGAAAGCAAACATAAATTCTTGAACAATCTACTCCCAGTAACGGCGATAAAACAAAGTTATTGAAGAAAACATATTTGAGAACACTAGGGGCAGTAGACTTACCAGGTAAATCAATCGTTCTCAGAAGTGTGTGCATATTCAGAATAGCCCAAAAGCTCTGCCCCATTGCATATTGACCAATCACAATGCAACGAAGGTCCGACAAATAAAGTCTGACATGTGTGCGCGTATGCTTGGCACGTGCGACAGAGTTGTGCACAAAGGCATTGAAGAGGCGCACGTGTTCTTGCTCACGCGTCGTGGAAGGAGCCTAATGGATCAGTATATTTAATAGCCAACCGGAAATAACAAAAAGTCTCCCATTGGTCTCTGAATTCATACTTTTAATTCATTTGGGAAAAATAACAGATAGTGTACTGTAGCCAAAAATCTCAACAAAATAGAGACATGTAAGTATCTTTAAGGTGTTGACATTGTGTGGAATGGTAGACAGTGAATGGCGTTAACATGAAGAACTTAGGGTAATTGCAGCAGTGATGGATGTAGCAATGATGTGGGGAGAGTTCATAGAGTGCTGATTGAGCAAAGAAGCAACTGGCCATGGGAGATAATCAATATAGAATGCTTTAAATTGAATACCCTTGATGAAAAAAAATACCTCACACATTTATAAAATGCACTGGATACTATTGGTAATGACTCAAAGTGATTGTTGGCATACAAACTTACTTGTTAACAAGCAATGTTGATAGTATACAACATTGTGAGAAAAGGCTCCCTCTGAAGTAATGTAGTTTTTGAGAAAGAAGTAATTTCTCACAAAAATATTTGAATTGAAATCGAGACCTCGGCTGAGGTCTCGAATTCAAGGTATCTGAATGCATACAACTTGTGCAACAAGGGTGTTTTTCATCCACTATTCTCTTACAACTTCAATGACTAAATGAGTTCAAATTTTCACAGCATGGTTTGTTATTTTATGCTTAATGTTGAGGTACACCAAGTGAGAGGACTGGGTCTTTGACAATTCACGTCATTGATGGTTGCTGGTTTTGTCAAGAAAATGTGGATTTGTCCAAAGACTTTTTTTTTTAAACATTTGTCAGTTCATGACGGCTAAGAAAAATGTGAACAAATTGTGATGTTTTTAAACTGTCTGACAGAACTTGTTGTAAAAAAAAACTCTTGAGTCAATTTGTGTTTGTAATTAATTTTTTGTTGTAGTTATTCTTAAAAATGAAATGACCCATGACAAAATAATTGCACCAGATTCATATTTAAAACAATATCCAATGGTCATCCACTACTGTGATGACTTGGTGAGCTGTGCCCATCTGTCTCTATCAAGCAAGAGAGAGATGGATCGCGTAGACCAGTGTCAGACGGGATGGAAAGACTTGAAGGTCAAGTTGGGATGACCTCTATGATGAGAGGCCTCAGGATTCCAGAGAAGGGCACAATTAAAGGTTCATTATTGCAGAAAACATGACTAGGCAAAGGCGACACTGTCTTAGTCTGATCATGGAGTAAGATCCTCCACGGTCTGATGGTGGTGGAAATAAGGGGAACGGCACCATGAATAGCGGAGCTAAGGAGATGTTGTTGCCAACAGATATTGTGCACAGCATGCAACATTTTTGTGATGGTGCCATTGATGGATTTAGTGATCTGATCTGGTTGATAATTGGTGCTTTCTCAATGAAACTGAAATTATCGTATAGGTCTTATGGGTTGTTTGTTTAGTGTAGTCGTTAACCATTGCATACAAGTATAGCAGATGCTCATTAAAACAAATATGTTAGAAGGAGATCCCCAGGATAAAGGTCATTGGATTGACCTCCTTTTGATGGATTGAACATCTTATGTCAAAAGCATGTAGCATTGTTCAGTGCTAAGCAAAATAACAGGGTACAGGGCAATGCTCACACATGATAATATGGTAAACCATGATTCATTTTTACTTGGTACATGTACATGTACTTCACCGAGACAATGGAGTTAAATACCTTGCCCCTGGTCTTTGCTTACATGCCCCTGGTCATTACCAAAGTGCCCGTGGTCACTGTCTTCTTGCCCCTGGCCATTGCCTGCGTTCCCTTGCCACTGGTCACTGCTCACATACCCCTGGTCAATGCCTCCATGCCTCTGGGTCGTTGCTTACATACCCCTGGTCAATTCTTCCATGCCATTGGTCATTGCTTACATGCCCCTGTTCAATGCCTCAATGCCCCTGGTCATTGCCTCCATGCCACTGGTCATTGCTTACATGCCCCTGGTCAATGCTTCCATGCCAAATTGGTCATTGCTTACATGCCCCTGGGTCAATGCCTCCATGCCACTGGTCATTGCCTCCATGCCCCCGGGTCATTGCTTACATGCCCCTGGTCATTACCTAAGTGCCAGTGGTAATTTTTCTTCTGTTCCTGGTCATTGCCTGCGTTCCCTTGGTCATTGCCACATGCCACGGGGTCATTACCTCCATGCCACTGGTCAATGCTTATGCACATGTACATACCCCTGGTCAATGTCTACATGCCCTTGGTCATTGCTTACATGCCCCCGGTCATTACCTAAGTGCCAATGGTCATTGCCTCCGTGCCCCTGGTCATTGCTTACATGCCCCCGGTCATTACCTAAGTGCCAATGGTCATTGCCTCCGTGCCCCTGGTCATTGCTTACATGCCCCCGGTCATTACCTAAGTGCCAATGGTCATTGCCTCCGTGCCAATGGTCATTGCCTCCGTGCCCCTGGTCATTGCTTACATGCCCCCGGTCATTACCTTAGTGCCAATGGTCATTGCCTCCGTGCCCCTGGTCATTGCTTACATGCCCCTGGTCAATGCCTCCATGCCCTTGGTCATTGCTTACATGCCCCCGGTCATTACCTAAGTGCCAATGGTCATTGCCTCCGTGCCCCTGGTCATTGCTTACATGCCCCCGGTCATTACCTAAGTGCCAATGGTCATTGCCTCCGTGCCCCTGGTCATTGCTTACATGCCCCGGTCATTACCTAAGTGCCAATTGTCATTGCCTCCGTGCCCCTGGTCCTTGCCTCCAGGTTCTTCAGAGCAGTTTCTCACTGTTTACGGTGGTGCATCCCTGTGTTTGGTGTGAACGCCCAAAATGAATGTTAAGAATTTTTTTTAACAGTTACAAATTAAGTAATAAAAGGCACTTAATTTGAATGCAATTTTCTTGATCGATCTTTGCTTTTATCTAGAGCTCCGTTTTCAAGAAAATAATGTTCTTGAGATCCCTGAACCTAGAGTTATTTTATCTGGATATCTTTTTAGAGTCCGAGCTTGAAGGTTGAATCAATGAAATGTCCAATGCACAGTATGTGACAGCCATGACGTGTGCTATGTTTTTTTTTCATCTGGGTAAGAGTATAGTATGCAACCAAACTGCAGTGACATTTTCCCTCCATGATCTATCCATGAGATACTCCTCACTTTCTAGAAAATTTGATCGTCTGACATTTTGGTTTTGCTCCAGTTGGCTGAAGCAGAAAGCCAAGATTCTATCTGAAATTAATTGTTGGGATATTATGTTATGCAGGCAATCAAGTGCACTGAGGTAAATCCATGTTTAAGGAAGTGGAAATGAAGTTTGTTTTGGTTTGATTAGGGGACTATTTAATTTGCCTATGGGGAGGAAAAAATGTGATATGATTGCCAGTTACAGACATAACAAACCAACAAAAAGCAGCACGGGGTTTACAAGGTGCTTGGGGGCATACAGCAGCCAAGCAGCACGGGGTTTACAAGGTGCTTGGGGGCATACAGCAGCCAAGCAGCACGGGGTTTACAAGGTGCTTGGGGGCATACAGCAGCCAAGCAGCACGGGGTTTACAAGGTGCTTGGGGGCATACAGCAGCCAAGCAGCACGGGGTTTACAAGGTGCTTGGGGGCATACAGCAGCCACAGCCAGGAACACCGGGGCCAACCCCTTCTCTTTTCGATAAGTGCATTAGGGTCTTTTACATGCGTTACACAACTCATGGGACCAACAGCTTTACGTCCCGTCCAAAGGACGAAGCAATGATTAAGTGTCTTGCTTAAGGACACAAGTGTCACGGCTGGGGATTCGAATCCACACTCTGCTGACCAGAAACACCAGAGCTTGGGTTTGGTGCTCTTAACCGCTCTGCCACGACACTTCCAGTTGTAGCCGTAGCTGTAGTCTCAAACTATCCCCAAAGCTTTAATCACAGCACCTCACATTGTCATGCAGCTGCAGCTCAACTTGCCGTTCTGCAAAGCTACTCAAGTTCAACTATGTAGGAGAGACTCGCGGGCTACCTTTGCGCAAACTTTTCATATGCTTTTGGCTAAGTAGCGCTCTGTATACCGCTGGCACTAATGCGTTGGAAGTTGGGTTATAGACCTTTATCACGCTGTCACCATCTTGGTCATGTTCCCTGTTGCCAATAACAGTAACGAATGCTAACATTCAATGCGCATGGCACCAGACTATTATTTCGTCCAGGTTACAGTGAGTTGGAATGGAGTAAAATCAAGATGACCACACCGTGATAAAGGTCTATAGTATAATGGGGGTGAGGTAATACATCATGTGATTATGTCTAATCTGCTGTGCAGAAATGTTCTTACAAGAAGTTGTTTTTCTAAAAACCGGGAGACTAGGTAGTTGAGATAAGAACTTATCCTACTGTTCATCTACTGTCAAGGAGTAGATTGGAAAAACTGGGAGACACTCAGTTCTTATAAGAACTTATCCTACTGTTCATCTACTGTCAAGGAGTAGATTGGAAAAACTGGGAGACACTCAGTTCTGATAAGAACTTATCCTACTGTTCATCTACTGTCAAGGAGTAGATTGGAAAAACTGGGAGACACTCAGTTCTGATAAGAACTTATCCTACTGTTCATCTACTGTCAAGGAGTAGATTGGAAAAACTGGGAGACACTCAGTTCAGATAAGAACTTATCCTACTGTTCATCTACTGTCAAGGAGTAGATTGGAAAAACTGGGAGACACTCAGTTCAGATAAGAACTTATCCTACTGTTCATCTACTGTCAAGGAGTAGATTGGAAAAACTGGGAGACACTCAGTTCAGATAAGAACTTATCCTACTGTTCATCTACTGTCAAGGAGTAGATTGGAAAAACTGGGAGACACTCAGTTCAGATAAGAACTTATCCTACTGTTCATCTACTGTCAAGGAGTAGATTGGAAAAACTGGGAGACACTCAGTTCAGATAAGAACTTATCCTACTGTTCGTCTACTGTCAAGGAGTAGATTGGAAAAACTGGGAGACACTCAGTTCTGATAAGAACTTATCCTACTGTTCGTCTACTGTCAAGGAGTAGATTGGAAAAACTGGGAGACACTCAGTTCTGATAAGAACTTATCCTACTGTTCATCTACTGTCAAGGAGTAGATTGGAAAAACTGGGAGACACTCAGTTCTGATAAGAACTTATCCTACTGTTCATCTACTGTCAAGGAGTAGATTGGAAAAACTGGGAGACACTCAGTTCTGATAAGAACTTATCCTACTGTTCATCTACTGTCAAGGAGTAGATTGGAAAAACTGGGAGACACTCAGTTCAGATAAGAACTTATCCTACTGTTCATCTACTGTCAAGGAGTAGATTGGAAAAACTGGGAGACACTCAGTTCAGATAAGAACTTATCCTACTGTTCATCTACTGTCAAGGAGTAGATTGGAAAAACTGGGAGACACTCAGTTCAGATAAGAACTTATCCTACTGTTCATCTACTGTCAAGGAGTAGATTGGAAAAACTGGGAGACACTCAGTTCAGATAAGAACTTATCCTACTGTTCATCTACTGTCAAGGAGTAGATTGGAAAAACTGGGAGACACTCAGTTCTGATAAGAACTTATCCTACTGTTCATCTACTGTCAAGGAGTAGATTGGAAAAACTGGGAGACACTCAGTTCTGATAAGAACTTATCCTACTGTTCATCTACTGTCAAGGAGTAGATTGGAAAAACTGGGAGACACTCAGTTCTGATAAGAACTTATCCTACTGTTCATCTACTGTCAAGGAGTAGATTGGAAAAACTGGGAGACACTCAGTTCTGATAAGAACTTATCCTACTGTTCATCTACTGTCAAGGAGTAGATTGGAAAAACTGGGAGACACTCAGTTCAGATAAGAACTTATCCTACTGTTCATCTACTGTCAAGGAGTAGATTGGAAAAACTGGGAGACACTCAGTTCAGATAAGAACTTATCCTACTGTTCATCTACTGTCAAGGAGTAGATTGGAAAAACTGGGAGACACTCAGTTCAGATAAGAACTTATCCTACTGTTCATCTACTGTCAAGGAGTAGATTGGAAAAACTGGGAGACACTCAGTTCAGATAAGAACTTATCCTACTGTTCATCTACTGTCAAGGAGTAGATTGGAAAAACTGGGAGACACTCA
This sequence comes from Asterias rubens, assembly GCF_902459465.1. Lineage (NCBI taxonomy): Eukaryota > Metazoa > Echinodermata > Asteroidea > Forcipulatida > Asteriidae > Asterias > Asterias rubens. The sequence continues at coordinate 5,907,966 of NC_047081.1, read as the reverse complement.
GTTCAGATAAGAACTTATCCTACTGTTCATCTACTGTCAAGGAGTAGATTGGAAAAACTGGGAGACACTCAGTTCAGATAAGAACTTATCCTACTGTTCATCTACTGTCAAGGAGTAGATTGGAAAAACTGGGAGACACTCAGTTCAGATAAGAACTTATCCTACTGTTCATCTACTGTCAAGGAGTAGATTGGAAAAACTGGGAGACACTCAGTTCAGATAAGAACTTATCCTACTGTTCGTCTACTGTCAAGGAGTAGATTGGAAAAACTGGGAGACACTCAGTTCTGATAAGAACTTATCCTACTGTTCATCTACTGTCAAGGAGTAGATTGGAAAAACTGGGAGACACTCAGTTCTGATAAGAACTTATCCTACTGTTCATCTACTGTCAAGGAGTAGATTGGAAAAACTGGGAGACACTCAGTTCTGATAAGAACTTATCCTACTGTTCATCTACTGTCAAGGAGTAGATTGGAAAAACTGGGAGACACTCAGTTCTGATAAGAACTTATCCTACTGTTCATCTACTGTCAAGGAGTAGATTGGAAAAACTGGGAGACACTCAGTTCTGATAAGAACTTATCCTACTGTTCATCTACTGTCAAGGAGTAGATTGGAAAAACTGGGAGACACTCAGTTCTGATAAGAACTTATCCTACTGTTCATCTACTGTCAAGGAGTAGATTGGAAAAACTGGGAGACACTCAGTTCTGATAAGAACTTATCCTACTGTTCATCTACTGTCAAGGAGTAGATTGGAAAAACTGGGAGACACTCAGTTCTGATAAGAACTTATCCTACTGTTCGTCTACTGTCAAGGAGTAGATTGGAAAAACTGGGAGACACTCAGTTCTGATAAGAACTTATCCTACTGTTCGTCTACTGTCAAGGAGTAGATTGGAAAAACTGGGAGACACTCAGTTCTGATAAGAACTTATCCTACTGTTCATCTACTGTCAAGGAGTAGATTGGAAAAACTGGGAGACACTCAGTTCTGATAAGAACTTATCCTACTGTTCGTCTACTGTCAAGGAGTAGATTGGAAAAACTGGGAGACACTCAGTTCTGATAAGAACTTATCCTACTGTTCATCTACTGTCAAGGAGTAGATTGGAAAAACTGGGAGACACTCAGTTCTGATAAGAACTTATCCTACTGTTCATCTACTGTCAAGGAGTAGATTGGAAAAACTGGGAGACACTCAGTTCTGATAAGAACTTATCCTACTGTTCATCTACTGTCAAGGAGTAGATTGGAAAAACTGGGAGACACTCAGTTCTGATAAGAACTTATCCTACTGTTCATCTACTGTCAAGGAGTAGATTGGAAAAACTGGGAGACACTCAGTTCTGATAAGAACTTATCCTACTGTTCATCTACTGTCAAGGAGTAGATTGGAAAAACTGGGAGACACTCAGTTCTGATAAGAACTTATCCTACTGTTCGTCTACTGTCAAGGAGTAGATTGGAAAAACTGGGAGACACTCAGTTCTGATAAGAACTTATCCTACTGTTCGTCTACTGTCAAGGAGTAGATTGGAAAAACTGGGAGACACTCAGTTCTGATAAGAACTTATCCTACTGTTCATCTACTGTCAAGGAGTAGATTGGAAAAACTGGGAGACACTCAGTTCTGATAAGAACTTATCCTACTGTTCGTCTACTGTCAAGGAGTAGATTGGAAAAACTGGGAGACACTCAGTTCTGATAAGAACTTATCCTACTGTTCATCTACTGTCAAGGAGTAGATTGGAAAAACTGGGAGACACTCAGTTCTGATAAGAACTTATCCTACTGTTCGTCTACTGTCAAGGAGTAGATTGGAAAAACTGGGAGACACTCAGTTCAGATAAGAACTTATCCTACTGTTCGTCTACTGTCAAGGAGTAGATTGGAAAAACTGGGAGACACTCAGTTCTGATAAGAACTTATCCTACTGTTCGTCTACTGTCAAGGAGTAGATTGGAAAAACTGGGAGACACTCAGTTCTGATAAGAACTTATCCTACTGTTCGTCTACTGTCAAGGAGTAGATTGGAAAAACTGGGAGACACTCAGTTCAGATAAGAACTTATCCTACTGTTCGTCTACTGTCAAGGAGTAGATTGGAAAAACTGGGAGACACTCAGTTCTGATAAGAACTTGACTGCTGTTTACATATCTACTCCAACCTTGGAGCAGATAGGAATGGGGGGGGGGGGGCTTTCACTTTCACTTGGTGGATCAGGGGACTTCTGGTAATTAAGTTCACTGTGGCAGAGTGCGGTATAACCATGTCTAAGCGATCCTGTTCTTATCATCATAGTCTTCAAGGAAGCTGTATATAGTTAACGCTACTCGAGCCAAACTCGGCTCGAGACGTTGTGACCCCAGGTTTTTTCATATAAATTGGTTTGTGCCATCCAGGCTGATCCTTGGCAGCATGAACAGCCTGGTCATATTGTAAGCCGAGAGCGTTGAGGTCATCTTTAACCTGTGATATGTAGATGCAGCGCAGGCTTCCACCACCCTGTGACGAGTTCAGATGGTTGGTTTTGTTTATTGAAGAAGGCAGTGATGGAAACTATCATCCTAAGATTGTTGGCGTTGTACAGGCCGTTGTATTTGACCTTGTAGTAGTACATGTAATGGAATGATTTATAAGCGAAAAGTTTTTGTGAAAAGTGTTGCGTGTCAGAGAGAGAAATATCTCTACAGGAAATTTAGATAAGCTTTAAATAACGATTTGTAAGAAACATTTACTGTGACTACACAAAATTTACTCAAACTTTCAGTAGAGACTAAGTGACTGAAGTTGCAATGCCAAGGTCAACTTTCTGTAGGGTACTTGTTAGAAGTTGTTTTGTGGAGACTTTTATTCAGTCTAGGTCATATGAACGTTATTTTTAAAACCTAGTCTCACTTAGAATGTAATTGAGACAAGATATGAGCTTGAGTTCAATAAGATTCATCTTAAAGACACTGGACACTATTGGTAATTGTCAATGGTCAAAGACCAGTCTTATCACTTGGTGTATCTCAACATATTCATAAAATAACAAACCAGTAAAAATGTGAACTTGATTGGTCGTCGAAGTTGCGAGATAATAATGAAAGAAAGACCACCCTTGTCACACGGAGGGAGCTGTTCACACAATGTTTTATACTATCAACCTCTTCCCATTACTTGTTACTAAGAGAGGTTTTATGCTAACAATTATTTTGAGTAATTACCAATAGTGTCCATTGCCTTTAAGATGAGTTGTCAGTATCGCCATAGTGATTTGTATTGTGACATCACACTTTGTCCAGCAAAGTAAGATTGGAACACATTTTAAAGCACACATGTCACATTATTAAAAATACTAAAGACCAGTATCCACACTTGTTGTGACCTAACATATTCAATGGAGTAACAAACCTGTGAAAGTTTTTGTTGTGGACTTAACTATTTTGAAGTACATAAAACTCCAGTGCAAAATCAGTTCTTTGGGGATCAAAAACATGGTTTAATTTTTTGGGGGGAGAGTTTCTCTTATGCTTTTGCAAACCTCCTCTGAAAATGGTTGTTGCAAATATCATGCCTTATAGACCTTTATCACGATGTGGCCATCTTGATTTTACTCCATTCCAACTCATTGTAACCAAACTGAGGATGGACGAAATAATGTTCTGGTGCCATGTTTGCACAATGAATGTCAGCATTCATTACTGTTGTTGGAAACAGGGAACATGACCAAGATGGTGACAGCGTGATTAAGTTCTATAGAGCAAGTCTTAAAGTAAGCCACTCTTCTCAATTTTTGTTTAATTTTAGATCAACTCTTATTTACATTGTATGGTCATAAAGAAACCATCACAGATTGACCTTGCTGGATTTTCTTACATTTTCACACCTGCTCCAGCTGCCCCTTCATCCATTGACTTTTTGTTTGTAGTAATCAGGTGTCATTTCTGTAGTAATCGGGTGTCATTTCTCTCATGATATTTGTTCTTCTAGGTGCTATAAGTCCACCAGCTGTAAAGAGCCCCCCTCCCACTGGCCACGCCCCGATCCAGCCCTTCAGCCAACAACCGCTTAAATCCAGTCCACCCATCCAGAAGATGGCCCAGACTCTCCCTAGTAAAGGAAGTGGGAGGTCATCGTTGGGGTCAGCAGGAAGTCAAGGGTCATACGGGAGCAGCCAGAGACAACCTGACCGATACTTTGAACAGCGATCTCAAAAGGTAAGATTGCTAAAGAATTAAGATTGATCTTAAGTTCAAATCAATCTTAAAGGGTTTGGGTACTTTTTGTTCAACGGAAATTATTTTTGTATGTACAACAGATTTACGCGACTCTCCTGAAAGTATTGCTCTGTGTTTTTCACTTTTTTTCCCCTCAAAATTCCAGAAGGAAACTGCTAGCATTGATTAGGTATCCACTTTGTTTGACTACTTTCCATTCCCAGTGGCACGTTTGATTGTAAATAGGGAAGTGTGTTGTGACATATTCATTCCGTTGGCGTCAGTACAACCGTACCTAGTCAGGTCTCTCTGTTAGTGTCCTTAACTCTTACTCATGTGGACTGTATGCTAGACTCATAGGATATCATCAATTTGGGCAATGAGACACCTTTTTGGTAGGTCTTGCAAAAAAAATTGGGGGGGGGGGAGGTATGCTAAACGAATATATTTATATGATTTGTGTGACTTTCTGAATAAGAACAGGCTGAAACGGCATTGTGACTCAGTAGTTCGTAGTTTTATTAGAATCTGTGAATCTGTTGGGTGAAGACGAACAAAGACGTCAGTACCGGTCTACGGCCTAAAACAGAACGATTATAAGCAGGAAGCAGCCTGCTGAGGGCGCTAGCCATGTGATTCAAAGCAAATGATTCCGTAACCCCAAAATAAAGGTGGGGGGTTTGCATCGCACGCATGACATCACTGATGAAAATTTTGGGGTTTAGCTAGCAGCTTTATGACACAATGGTGGTTAGGTTAAATCCATACATTTGTTGTCATTCGTAAGTGTTTCGTAGTTGTGAAGAAAAGACAAGTGTTAGTGTTTGGGGCTGTTAGGTTTGGGAGGGGGCTGGAGGTGAGTGTTGGGAGGGGGCTGGAGGTGAGTGTAGGGAAAGAACGAGTGATTCAGTAAGGGAGCAGACATAATATTCTTCCTACCTTAGTCTGGTTTCCAGCTTGTAATGCCCTTCGGAAAATCTGGAAAATTGTCATGAAATAGCTTGAAGAATCTTTTAAAGCCTACGCCGTGTGTAAATGTAGGCAAGCCCTTGTGCTCAATCAAATTTTCCTTCCTGCCCCATGGACTAAATATCACATCTGATTGGAGGTTAGTTAATTTAAATGTGTACATTTTCAGAGCACACGTATTTCTGAAGAATATTAAAGGTGAACTGTCATCTCGATCATAGCAGGCCCGATGTCTTACTTAGATTAATGAACTCTAACCCAGTTGCCCGCGCCTGCTGACCGTCATGTCACAGTATGATAATGACAGCGCCGTTTGTGATGTGACTGCTAGGCAGTAACTGGGTCAGAGTTCATCCATGTACAACCACAGGCCTGCTGTGAATCTGACGATAACCCCCCTTTGACTTATCTTTGGGCTGGAATATTTTAGAAGTTTCTACCTTTGTCTGTGACTTCTAACATACTTGGTCTGACTGTTTTTTTAATCTTTTTTATCTTACAGCCAAGTAAGACCCTCGCAGCCGGCCAAGATTTGTAAGTGTTTTATTTATTTATTTATTTATTAATTTGGATCAGACATCAAACAGCACCATTTGTGCCAATAAAAGGATGAATAGGAAATGAGAAGAAATGCTCAGTGTCGAATGTGGGAGGAAAACCCGGAGGGGGGAAAAATGCATTCATGTAGAGACTGATGAAACACAATTCACTTGCAAGGCTTCAGTCTCAGGTGTGATGCGAACAGGGGTCCACAGAGTTAAAAAGGCAGGGGAAAAAACCACAGAGCCAACCTGATCTCTTGGGAACTAAGTACACTAAGTTCTGGCTTGGAGAGGATAACAATATTTATTAAAATCAAAGCGAGAAATTACATGCTTCTCCTAGTTCTTGTGGAACTCATCATTATTATATTATTATATATTACTTTTAGTTTTTAAGCAGCTTATTCAGGGTCAAATGTGCATTTTGTGGTCGTAACCAATAACTGTTTCAGTCAATGACCAGTGATCAACCAATGGCAAGTTCAACCGAAACAGTTAATGGTTGTGATCATGAAAATGCTCCCAAGGTGCAAATAGAATTTGACAAATTCCAAAGTTGATGGTGGTGTCAAACGTCTTTTTAAATATCTTTGTGCTATAATTCTGTACATTTTATAGGGAAAAGCTTGTTTCCCCTGAGACACCAGTAAATGTCTGATCTTTACAAAAGTGGATCTGGACAATTTGTCCGACTTGGAAAGGAAAAGAAAAGGCTACACTATTGAGTGTTGCAGACAGTCCTCACAGGAGCTATTATTTGACCTACTTCAGTATAATCGGCCATTTGACATCTCCCTGTGTTCAATCTCAATCTCAGGCCGTAGTATTTAGGTCATCTCTAGGCAGGTGGTATTCTTTAGTCCCTTGGTGTGGAGGGGAAGTGTGCTTAGAGTAATGTAAAGTGACGGGAGACAAAGTCAGCTGTCATTGGTCATCTAGTGACCTCATAGTTTCACCTCGTTCTGGCAACCAATCACTAAGCAGCTCAGCGAAAATAGTAGATGGATTTTCTTTTGCATTGTGGATAAACAAAAAAAAGAAAAATGTTTTTTTTCACAGTTGCATGTACACCAAGGTGTATTAAGCACTGTATACTCAATACTTTCCTGATTTTTGTGAAAAAAAGAACACAGGCAAATCACAGAACTTTGAAAAAAGTACCGAGTATACAGTGTGTAGTCGCTGCCAATAGCTTGTGCCAAAATCTCCAAAGCGGCCACAACTGGCTGCTTAATATTAACTACTTTCTCCTGCTCAACCAAAGTAAAGGTCATGACCTGAAGTGACATTATTGTTCACATAGTATCTATGCTTTTCAAGTCAAAACAACATTTTCTCATTTATATTATCTTTTCCTACACATTAACAAGAAAAGAATTGGTCAACAAAAATCAACAACAAAACCATATATGGGCGCTTGGTGATGATTATACAGAATATACAGAAATGAATGGCCCATCACACTGAAGCTCTGGTGTTTTAATCAGCAGAGTGTGGGTTCGAGTCCTGGTTGTGACACTTGTGTCTGTGAGGGAGACATTTGATCTTTATTGCTTTGTCCTGCAGATTGGATGTAAAGCCAGAGGTCCGATGTGTTGTGTAAAAGAACCTTGTACTGCAGTCTGTTTTTCTAGCATGTAGGCTACAGGATGCCACACAATACCTTGTACTACACAATAAAAATCTTGTTATAAATTCTGCTTTTGCATCACAGTATCTTTTCCAGAATGTCTAAGATAAAAATAATGGCTTCTTGCAATGTAAATAGCGCGCATGTTGGTCACTCAGTGACCCTCAAGGCGCTGTAACATACAGTTTTCCCTGCAAGGTATGTGGGACTGCATTTGAATTATGAAACCTTTTCCTTTTTAGCACCATGTAATGTTTTGCAAGGTTTAGCAAAATTTTTTTATTTGAGTATTTGCTTTTCTTGTTTTTTTCCCCCCTTGTAGCTTTGTTGCTTCCTTTGCCTACGCACCCCACAATGAGGATGAAATTGAACTGCAGGAGGGGGACTTGGTGAACGTTCTGGAGAAATGTGACGACGGTTGGTTCGTCGGGATGTCGGAACGCACCGGAATGTTCGGTACATTCCCCGGCAACTATGTGTACAAATATGTAAGTTGACTATCAAGATCTCTGCATGTTTATTGATACATTTATAGACTTGTGTAATGGGGGTATTTGATCCAATTTGGGTAAGGTCATGGAAATAGAGAACGCTGTGCTTGTTTTTTTATTGTGTCTGCTCTATACGCCCCCAATGTTACAGGCAACTTTTTATTGTGTCTGCTATATACGCCCCCAATGTTACAGGCAACTTATCTGCTATATACGCCCCCAATGTTACAGCCATGCAACTTTTTATTGTGTCTGCTATATACGCCCCCCAATGTTACAGGCAACTTTTTATTGTGTCTGCTATATACGCCCCCAATGTTACAGCCATGCAACTTTTTTATTGTGTCTGCTATATACGCCCCCAATGTTACAGGCAACTTTTTATTGTGTCTGCTATATACGCCCCCAATGTTACAGGCAACTTTTTAGCTGATTTTCTTGTGCTTCAGGTTGTCAGCTATGCCAATGAAATTTTTTAAAAACACAGTACAAAGTGTTGCTTTGACTGTTTCTTGCTGTAACTTTCCTGTTCCTTTGAAAATCTGCACTGGGGTAAGAAACTCGCACAAATTAACAGTACTTTTGTGACAAAAGGCATTACTTGTATATGGAAAACTACCAGATTGACTAGGGGAAGCTGTGATATGCCAGACGGCCAAAATGGCTGCGCATAAGAATTTTCGCAATGAGGACTTCAGTCACTGCCAGAAACATTGGGGAAACCATTCTCTCAGTGATTAAAGGCACTGGACACTATTGGTAATTGCCAAAGACCAGTCTTGTCACTTGGTGTATCTCAACATATGCATCCAATAACAAACCTGTGAAAATTTGAGCTCAATCTGTCGTCATTACCAAGTAAGGTTTTATTCTAATAATTATTTTGAGTAATTACCAAAAGTGTCCACTGCCTTTAATGTAACTGGGTTCTTTCACATGCATTACACATTGCATGAGATCTACAGCTTAAAACCCTATCTGAAGGATGAAACAATAATGGTCAAGAAGTGTCTTTCTTAGTATACAAGTATCAAGACCAGGAATGGAACTCACACTGTACTGATCAGAACTCCAAAGCTTAATAATAATAATAAGCTTGAGTCTAGTCTTTCCCTGCCAACCCTCCTTCTAGAATGGCATTGACAGTATCTGTAGAAAGTGCTGATTTAACCCTGATTTTGAAAGTAGCCCCTTTTTGAAAATTCACATCTCTATCACCGTTGGTGAATAAAGTGCCCCTAGCCACCTTGGTCTGAACCTCTGACAGTGATCCTTTATGAATCTGGTCATAATCAAAATTGACAACTGACAAATAAGCCCATAATACTTGGCCCAAACTCCCCAAAGAGTCTGCAGTTGCTAGAAGTATTTTCTCATGGTCATCTTCCCTCATGGGTGGCAGTGAGCTTGTCTGATAACCAGACATAATACCTGGATTTGTCCCTTTGATGCGTGTGCTGTTTCTATCGGTGCTAAAGTCCCCTGACCTCCCTTCTTCCTGACCACTGGCAGTTATGGCTACGTGATCTATGTCCACAATTTTGATTGACCACAAGTGTCTGAGTTACTCTCCGATACTGCCTTTACACTCAATCCAAAAAAGTGATTTGAGATCCTGCATTTTAATCAAGACCACAGATCAGGGCGGTCCGGTTGGTGTAGTGGTGTCTTGCCTCGCCTTCCACCTCTGGGACCCTGGTTCAAATCCTACTACGGGCACTATGTGGACTTGGTTTTTAGCCCCTAGTTTACTGCGATGGTTTTCCCTTGAATAATTATCTGGGGTTTTCCTCCCACATCTAAAACATTTGTCTCATTCTGGCTTTTGCTTGTCGAAAGAAAAATAGCACAAGAACATGTAAAACTCGATATGGTTGGGGCCATTATTGTCCTGAAAGCTCAAAACACATAAGACTTGCACAGTCTTTACTAATAACCTGAGATACTATTGGATTACTGAAAGCTTTGGAAAGTTTCTGTAAAATGTGTCACTCTGTTTCCATTTTTACTCTCAGGAATCATGAGGAGATTGTCATCCCTAATGGTAGACTAGAGAGAACAGCGTCTGAATGTTGCACAAACCATAAAGGACAGACAAACCCACTTACTCATCCTGAAATGAAATCAGCATTACAACATGGGAGTTCAAAATTCAAGGGTCACATAGAAGGAAATCATCCACACCTTTTAGAATGTCTGCAACGGTTAACTGGTATTCTGGGTCATAATGTGTATGATATGTGTTTTGAGACTTGAGTACCGGTGCATCGCCCCCATGTGGACATCCAGTGACCTGCCGGTCCCAGTCAAGTTGCAAGTCTACAGATAGAAATCAATCGCTGTTTGACATTCAGCATCACCTTCGACGTGTTAATCATTTAGTGATACAATCATCCTAGGTGTCCCATGGGTGTTTGGTACAAAAGATGTTTGCAGGCAGAGACTTGGGTTTCATCCTTAAAGTAGAATTATTATAGGAAATACTGATGATTCAAATATTTGCAACTTATGGAAACTAATCTCTGTATGGGACACTGACTTGGCCAAAAATTGCTAAGCACAATATGAAATTAAGCAGAAATACCTGAAAAGCATTCAATGAATGACAACCAGTCCCAAATTTCAAAGAGCTGCGTAAGCATACAAAGTTTCTAAGCGAAACAAAATTATGCTTTCCAGAATAAGGTTACCAGCCAAATTGCCATGCCACAAGTACAAATTGTAACTGGTATCCTGCTTATTTTTACTTAGCCGTATTTTCTGATTAAGCAGCTCTCTGAAGTTGGGCCCTGATGTAGTCATCCAATTTTTGAAAGACACCAAATCAAAATTATCTGTTGGACAGTTTTGTATCTTTGACATTAAGTTTTGATATGAAAAAGATGCAAAACTGATTTCTGGTGGAAACTTTCTCAACAGGAATTGTCTGTTAAAATGACTGCTGAGAATTCAATATGGTCATTCCATCAATTAATTTATAAGATTCAGGTTGACCCATGACCTGGGTTCAATTTCATCTTGCTGCCTACCACAGCATTCTACGCTTTGATTCTCTGGCCACGAGGTCAGCACTGAAGACCATAGAAAGGTCTTGTATGAAAGTAGAGGTTTTAAAAGACGCTGACAGTCTGCTCGGGGTAATTATTCAGATGTGTTGTACATTTGTAATTTTAACGACCTTCTGTTTTTGTCATTTGGATTAGCTGTTGTCGAGTCCAAGCTGCGTGACTTCCGTTTTTCACAGGTTACTTATGATGAAGTGCCTTACTGCGTGTGTGTGCTACAGTTTAAAAAAGAAAAATGAAGAAGAAGAAAAAAGGCAATGCCAAAAATATTTTAAAATTAACAGTACAGATGAAGGAATTTGTTTTGGTCAAATGGGAAGGAGGTAGAGTTTATCATCAGTATGTATATAGCATGACATTTGTAGCCGGATTTCTGCTAAAAAAAATAGACTTAATCTGTTTTTAGGACTTTTCTTCTGTTACAGAAGTGTAAGGGTTCACTCTCAAATTGAGTGTTAATTAGTAACTTTATCAGAGTTCGGCATCTTTATGCTTCCAAGTGTGGTTCGGCGGTCAATATTTTCTTGTGCAGCATTATGTCATGGGCACTTTTGCGAAAACATTAAAGAAGTAAACATTTAAGAAGTCTATGCGAATTAACACAAGTAATTTAAAATAAGTTTAATGCTTTCAAATGAAGAACACTGCACAAAATATAGAAGAATTTAATGAAACATATATTTAATATAAATTAATGGCTAGATAATTTTCGTTTTTAAACCAGTTAGTGTATTCACAGATATGAAATATAAATTTGTTATTTACTAACTGAGATTTAATGTTGTATATTGTAAACAGGAGGGGAGGACAGATAGTTTAACTTTTTTAAAGTGGAAAGAAGTTTGTGTTACAGATATGAAACAGATTATGCTATAGATATGAGACTAATTTGAACACTAGATGGCAGCAGACTTACCAACCAAATGCATTGTTCTCGGAGTGCATTCGTGTGTGTACAGAATGACATGAACAATGAAAGTTACCTGGGATGTACTCTGCCACATGAGCAATGTTTATGTAACTGAATGGGAGACAGTGGAAATGTGAGATGACAAGAATTTCACCATGTTTTGTAGTTGTTTGTAAAATCCTTTGCGAGCAATGAAGTGTGTAGACAATGTGAAAACCAGGTATATCTTCTTGGCATTAAAGACACTACAGTATCGAGAACGTCTGTAGATGTTAAATTCAGTTAACATAGTGCAGGAAATCAACTTGAGACAAACAATTGCAAACTTTTAACAAGCGAACTTTTAGAAAAAGGAAAAATTCATGGCGACCTTTAAACAAATTATCTTCAGAAAAAGGACAAATTTGTGGCGACCTTTTAACAAAGTATCTTCAAAAAAATTACAAATTCGTGGAGACCTTTTACCAAATTACTTCAAAAAAAAAAAAAAATTCGTTGGGAAATTAACCCACCCCTAATAAGGGCTTATGCTCCTCATCACTTGTACTAACCATTTCAAGGTGAATGGAACAGATTTGAAGGAAGTACATATATAAACACCACCATGTAAAACTTTCAAGACGTTCCTAAAGCAATCAGTCAGCAATTCTGATTTCTCGTGATCAACACAGCTGGTGAAATTGTTTCAGACGTTATCAGCCATATGTGTTTATTTGTGTGAGATGATTCAGTGAGAGCTGTAACCGCAAGCAGAACGCTATCACTTGGATCTTACTCGAGGATCGCTTTGGAGTTTGATGATAGTAGGTTCGGACAGTTCTTATTAGCATCACTTGTTATGCTTTATTACTTTAGCTGGTTTCGACTTGGAAGAAAGGGTTGAAGTTCAGCATTTATGGGGTAAACCAAGATTTCAGAACTGAATGGGATTTGGCAGTTGATTAGGTGAAAAATTGCAAGGAATACAAAGCTTCAAGTGATTCGGATTATTTGAGGACTGGAAATTAAATGCTTCAGTACAGATTTATTGTTAAAATGATATTTCAAATTTACTTCTCTCATTTCATTCAGTTTTTCCGGCATTATACCACTCCTAAGTGAATGGACATAAATTAATTTCAAGATACTTCTCAAGTCTTGTTTTCACAAGCTGTTGTTTTTCTATAGCCACATTGACACATTTGTGACGCGTCCAACAAATGGTTCCTTTTTAAATTAGATGTCTGGTGCCCTGCTAAAAGATACATAGAATGCTTATTGATTTTGGCAGGTCATCATATGATGAAGTCTGATAAAGCAAGATGTTCTCTAGTTAGAAGGAAATGGCTTCTGGCTTAGCATATCATGTGAATGAAGAGATACAAGGAGATGGCAAATTGCATCAAGCAGTCAAAGACCTAAAATTCATCTTCACTTGCGTCACGTTATGAATGTACTTCTTACCAGGATCACTACATATCCTTAAATCTACAAATGGCTGTTAACCTACAAAACCTACACAGCTGGTAAAATGTTAAAAGTTTAATCGTGCTAAGCATGTTTCCTGGTAACCTGGAAAACATCATACAACTTGCGCACTATTGCAGGTTTTCTAATTAAAATTGCCCAAGAGAGCAGAGTTATTTTCGTCTTTAATATTTTTCTCCTTTTAACCCCTAACCAAGAGTTGGGGCAATATTGCATGTTAAAAATTGAAGGAAAAAATTAAGGTATTTGCTTAGCACAGTAATGTGGTCCGACTTCTTTGAAATTGGCACCTGGTGTTATCCATGGGTTTGACATTCAGTTGTAACACTTTGACATTAAGATAGACGGTATGTCTTGAGTTCAAGCACTGCTGGGCCTCGCTAGGGATCAGCCCTGCATACCCCGTTTATCATCTGTGTTATACAGATGGAAAGCTGGCAGATGTTATACCGTGTCAGGAATGGATATGTGATAAGCCTACACACGACATGAGAGATGGATTTCCGCTATCTTTTACCCAAATGTTTCCAGCGTACAACATACTCCAACTCAAGACTCGTTGAGTGGATTTGTTCTTGTCCATAAAACATATTCGTTCTGCTCAACTGCAGTACAGTCTTGAGCTTCCTTTAAAGGCACTGGACACATTTGGTAATTTTTAAAGAATAGTATTGCTTTATTCAAACACATGCATAAATCAACAAACCTGTGAATTCGGCCATCAAAGTTGCAAGAAAATAATAAAAGAAAAAAAACCATTGTTACTCAAGTCTGTGTTCTTTCACATGCCTAATGAAAGGCTTCAGGCCTGAAGTCTCAATATTTCAGTGAGAATTTGCCCCTTTCTCAAATACTACATCACTTCAGCTCACAAAGTTTTATACTACATGTATCAACAGCTCTCCATTGCAAATTACCAAGTAATTTGTTATGCTAACAATTATTTTGAGTAGTTACCAATAGTGTCCAGTGCCTTAAAGTCATGATCATGAATGTATAATCTGGATAAGATACAAACACATTGTTTGTAATCTAGGACACCCATATGGTCAGACAGCTTTTTCTTTTGTAGTAGTATATTTGCATTAGTCTGAGATATTTTGTAGATCTATGTGACCTGGATGAGAAATCAAACAAATATTTATTCTGGTTCATATCTGTTAACATGAAATTTAAATAGTTTGAATTTTGTTGATGTTGTTTTTGTCTGTTTTTTTTTCAAAAGAGAGGATGCTGTGTTGCTGCTTTGTAAATATTAATAACAGAGTATGTTTATCGCAAGAATATGTTTATGGGTTGTTATAGATAGCAGTTGTGTTTTGTCACAAGTAGATTGTATTTCAAAATGTAAAGTACTAATTATATACTACTACAGCATGGTCATGTTATATGACATCTGTATAAAACCAAATTAGATGATTAATTTAGAGAGAAAAAAAAGGTGCAGTAGGCTAATAACACGGGTTATTATTGTTGAAGATTTTTGGTGTTGTTTTTCTAACTTTATTTGGATGCTTTTTAAAGAATTTGAATATATAGTGTGGCTGGTACTCCTAATATTACAAGGAAAGTGAGCAGGAGTTTAATAATGTGGCTTCCGGAGTCAGACATTTTAATAAGTCATTTTGTAAGTCAGTTCTGGTTTGCAGATGTTTATGTTGAAGCAATGGTAAGTTCTGTGGAAACTTTGCATAACCTATATAAAGGGGCTGTGTGGTTGCCCAATCCATATGTCTTGTGAAGTAATAGTCAATTAAGTTTGTTTTCTAATAACTGTCAAAGCATGGAGCAATTTCTCCATGGTCAAAGGCATTGGAAGATTTTGGGACACTTGGTGGCAGCAGACTTACCAGGTAAATTTCCATTGTTTACGCAGTTCTGCGCTCATTACCAAAAACAAAGGATCTACCTGGAAGTCTGCTGCCACCTACATGTAGCACCCCCAAACGTCCCCCATTAATTTGGTTAAGTCAAACTGAGGGTCTGTCCAACTTTACCTGTTTTGGCTTTGGCTACGTTACAACATTGCATATAATACTCACCCCTAGGTGCAGTAGCCGGCAGCTTCATCAGACGTAGCCAGGGAGGTTCTGTTTAATAACAGTCTTTGAGTGGCTCTGGCTATAAGGCGGTTGGCTACAGTGAGAGACCTTTTTTATGGTGCAGCCATCTTGAATTTTTCCCATTGATGTCAATGTTACCAAACCAAGGCTGGAATAAGAAAATAGTCTGGTTCCTATATGCAAAATGAGTATAAGCATTCATTATTGTTATCCGATACAAGGAACATGACCAAGATGGATGCAGCGTGATAAAGATCTATAGACCTTTCTTTTGCAACGTCACAGCCCGAGTTTTTGCCAACCCAGATTGGAAAACTATGGAAAGCCATATGTGCAAATCAAGAAAAGATCGTTATTTTTTGTAACAATGTAACAAAATTTGTCGATTTTGTTTAAAACAAAACAACTAATTATGAGAAGTACTTTATTTAATTGAAAGTTTGCAGAAAATGTTGAATTTTGTTAAAACATCTGTTTTTACGATTTAGTGTTTTACTAACATTCGGCCGACCATGCCAACCAAGGCGGTTTGTTGATCAACAAAAGAAAGGTCTATATGGCAGATGCAGTGACCTTAACAACCTTAATCACAGCTTGAAGTCAATGTATGGTCATGTAACAAAATTGTATATAAGTTTCTGCTTGATATTCATTTATTGTTGTTCAGTTCATTATTGATAGGAGAGAATTGAGTTGTATTCAGCTTGGCTCATAAAATTATAATATTGCTTTTCGTTAAATATTGTGCTAGCACTGTGCTTGCAATTAGTTGAACACCTTATTTGAATATAATTTAGTACTACTATTGTGGTAATCTTCTAATGAAAGTTAATTTTTAGTTTTCATACTGAATCTAATTCTGACAATTTTGTATTCGGTGAAATAGATTTAATTTTCAGTACCATTGTAGTTAACCAAGTTACCCATTTCAGTATGTCTTTATATTGGAAGAACAACCAAGACGTCTACACTGTGGGGCACATACATGTTGCAGTGAATACATGCCCAAGTACAAATGGGGCTCATAGTGGAAGAACAACCAAGACGTCTACACTGTGGGGCACATACATGTTGCAGTGAATACATTCCCAAGTACAAATGGGGCTCATAGTGGAAGAACAACCAAGACGTCTGCACTGTGGGGCACATACATGTTGCAGTGAATACATGCCCAAGTACAAATGGGGCTCATAGTCACAAGTCAGCTAATGATGTGATATAAAAAAAAACTTGTATCTGCCCAAAATATTGGTACCCTAACAAGTGAATACTTATAGTACATTTTGGCCCAGAAACACTACATTTACAAATTCAGTATAAGATGAACTCTTTTATGTTGATGTTTAAGTACTATTTTGATATGATATGAATTTGAGAGATGATGGAGAATGCTGTGGCTTTCTGAAACATGCCGTAGATTTACTAAACTTACGGAGCATTTTATTGTTTTTCAAGTGCTGTTCATTAAAATGCATGAACTTTAGTTGACTATACATGAGTTTGATTTTTTTAATTATTTTTTTTTTGCACTGAACTTTTTTGATTTTTTAAAAACCTGTACATGTATTCAAAATGCCCTCCTAATGGTTTAAAGTCATCTGACTAGATTGATTTGCATGTTTTTGAATATTTAATACGACTTGAGCATTTTGTACATTATGTATGTTTTGTGTACTAATTATAAATTACAGGAAGTACTACTAGCAAAGTATCATTTTTTAAATGTTAATTATTGTGCAGCACGCGTTTTTTCTTCAAATATTGCAGCTTTTGATTTCATTCAAGAAATAATGTGCTATTTTAATCAACCTTTATACTTATGGCTTGTTGGAACATTGAAATGAGAAAGTGTTGTTTGGAGTCCAAGAAAAAGGTTGTACATTTCTCATTGTCCTGTTTTGGCCCTATTTGTGAACCCTTTTATGACTAGAAGCAGTCTTTTGAATATTCAAATACGACTTGAATATTAAACTAAGAGAGTTTTACATGAATATTTATAGCACTTTAAAATGAAATGAGACTTGTCTCATGATCTTGCACAAAACAGATATAGGCTCTAATAATGGGAGAAGCTGAATTATGGATAAGCAGGGGATGCATTAGTTTATGTATCCCATTAATGAGATGTTTAAACATGAATATGTAAAGCTCATTTTGATGAGTTTAGTACCCAGAATTCTAGAGAGAGCTTGTGAAGAATGTTTTTTTTATTGATTTGTTATAAATAACCTTGTCACATGCACTTCTTGTATGGAATTGGGTACAAAGTGGAGGGAAAGCACTTTCACTGCCCCTGTCCCAATTCAGAATAAGTAATGTATCCTCTCTTAATAAAGGAAGTAGATTCTCAGTTGGGACACTTTACCCCAATTGGAACAGTTTGGCAATGGGTTACAATTTTAGATAGATTGTTATCCCATTGGGTTAGTACTGTTGTTTCGAGGCGACCCCTTTGACAAAAATGATGTCACCCTGATTTCTAAAGGTGGATCAATTCATTTGGACGTTCAATAGTTCCAAATTTAAACTAACAATCCACTAGTTTGGGATAGTGAGAGCCGACAACTAGATTCTTGAAATTAGGAAATACTGTTTTTAATTTGATAATGTTTAACCGGAATGTCGTTGTGTTAATAAATACTAATTAATTTGATAGCATGCTTTGAATTCTGCTGGCGTTGTTAAGTTGTAGACCACGCCAGACTACTCTTAGGTTGCTTGGCCACCGATTAGCAATTTAGCTTCATTCAGTTTTTAATATTAAAACTTTAAGTTTATTCGGAATGTTTGGAGTCTTTAACTTCAGTAAGTTTGATATTGGCAGAATGTAAACTACAGATTTAGCAAATTGCAATAAAGATTGAAATATATACTGAACTTTCGAAGAGTGGTCTGGATCTGTTATTTCAATGTTTGTGTTTTTCTTTTAGTACTTTTTCTCCGATTGACATGTAAACAATTTGTTTGTTTATGTTTATTTGATCATTCATTTATTTGTTTATGTATTTAAAGACACTGGACACTATTGGTTGTCAAAGACCAGTCAACTCACTTGGTGTATCTCAACATATGCATAAAATAACAAACCTGTGAAAATTTGAGCTCGATTAGTCATCGAAGTTGCGAGATAAAAATGAAAGAAAAAACACCCTTGTCACATTAAGTTGTATGCATTCAGATGCTTGACTTCGAGACCTCAAAATCTAACTCTGAGGTCCCGAAATCTTTTTGTGGAAAATTCTCGAAAACTATATCATTTCAGAGGGAGCCGTTTCTCACAGTATTTTATACTATCAACATCCCTCCATTGCTTGTTGCCAAGTAATGTTTTATGCTAATAATTATTTTGAGCAATTACCAATAGTTTCCACTGCCTTTAATTATTGTATTATTATTGATAAAGTTTTTTACGCCCAATCGAGCTGCTCTAAGAATATAATTTTTTTCGCATTTTACGTTGACTGGCAGACACAAGGAAGACGAATAATTTGTTGTAAGGCGCCTTCGGTTATATTGCGAATGTCACTTCTTATAAGTTCTTATAAAATTTTCTGTGGATGGATGTTGAATCCATTTCTAAATTGGTCAAGTAATAGTTTGCACAATATTTGCCATGTGATTTGCATATGCTGCCACGTATAAGGAACAATACAAGAAAGACCCCAATCTAAATTTTAAACTTTTTATACCACTTTCAAAGGGCATTCACCACAGATGCAATCGTTCTTAACGAGATAATCGAAGTCAAAAATCGCCATTATATAGATTTAATCTGTAGCAGGCGTTTTTTTTTTTTTGATCTCTGCGCTGATTGGCTGCTCAGACAACTTGCGGTAAAATAAAACAATATTTCACCTATTGCATTGTGGGATACTAATGCAGTATTCGGTAATTTTTCCATGCAATGGGAAGGCATGAAGTTTTGTCCACGTGTTTTAAAATCTTTTTATAATGCTTGGAAGACAACGTTTCAAGATTTTGGTGTTGAGTGGTTGACCGGAAGAAGGATGCGCGACACACCTGTAAAAACAACAAAAGCTGACAAGAAGATGCACGAATGAGTATTCAGTGATAAAAGTTCTTCTTCGTTGGACACAGACACTGAGCAGCCATGCTGCAATGACAACACATACGTTCGTGATATATTTTCTTAGGCCTATAATGGACGGGACCAAATTACTGCTGTATTTCGAGGTAATTCCCTGTGGAAAAATTATCTCTCTATACGCGGAAGTTATACAAAGGCCTGGATAGTATCTGAGGAAAACGCAGTAGGAATATTATGTGACGGGAAAACAAGTTTTCTTTACAACACAAGTCGGACGTGTCAGGGATGCTCTGCAGGTTGTTCGACGGACATGACGGAAGATGGGGTTGATGCACCGGCCGAGGTTCTACCCCTGTGTTTACGTAAGGCAAGCTAATTTGTAAACTATTCTGCACACATTGTTCACATGCTTCCAAAATGGCATAATAAGGACAGAGTTGTAAAGAAGTTTCACAGACTGGAATTGGTCAAGTCATTCGGGTATAAACAAAATATGGCAGCAGGAAACAGCGTGTCAATGTTGAACTTGAAGTTTTTAATGTTCTGTTCCAGTAAATGACGAGTGTCATATTATAATGTATATTTGCAGTCGGTTTATGGTCGGTTTATTGTCGCTCTAAACACTACTTTACTGCTCTCCTAGATTGGAGGTAATTTTTTTCTCAGCCTAAACTCTAAAAATGCCGGGTCATAATAGTATCACCCGTATCCACGGACCTGACCCATTCCCGGGCATTATAAACTAGAAACTGTGTCACAATGACCCATAAATGAGTCAAACTGACACAGAATCCGAGTTTAAATTATACTTAAACAACTCTCTGGGTCAGCTTGACACAGAAATGCCGGGGCCTGGAATCCAGGTCAATTCTGACCAGGGTCAAAACGCTCGGATAATTCTCATGCCGGGGTTTTCTTTTCTGGGCTCTCCACATGGTTGTCGGAAATACACGGAGCTAAGCATGCATACTCTATTAATAATGTGATTTGATATCATGTTGCATTAATTATGCTGTATAGACGTTCTAACCACCGGTATTGCATTTACCAGTAAGAAAAGGAAGAAGAAAAATCTTTTGATGATTTAGGCCTGCTTTAAGCATTTATTGTAATGGCATAAGTTCATTGTAACCTTTAAATTTCGCTAATATGCCCTTGAAGTGGTTGTGAGTTAAAGGCAGTGGACACTATTGGTAATTGTCAAAGACTAGCCTTTACAGTTGGTGTATCTCAACATATGCATAAAATAACAAACCTGTGAAAATTTGAGCTCAATCGGTCATCAAAGTTGCGTGGTAATAATGAAAGAAGAAAACACCCTTGTCACACGAAGTTCTGTGCGTTTAGATGGTTGATTTCGAGACCTCAAGTTCTAAACTTGAGGTCTCGAAATCAAATTCGTGGAAAATTACTTCTTTCTCCAAAACTATGGCACTTCAGAGGGAGCTATTTCTCACAAATTGTTATACCACCAACCTCTCCCCATTAATTGTCACCAAGAAAGATTTTATGCTAATCATTATTTTGAGTAATTACCAATAGTGTCCACTGCCTTTAATGCGGTTGGCGGGGCTTAAGACAGTTTTTACAAATTTAAGTGCAAATGTGCGTACACAAAACCACTTTCTCACAAGACTTTGTGTTTACACCATGTAGGTTTTTGTTTATTTCACTTTAGAACTATTTGTTGATCAACAGGATAATAAAACATTGGAGGAAATTGTTAATTTCAAATCTTTGTACAAATTGTTTGTAATAGGCTAATGGACTTTTGGTACAAAATATATAGAACTGATTTCGTTGAGGGCTCGATCGAGTGATTTTTCACAGTTGCTCTGCTACAAATTGAATCTGTATTTTTTTGTTTAAATAGTACTATCAGGTATTTCCGTGTATATCTATGTTAAGACATTTATAGTTGCGCAAAATCTACTAACTATACTTTGCAGCCCTAAATTTTACAGTTGAGTGGTGGGCCATCGTCAAAAGGTATTTCTGATAGACAAAGTATTCTTCTGATACACGACTACATAAATATGACATAGCAGAAAATTGAACTTTAATATTGTAATATCAATGACGAGCCCATGTTGGCCAGCATGATAATATCAGAAGTGTACATGTAAACATCTAAATTTGTATAACTTCAAGTGTGTCTATACAAAAATACCTTTGCTGTATGACAGAAGGCGAGTCTTGTCCAACAAAGACAAATAATTGTCCGAACAATTTTGATGTTTTCGTGTGTGATCTATCAAAGTTTTACAAAATGTGAGGTTTGATGGAGACTGAACTTTTTAAGTTCTACTTGGCATGTTGCATAAAAATGCTCTTCGCATTCAAAATAACGATAAAGTAAGAGTCAGTTCTGAAATGATTTTATTTTGGTAATTGTATTGAATCTTGAGTTTTGTTCTTAATTTTCGAGTGAAAGAGACATTCTGCGACCATTTGATCTGAACTCAACAAATTGTTGCAATTTCATTCAAAAAGGGATTTACATGTATAAGGATTTGTCAATCCTGCAGTTGTTTTAAAATAAACACTCCCTTATTTATCTGTTTATATCACTATACTATCCTTCATACAATCTATAAACTCAACCGAGAAGTTCGAAGCAGTCCTTTCTTTGGGCGGTTCACCTCTCACCCATTGTATGCAATGGGGGACGTTTTTAGATCATAATGGTGTGCGAGAAAACTGACCCACACCAGCTTGGTCCGTTGTGACACTATGGTAATTCTACGGCCATTTACGTGCAATCTCCCATTGATTTCAAATCCTTTCTTTCCATTTCTTCTTATTTAATATTTACTATAATGACAGTTAGTAACCATTACCATCCTGCACTCTTGTACTATTTCTAACAATTATTACCTAATTTTACACGTAGGTAGTTTTAGTTTACTTAATATTCAACACAAGAAGAGGTGAAACATGTTTTTTTTCCACTTCGATTATACACTGGAAATTAAGACACTGGTTTGCAAATGAGTTTAAAATAATTCAGGAGGATTTACGTGCCCTCCGAATTTAACGTCTGCACCCATCAAGAACAAATCCACCTTGAAGCCAATTTGATTATTCAGAAATATTTCTGTGAATTGGATTATATCTTGACCTATCTAAAGACATTTATAAGTATATATAATTATGTAATACATAGAAGTGTGGTAGCCCGGTTCATACTACGTGCGAATGCGATGAGAATGTTGACGTCACAGCTTACAGCCAACAGGGCAACTAATTTATTGTCCGTTAAGATTTTTTGACGCCAAAAATTCGTATCGCATTCGCAGGAAGTATGAACCAGGCTAAACCATTACTTTAGATGAAATATTTGTACATGCAGGATTCGAACCAGCGACCCCTGTCTAAATAGTTTGTCTCTACAGGAGTCTCAATGAGGCTTCGATTCGTACATAATTTTCGAAATGACTTTTTTTTTCTTTCTGTTTCTTGAGAACAGGGATCACAGGCCCTACTTGTAAAGAGATCCTATACGAGTGAAGCTACAGAGCAACTTGTATTGCAAACACTGTCGTTGAATACATCATATTCCAATCAAAATACAATAATATGAACACAGCAAGATAGTCTGGCATAAGTATTTCCTAGTTGGCTTCTCGAGAGGTCACTTTTTTACCACAGGTGAACTTTTAAATATCAAGAAAAAAAGTACTGGATGAAATAGTTCAAAGTCAAAAGACCATTCAAAGTCAACTCCAAAATAGCTAAATACAAAAGTGTCATAAGTCATCGCTTTCATCTCTCCGAGTCTTAGGTCCGACCACGTTCCGTACCATTTGCCTTGAACGAGCAACATCATTAGCTCTAGGACGACCCTGATGGTGGTTGCCCTGTCTCTCTTGCAGTGGGGTTCTATAGTCATCTTCATGTTGTTGCCAAGATTTCGGACGAGTGTTGAAATCACTGAAACCACCCTGAGGGCCGATCTTCTTAGGGCTTCTTGGGTCACCTCTGCCTCCACTCCAGGAATCGGCCTCGTCGTACTCGTTACTCTGATCGGAGTAAGATGCCTCGGCGTCGGACTGAAATTGATTTGGGTTCCATCCCTTTGCCGCCCGGTTGTAATTCATGTAGGGTTGAACCCCGCCATGGAAACGTGTGTTGTCGCTGCCCCTTTTCCAAGTGCAACCGATTTTGACGGGCTTGGTGTTGGTTTGTCTTGGACCCTGCTGACGTTGGCGGATCGAGTCGACCTCGTTGTACCCGGGCGGCCCTCTTTGTTTGACTGCAACTGGATTCTGCAGCTTGGGCTTTGGTTTTGCTTTTGGTATCGGTGGATGGAAGGCGTCATCAGGGAGACCGAGAGGGTGTTCAGCAGCTGCCTCCCACGGACTCCTCTGCCACGGGCGCCCTCTCTCTGCATAACCTTGGTCATAGGGGTCATGATGAGGAGCGGGCACGGTGCTCTCATCAACTACATACTGATCAGATCTATCCTTCATCCTCTGGAAGAGGGTTGCCGCTCGACCATCCCTTCTTCCCGTCATCAGCTCACGGCTTGACATGGCTCGACCGGGATGATATCCTTTATTGAGTTGACGTTGTGACGGTCCTATAACCTCTTTCGCCCTCAGACGTAAATTTCTCCCAAAAGGTGGCTGAACCTCTGGATGTCTTGTGACTGGACCAGTGTAGAAATCGTGCTCAATGGCCCTGACGAGGTTCTTCAGGGGTCCTCTATGCGGCCCGATTTCTGCGAAGTGAATTGAGTCAGCTGGTATACCCCGCTGTTTCAAGTACATCAACGTGCCCCTATGAGATGGGCGTGTGCCTGTCAGTTCTTCCAAGCTAAGCTCGTGAAGTTGTATCGGGTGAATCTCTTGTGCGTGCTGGGGCCACATGCAGCTAGATGGCCGGTGTCTTGTTGTGAAGGAACAGGTGCACCTGTTACACTATCTGCATACAAAGAAAGAAAAAGACAAGACAAATGAATATATTTTGTATATAATTAGAGAGATTGTACAGGCTGCATTTAAGTTTCACAAAGGGGAGAACGTTTTAATTTATATTAAGTTTACATCGGAGAACGTTTTAACTGTTTATTATTGAGGCAAGCATAGTTTTCCCGACAACGAGATTGAAGTCTACCCATGTGTACATGGCATGGCAAAGATATGAGCCATAGTTTCATTTTCGGTGTTTATCTTTATTGCATTCTTTCAAAAGGAGACGCCGCAACTTTTCCTTTTTGTTTTAAAACATTTCAAAAATACAAGGTCATCAGAATTTGTCAAACTTTCTACATCAGTCTTGCATTTACAAAAATTCAGTAATAACAACATTGAACATGGGAAGAGTTCGCGACCTTCTTAGCGGTCATTGATAATTAACTATGCAATGATGCTGACAATGGCAGAGTACTATATTCTGTTTGTGAAAAGTTTGGTTGGAATTATGTCCTGCAGTGCGACGCCGTTTTATAATTTTTGGGTGACAGAACTTAGTTCAAACAAACGAGGATAAGTTATTTTCGTGGAATGGCTCAATTTATTTTTGAACACGTACACTAATTGGGAGGAATTTGGAATGGTAGGGTACTTAATAGTGGGGAAACAAATTTACAAGTCTCTGAGAAAATAAATGCAGTGCATGTATACTTAAACGAATATATATCCGTACATGTACATTATGCACGCACTACGATCTGTACAAAATTGCCCATGCGATTTTAGCCATTTATTTTGTATTTTTTGGTGGGCGGGGAAGTGGGTGCCAGTACATAAGAGAGGGGCTTTTTCATGTACAAAACCAATCATTGTTGATCTAATTAGGAGGCTGCCCGCGCCCCTCCCTATGGCATTTTGAACACACTCATTCGAGTTGTGCAGTGTTTGCGGATCGAAGTAAATAAACTGCGCCAATAAAGTATCTAAACACTTACAAATGGTCAGATATATCGGAACCTGAAACAGTATGCCAAAAAATAATTATTCATTTCGAGTCACCGTTAATTTCTGCACATTTTGACACATCTTGTGTTGCGCTACGATGTTGTTTGGTGGATTTACGGGCACTCGAGTGGCTTAAGGTCGAATTTCAAAAGTTGCAAAAGCCCCTATTCAAGCTAAATCGTTGTATTGTGACGAGTAAGATCGGCGTTTCTTTTGCCCGCCTTTTATAAATGATTTTTTGGGGTCGCGTTTTGGATAAATCGGTTGCGATGAACATCAGCAATAACTGTCAGTAACCAAGCAAAGGGGTCAAAGATGGGAGGCATACAACAATGGTAAGCAAGGAAAGGTGTTTCAAGATAACAGGAAAGATGGCTCAAACGACCAAACAGGAAAGAGGACGGACCGTTGGTTTGATAGAAGCCGGTACGTCGATGCGAGCTGCAGCTCATCAGGTAAAAACGTCACCAGCGACGGTCAGTAAATGGTGGAATCGCTACCAAGCTCAGGGAAATGTGGACGACCTGAAAAGGAGTGGCCGTCCGAGGGTGACTTCTGCAGCAGAAGAAGAAAGTGAACAAGTCCATAAAGCCTGACACCACCCCGACGCATCCTGATCAGGAAATGGCAGGGGATTGACCAGGGACAGATCAGAGGTCTTATTGAGAGTATGAGAAGACGACTCCTTGCCGTTCAGGACAGTGATGGAGGACACACCAAGAATGGGGACAGGATAACAGCAGTTTTAGAGTTAAAGATACGGCAATTAATTTCAATAACGAAACGAGTTTGTGTCTTTTGTCTGAGTGTGATGCTTATGTGAGTTCCCTTTTGGAATTGGGGTGAATAGGGGCTTTTGCAACTTTGAAAATTCGACCTTCAGCCACTCAAGTGTCCATAAATCCACCAAACAACATCGTAGCGCAACACAAGATGTGTCAAAACGTGCAGAAATTAACGGTGAATAGAAACGAACAATTACATTTTTGTATACTATTTCAAGTTCCGATAAATCTGACCATTTGTAAGTGTTTAGATACTTTATTGGCGCAGTTTAGTTGGCAGACGTCTGTCGCGGACGACAATGTAAAGTTTAGATGCATCCATGCAATGACATCTTCCTCTCCTTATCTTGTTGTCAGTTTGTTGGTGATCGTGTCTCATCCCATAAGTAAAGTAACCATAATATAATGTATCAATTAATGTTTAGTATTTTGGTTCTTGGTTTAGTCATGTAAACAATATTTCTGAAGCCATGGTCAATATCGTTGCATGATGGATGCTTCACGGTCATCGGAGTCGGGAGATAATGGGGAAATCCACCCTTGTTTCGCCGTATCATGACATGTGTTTAAAATAAATCTCGATATCGAGAATTGATAATTGTTTTAATGTTTTCTCAAAAAGTAAAGCATTTCATGGAATAATATTTCAAGGGAAGTCTTTCACCATTACCTTCTGTTAACCCTTTGAGTTATTTGTAAATATGTGATTTTTAAATTGTTGTTCTGTTCAGAAAGTGTCCATGGCTTTAATAAGAAACATTTCATAAAGTAAAGTTGAGGATCTTTTCCAATAGAGATACACAGCACATGTTTTGTTTTTCCTCTTTGGATTCGGTTCTTTAAAGACACTGGACACTATTGTTAATTGTCAAAGACTAACCTTCACAGTTGGTGTATCTCAACATGTATAAAATAACAAACATGTGAAAATTTGAGCTCAATCGGTCGTCGAAGTTGCGAGATAATAATGAAAGAAAAAACGCCTTTGTCACACGAAGTTGTGTGCTTTCAGATGCTTGATTTCGAGACCTCAAATTCTAAATCTAAGGTCTCGAAATCAAATTCGTTGAAAATTACTTCTTTCTCGAAAACTACATTACTTCAGAGGGAGCCGTTTCTCACAATGTTTTATATACTATCAACCTCTCCCAAATACTCGTTACCAAGAAAGGTTTTATGCTAATGATTATTTTGAGTAATTACCAATAGTGTCCACTGCCTAAATCAATGGACAATCCCTCATGTTTGATTGTCAAACCGCTTCCCCACCACAGTGTTTAAAATAACTACATATCAGGAGTGTTCAGAGGAAGTCCTTGGACGGAAGTTTACGAATAACACCGACATGCAATCATAGGAAGTGGCTATGATTTACAGGCTCCCGTGAGACTGGTCAATGACACTCGCAATTACTGATTTTTTTAATCAAATTAATCCAAATTGGGGAAAGTCCTTAATTAGAAGACGGTTCCTACGGATGGGACATTTTCATCCAATGCAATGGTGTGAAATAATCAGCACACTTCAACGTTTTATAAGCAACACCCTCTTTTTTAGTGTGCGATTTGACCTAAGACCTTTTATAACAATTCGTACTATTTATTATAAGCAGTATTAAGACCAACATTTTCATGCGAAAATACCCACTTGTTTAGCGGCGATGTGACCTAAGACCTATTTTAACAATTCGTAACTATTAGGTATAAGCAGCATTGTTAAGAGCAACCTTTAAATGAGAAAAAAAAATCGCCATGTAAACTTGCACAAGAGGAAACAAAAACTACAAAAGCAATGCTGAAATGAATAAAGAAAACGTGGTGGAAAATCTACCTTAAAGAAAAACATCTTTGGGGGCAGGCCTATAGACCTATTTGTTGTTTTTCTTATTCATTTGCCGAATCTAAAGCTTCACTCATTCACATGATTTCAAGGCGGTCTCTAGGCGCACACATACCAAGAGTATTACCATGGCATATCCCCCAACCCTCTCATGACATTCACAAAGCTCCCCAGGCGCTCCTTACAATCCCACCCTTGATCTTTCTAAACCACGATTCAATTACTACTTGAAATGGGGGCACATTTTTCTTCCATGACCAACTCTGAACTAAAAAATCCGAAGTGAAAGGCCTCTTTGTTGTCCAGCAGAAACAAGCCAGCCGTTTATACCTTGAATACGAAGTGCATTTCTTAGAAATATAAATCTGGAGTTATGATGGTTCTAATTACTGTGTTCGTGCTTGATCGGAAACTGGCGGCTACTTCGTCCTTGCCTCTTATTAGTTTTATTCTTAAATATTTTGACTTGAGTCTGAGGTTTCACCATGAGACCACGAACTTTCTTCTCCAGTTTAGAAGTTGAATTGTAAGGCAGCAACCCTGTAACATTTAACCTGGCTCATGATTGTGACCGGAGGGCGGAGACTCCCTCAAATATCCCATCCATGTGACATAATTGGATAAATGTTATTCAAATTTTAATAATCGATTAATCAAATCATGATGGACTACTAAGTCTATGTAGCTTCATTTTCGACTAGATTTTGAAAGACTTCACATAAGTGTTTGTGTGACCCAGTAACCTTTTCAATATTGAAGAACGAATTTCCGCTCCATTTGTGTAGTTTTTTAAATCAAAGTTCTGCCTGCAGGGCTGATTTAATTAAGAATGCGTCTGACAGCGAACAATTTAATGACATTGATAATAATATTAGGCCTATCCGTGTTAGCTGAAATGGGATTGGCATGGCGTCTGAAAACACATTATTTGTGTTTATAAAAGGACTAATTGAGCTAACGTGACAGCGTTGACTTTCAGCTCACCCTTTTAAACTTTGTAAGTAAATGAAGTTAAAACAAATCATTAGTTCAAATCGTCAAGTCGAAATTACGTCAAAAGGATTTTATACGTCTGTTTGAGTCATATCTCTCCTGTCGTGCATGCTAAAATCAAAATGTACGGTAACAAAGTATGAACAACATTATTTTCCCCTGAAACATTTTGAACTGTTAGAAAAGTGAAAAATTTAGCGATGCATGTGGGACTGCACGTCAACAACCACATCTGAGGCTATTTGTGCAGTAAAGTATCAATTAATTTGTTCACGAGTTATAGCAGTTTGTCCTGAATCTTGTTCTTTTAATTGCCAGGAGTAATTGGTACTTATATATTGTACATGGCAGCTAAGTTAAAAACAGACATCTCATGTTCACAATACCAATACTACCAAGACTACACCAAGACTAATAATATGTCGATGTAGTTCAAACAAAAAAATGCAAAAGAAGAAATAGGTAACTAACTTGACGTCATGCAATTCACGGTCACAATGTTTATTATCGCCGTCATCGCTTACATCAATCGAAACTACAAACCAAGTATGACGGTAGTTGTCACTTGATACACCCAGTCGGTAGTTATATGCCCTTCTAGGGTCAAGCCCCGGGTGTTCTGTAAATTAATATTCAATTGAAATTAACAGTAAAGGTGATGAATGTACTTTGTGTAACTCCCGGTTGAACTGTCTGAAGTTCAGAGGGAAGATGATCGTTGCAGCTGCGTCGTTTGAAGCACGCAATGTTTATGTAACGGAGATATTAATGTTGGGATATTAGCTTTTAAAGGCACTGTACAGGTTTGGTAATTGTCAAAGACCAGTGTTCTCACTTGGTGTATCCTATTAAAAGCATAAAATAACAAACCTGTAAAAATTTGGGCTCAATCGGTCATCGAATTTGCAAGAAAATGATGAAAAAAAACACCCTTGTTGGACGAATTCATGTGCTTTCAGATAGGAATAAAAGACTTCTAGCTAGAAGTAATTATTATTTTAGTGAGAAATTACCTCTTTCTCAAAAACTACGTTACTTCAGAGGGAGTCGTTTCCCACAATGTTTTATACTATTAACAGCTCCCCAATACTCGCTCCTTGTCAGTTTTTAAGTTAATATTTGTTTTGAGAAGTTACCAAACGTGTACCTTCCCTTTAAAGGGGTTTAATATCCTTTGTAGAACACGTTTGGGGGCATGACTCCCTCTACTCACTGAGAATGAAGATATGTAATGTAACTTACATTTAGAAGTTTCAGTTTCATTAGTCGTAAAACTTTAAGAAAAAGGTGAAAAGTTACAGAGCAATGTTTTCAGGAGAGTCGCGTAAATCCGTTAATCCGTTAATTAATTTTCGTCTCACTGAGAAAGACAACAAATATTTTTGTGAAACTGTTTTACTCATTTCTGAAACACTACAGCATACCGGGCAATTAAAATTTGAAGGGAAGCTTTCTACTATCATTTTCTTTAAACCGTGTAAGTTTAATGTAAATCTATCGTGTTTTGTGTCGCACATACAAACCTAAACCCTTTAATAAGAATTGTTCGTTTCGTTTACTTTCTTATGGATGCGGTTCCATTTTCTCAATATGGTTTTGGAGTTATAATGATGTTGGTTCATTAAATATACGTAGTGGAGCACATCGAGGAGTACCATCTGGGAGTGCAATTAAATCTCCTAACAGATAATATAGATAACTTTTCTGTTTGAGGCAGACTATAGTGTTCAGTAAAAATGAAGTCAGAGTCTTTGTGTTTGCTCTGCCGCATTTAAACGTCACATTGATTTACACCAAAGATCTGATGTAGAAGGAGGAATGTATAGATGGCTTTTTGTGAGTTTCATTCTAACTATCCCCATATACATCTTTATCAATGTTGGTATTTAAATTATAAGCAGCATTGTGCACTTTCTGCTGGATCGTATTGCCTATACCCCGAATCGTATATTAGGCCTACTTCACTAATTAGTGAAATACCTTGTGTGTTGTGACGAGTCAATTATTGGATCATGTGATAACTAGATAAACATGCACATTACTATCGGTGATATATGCCCCATATCTTCAACACAAATATTCGTTTTCGTGTTATAACACTTTGTATTTGTTTCAAAGAATTATGTACATCAGGTGTGTTTTTTACCAGTCAATAAAAAGAGTTAAACCTTTCTTCCTCCAAATTCCTCTGAGGCAAACACTCCCATACGACCGATAAGCAAACTTGATGTTGAAACAAATATGATATTACCTTTCGCACTTCGGGCTAAAATTTGGTAAATAATTTTCCCGCGAGAATAAAACCCTTGTTTCAACATCGGCTACTTGTAACTTGAGAGAATCGTAGTGTCTTTAAATTCTATACGAGTCATTTAAAAAAAAAAAATCGTATAGTGAGCTGTTTCGACATCCGTTTTAATGCTATTGTTTTGAGGAAGGAAACATGTTTGACAGTATATGGCACGTGGCAAATGCAAGGTTTTAAAATACATCGTTTGTATGAGGTTCCATAACTGTGGCAGACAAAGTATTGTATTTAATTATACAAATTCAACCTACCTTTACGGGTAAATTATGATCCAAGATTTCCCCCCAAACTGTCGTCCTTCCTTTCCCTTAAATTGAGGGAAGCCAACACAATTAAGATGGACCCCCAAGGTCCGAACGGTCAGAAAGACAGATCAACAGACGGACTGACCGACAGTGGACCTTGAGGATCGTATGTTTGATGGGGGTTATCCGTCTGCTCTTTGGCTCCACACCGATCTGTACCAAAGTTACGTCGCAGTACACTCTCTTCACCAACCATGCAGCGATGCGATCTTGCAGAATGCTGGGTATTTTTCAGGCATCGGGATGGTGGTAGTGGTACCTGGTAATATATGCATGGTGTGGAATCCAAATAAGGGCATGGGCTGGTTCGCTCTGATGCGGTCGCACTATGTTATCACTGCGCTAGTGGATGTATCAGTTGTGGTGTACCGCTTTATCTGTCTGAGGTATATCACTGTTCGGTGTCGAGTTTCCTTTTTTCTTCGCAAAGATGATCTAACTACACTTAAAGTTGGTGTTTACGGTTTCCTTACTCATATATTCTCGTACTTTGCGGTCAGGTTTGTTGAGAACACAAAACCAAACACTATCAGTGACTTTAAAGTTACACTATCAGCATTGTATTATTTTTTTAATTCGAAGCCAAAATAAAAAACAACAACTTCAAAATTTGTTGATTGACCCCAATTAATCCCCCATATCCTTGCACTGTTTTTGCTTTTGTTCACGTTAAAAAGTGTCAATTTCAAAATCTGCCGATAAGTTGTCTCAGCTATTTCAGACTTCCACCGTTCATCTCCTTTTCCGTGAATACCGTTACTTGTTTAGGCTCATCCTTGTAAATTATTCTAAGTTAAATCAAGCCCTTGCAATTAAATACTTTACCAATCTTTGTATCTTCTTCGATGTGAAAAGGGGGACGTGTACTTGCTATCTCGTGTGTCCCGCGGGAGTTCATAATCCGACCAGCCGACTTCATCAATCGGAAGTATTCGGGACGTAGAGGGTTAACTGATCTGTTTTCTTCGTTAGTTTCCGGCTGCCCACACGTTATGTTTACAAACCACGCGACCTTAACATTCCGCGAAATATTTGGGGCAATCACGTGTCACGGTATATCACATAGCATCCATTATTGTTACCTTCAAAACTTAAAGCTCAGTGCAGTTGAAGCATAACAACAAAATAAAAAGCGAATTTTAAAGGTAGGCGTGAATAACTCGACGCGATATTACTTTTTAATGTGCCATTTATTACTGATGGACCTCACACGTCTCTATTAGTCGAGACACATTAAATATAACAAATCCGTAACAGTGGTCCGCTGGCCAAAGGTAACAAACCGAGGACCAGTCGAAATTCACCTCCGGTGGTCAGCTGGTCCGACATGTCAGTGTTAAAAAGCCTCCATTTCATCATAGAGTGATTTCATTAATGTGGACTATTGAAAAAGCTGACAGACTATATATAATGACATGACAAGCTACTGTACTGCTGGCTAGTCACTGAAAAACACGTTTGTGGAGCATCTCGAAAAGCTCAAACATCGAGACCAAGATACAAACCCAATTGTGTTCATAACGCGTGTAAAGAATATAATGTGGATTGATAACTGCCCCTCCCCTACATTTTGAACTGTGACGGGATTGAACTGTCTGCCCTAGACTGTATACAGCAGTGAAATTGACGTGAATTAAGACACGGCGCAAATACTTGTAGCCCCCCCCCCCCTCCTGTCCGCTTAGAACCCTTGCAGCCTTCTTGCCCACCCCAGCCCCCCAAAAGTACAAATTAAAGGCTTAAAATAATATTAATAGTCACACAAGTATGTCTTTGGCCCAGCCTGTCCCCCTCCTCCAAATAAAAATGAGTTACACCACTATATCCCATCCCATAAAGACTAATACTCTATAGTACTATTCTTATTGTGTACTCAAAACCATGCATGCACAATAATATGAATTTATCAATTTGGTGTTCTGTAATAACTTGTTTCTGGGTTTGAAGTTAAATTTGCACCAGCCTCTCAACCATAGAAAGCCGAATATTTTGATGCCAAAATCATCCCAAATAAGTTCCAAAAACATTTACGTCACTGGTATTACGAAAAACAAGGCCAGATCATATCTTGCCACCAGAACACCAGCGACGTTCAAGCGTCATTCACTGACTGTATATATACCTTTTATGATTGTTTTTAACATTTTATACGATAGTGATTTTCTGGTATGCGGTAAATATCAAGGGATTTCAACCACCACTGGTGAGTGGATTGCATACCTCCAAAATGATTCACAGGACGGGGCGTCAAAACAGGTAATAGGATTTTGCACATTCGTGTAAGCTGAAGAGATTGTGTTCATTTAATGAATGTATTAATTTTAGATGAACGTAGTTGCCAGCTGTAAGATACCCCTCGCAGTTGTTATGATTAAAGTGGTGACGCCGACGTACGAGGGTGACAATGAGGGCGTTTGCGCGGCTGATAGGCCATCGGAATGAGCTCAGAGTCATTACATTACTGACAAGGTTCGTTTTAATGACATTGAAAAGGTCCAACTTGAAATTGCTAATTTTGCACACACAGCCTCCACACTGCCGAACGAAAAAAAAATTATATAATGGCTTATTTCGCTGGGAAAGGTCCCCCATTTGACAATTAATGTCATAGACCTTTATCACGCTGTGGCCATCTTGATTTTACTCCATTCCAACTCATTGTAATTAAACTGAGGCTGGTCGAAATAATAGTCTGGTACCATGTTTGCAAAATGTTAGCATTCATTACTGTTCTGGAAACAGGGAACATGAACAAGATAAGTGACAGTGTAGTAATATTACAGGCCATTTCAGAGATGGTACTATATAAAACAAAAATCATAAGTATACCATGTTTTATGCTTGTTCTACAAAGTGCACGAAACTTCCAAATGATTGCTGGACTTTATAGTTTCGTGACACAAAATACCGAACAAAAACCAAACTTTGAACCCACTGCCTTCGAAATACTCACTTGCACCACTTCATTCATTGTCACTTGTGCTTTATGCGTGTTTTGTTTTTACCTTTTACCTCTGTAGAATGATATCCTTCCCCCTTTTTCAAGGGACGCAACTACGGATATGGGTGCATATAAAATCTATTAACTAGTCTTCGGAAATCAAATTACACCAAACACAGTTTTGATTCAAAGCAAACTGACTTCGATTTTATTTCCTCATTGGGTTTTTTGGTTGTTAATTTCCTATCATAATCATTAATCACACAATTCTGCAAGCAGAATATAACTCGAAAATCTAAACACCCAGTAAATTAAATTCTCAATAATTACACACAACCGTTTACTCAGCGATATACATGTCTATTATATATTAGAATTTTCATCATAACTTGTAAACTTTACAATCACTCTTCATTGTAAAATATCATGCAGTTAATGTTCGACAGAAAACCATTCTACTGCACTCTAAAACCTCCTGGGTCAGTAATAAGTTGACCCTCTTGTGGTCGATATTTACCCTTTTGGGATCAGTGTTGATCCTTTTGGGGTCAGTATTGACTCAGATCCATCCGAGTCCCGTAAGGGTCCGACTCTTGTATGAGTCAGTATGACCCGAAAACTGTGTTAAAAGTACCCGGAACTCGGCCATAGTTTTTGATCAGTTTCTGGGTTAAGCCCGACCTAGAAATGGATCAGGCGCCACTGGAACCGGCTGGAATCCAGGTCAACTCTGATCCGGGAGTGTTTTAGAGTGTATTGTTACCAGAAACACGTGCCAATCAATGGCACGTTTTCAACAATCACTTCTTTTGGCGGATGCTTAATTTATTATTTTAATTAATACAAATTCAACCCGTCCAATATGTGTATCTTTTTTACCAATAAAGTATCCAGTGTTTTCTTTCTGCATCCAAAGAACAGTTACATCATTTTTTTCTTTTTAGATTTTTGAAATGAATTGACAAATTTGTATGGGTTTGCAAAGTTCCCAAGTAAAGGCACCATAACGTAGTATTATTGTTTCTTCCCGAATATGAATACGCAAATTAGTACAGGGGTTTCATATTCTAAACTTTTCAACATAAAGTGACTAAATAGATCTCTACAAAGCCACACGTGTTCATATTATAATGATCAATAAGATAAATCGTTTGCATTAACTTTTGTTAGAAATCACAGTTCAATAAAGAATGATTAAAATCTTTCATTAATTCACAATTAACATATATAGTTAAGAAAGTAATTTTTAAATAAAATTTCACAAGTCACTGATCACATCAGTCTGTCACTTGTTACTGAAGATTGTCTCTATATGGTGGCTTCGGGCACAAACATGCCTTATTTACACACTTCAGTACATGTCGTTCAAGACTTTTTTAAATACTTTTTATACAGTTGCAATACAAGGTAAATGCAATGTCTAAGAATATAGTAGCATGTCAATGACATATTATGTGCACACTTCAAGTACTTCCGGGGCAAAAATTGTGACCTTTCCCTCTGAGGGAACCAAATAAATGAATACAGTTTTTTTTTAAATGGCGTCTCCGGCTGGGATGGATAAAAACTAAATGCAGCAATAAAGGCACATCTGGCCTCTATAGCAAATTCATTACTGCAGCCTCATTCGCAGATGTCAATTTGGACACGTATACTGAGTCACGCTAAACTGCTGCATGGTCTCAACTTAAACACAGCTGGTAAATTTAAATAAAAACTCGAAAATGACATTCAAACAATTTCGTTGATATCATACGTTTCTCCGTAGAAGTCTATTAAAAATAGTGATGTACGCTTTGAGTATACACTGCAAAACTGAGGTGTCAAAATTGACACCATGGGTGTTGCCACATGTAGAAACCGAACAGAGAATCAAAATTATCACCATATAGGTTGTTAAAAACAGTGAAGTTTCGCACGCGAGCGGATACGCATACGTTTAGCTATCCGGAACCTACTTACGTGTAGCGAGCAGGAAACCAGTGTCGTCTGCACGTATAGACCTTTCTTTTGTTGATAAACAAACCGCCTTGGTTGGCATGGTCGGCCGAATGTTAGTAAAACACTCAATCTTAAAAAACAGATGTTTTAACCAAATTCAGCATTTTCTGCAAACTTTCAATTAAATAATATACCTCTCTTAATTATTTGTTTTGTTTTTAACAAAATCAACAAATTTGGTTACATTGTTACCAAAAATAGCGATCTTTTCTTAATTTGCACTTACGGCTTTCCATAGTTTTCCAATCCGGGTTGGCAAAAACTCGGGCTGTGACGTTGCAAAAGAAAGGTCTATAGCGGATAGCGAGTAGCGTATGACGTCATAATGATGACGTATCCGTCACACTAACCGTATCCGTTCGCGGCACGCGAAACCTGGATTAACACCCATGTAACTGTCTTTAAATAATATTGTGTTATTTCATCACCCTTACTTGTTGATTCTTTTTTTGGTATCTATATACGACAACACCCATGGTGTTAATTTAACACCTCAGTTTTTTGCAGTGTAGCTGGTTCACATCTCATTTTTCGGAGTGACCTTTTTTTGAGCAATCTTTGTCTCATAATTATATGACAGCTCATATAAATGTGGCCATGGTTTAACAACCCGAGTTTTCTCTTGGTGCTTTTCAAATGGGTCCTGCACAAGGCTGTCAGTTCCATATACATTCGGGTGTCCATCAAGACTCATTATGAACTCAATTTGACCCAGATTATGTGCCATTTTTAGACGATCATCAATCTGTATACATTTTTTGTCTCAAAATTTCACAGGTCGGTTATTTTATGCTTATGTTGAGATACGGCCAAGTGTGAAGACTGGATTTTGACAACTACCAATAGTGTCCAACGTCTTTAATCATTAACGAGCTTTGAGACCTGTCTGTGAACTTCATCAGCGAGCCGTATTCCTAATCACCATACTACAGAATCACGTTTAGGACTATGTAATCCTTATACGCCCGATAGCTGCTCGCGCTTCTTCTTCTTCCGTTCCTTCAAACAATCCTCTGTCACCTTCTGTAGAAAACTGTCCAATCAGGGATGAGTTGTCATGGTTGGTTTCAGGAAATCAACAAGAATTTCACCTT
Organism: Asterias rubens; assembly: GCF_902459465.1. Classification (NCBI taxonomy): domain Eukaryota; kingdom Metazoa; phylum Echinodermata; class Asteroidea; order Forcipulatida; family Asteriidae; genus Asterias; species Asterias rubens. The sequence continues at coordinate 5,870,386 of NC_047081.1, read as the reverse complement.
TTTTCATTGATAAAACACCTTTCCTATAAAAAAAGCACACTTTTACCGTGCAGCGAAACAGCTATCCAAGCCTACGATCTCTACATGTATATGCAAAAATCAGGGTTGAACATTTAACAGCATAGGCTGTTTTGGTGACTTCAACTGATCTGTCTGGGTCACATAAACAAACCTTTTTTATTGTTATTGTCCAAACACAAAGCCGAAGTCACTAGTTCATTCACAGCCCGACTTTTTTTCATACCACGGCTGTGTCATTTTTATCTCGATCGTAGTTCATGATCATCTCTTATCACGCTGTGCCATCTTGGTTTATCATAGTCCATGAGGCTCGATCAGTTTATGGTCTGGTACCTGTGACGTATGACCCACTTCATAATGACTTATGCACGACCTTCAGGGAACGTGACAATGTCTCCCAATTGCATCCTGCCTGCAGCGTAATGTGTTTTTTTTTTTACAGAGACGGCTTAGCAGGTTTCATGCATTTTCTCTTCGTCTTCTGTCATCATTATGCAAAGAAATATCTCCATTCTGTGAAGTTCCGTTGGCTTCCAATTCCCCTTCCAATAGCCGGACTTTCTCGTATTTCATCCCACGAAAAGTCATTCTGTACACAGGTTATGTAACTGGTTTTCCTCAACGCAGCATGCTTCACTACAAACTACTATAAGGGCATCGGTGCAGCTATTTGTAAAAACACAAAGTCAATTTGGTGGCAACATTCGGCAAGACACTATGTTTTATGTCACAATCATTATTTATCTTGGCTTATTAGAGACAATGAGCCAATATTAAGCAGATGAACAAAAATATTCCTATAAAGCGAGTTGAACATTCCGTTGCTATGCTTCGTCAACCATTAAAAGGTAAAAGCTTGTCGGATACCTGACAATTTTTGTGTGATAGACACACATACACACACACTGAACTCAATCAATAATTTCAAGCTATTATAATGTACAAAACTTGTAAAATCTACTTAGAGGTCACGCGAAAATTTACTATTAACAGAAGGAACAACTGTACAGCTATTATTCATACACCCCAACCGAGCATTTTCCAAACTAATTTGATTTGATATGACACAAAGCTCAACAAATAAGTTCGATGTTTAAAACATTTGTAAAGTTCACTGAAGATGACGTTAAATTGTGAAAATGTGTTTTTGAACATAGTTTTATGGACTCATAATTTGTCATGGTAACCAAAAAGGAAAAAGTATGGCCCTCCAATGGGAAGCAGTCTAGAATCTTAATCACTGACGTCACCACAGACACTAAATAATAAGGGTTTGTGCTCTTTGTATAGTGGTCTAAAACACACGAAGACCTGATGCACATGACGTCATTTGGGTGGGGCGCCCTCGCCTAGAGGTCAAAACATGGTGCTTCATTTACCAATCTCTGTGCGCCGCACGTACAAATCAGTGCATTTCCATTGGTGCCTTTAACCCTCTAAGATGGCGGCTGTATGACGTCATTTCATAAGATTCATTACATGCGTAAGTTCTTAAGGCGAGTGGATCAAAGGTTACCCGAGACACGCCCCGAATGAACGCTCATTGGAGAAGGCTTTGAACCATAAGAATAGCTGGCCGGCCTGCCGTTGGTGGCAGCATTGGGTTGTGGCTCATCGGAGTTGCCCCATCCGCGCGGTTTTCGGTTATAGTCACTGAAGCCTGTGCTGTACTTAGCTGGCTTAGTCGGGAAGATTGAGCCCAGGCCTACGTGGGTATCTTCTGCCGAGTTCATTGACGTTTGGGAGGTAGGGGTCGTCTCACCAGAATTTATTGGAGAATTCCATCCCCGTGGTTTGGGGTTAAAGTCTTGAGATTTTGAATCGATTGAGTGCTTCTTGGCATTAAACGCAGGTTTGGAGATTGGCGAAGCAGTCTGCTGCATGGACTTGGGATCGTTGGCGTTGAACTTGGGTTTGATTTTGGGTGGTTCAGACAAAGCTTTTGATTGTACATCAGGTACGATTTTTGAAGTGGTCATCCAAGCTGCTGGTGGTTTAGGTTTAGGTTGTGGAGCTCCGTGTCCCTTCGTTGTCAAACCATCTACCTGCGTCAGGGATGGTCTCTTCGGTTTGATATGATGAAAAGCTTCGTCACAGTTACCCACAGGTGATTCCATTGCTGCTTCCCAGGGTGATTTCTTAGGGACAATCATTGGATTATCTTGCTTCATCTTGATCTGCGCGGAGGAATATCCCTTGGGCTTGTCTGGCTTTTTCAATACTGGTGGCGGCTTTGCGTTGGTTTCGTCGATGACAAACTGATCTGAACGTTGGCGGCGCCTCTCAAACATGTTAGCTCCGCGACCGGTGGCCGATTTCAAGTCCACAACCAGACGGCCCATCTCCTCCGGGCTCACGATGTCATGGGCGCACTTATCTTTACTCTTCAAGTTCACCTTGAAGTTTGTGGGCTCCACTTTCAGCCTGTACTTGGTGCCTGGAGGAGGAGGTGGAGGTGCTACGGGTATATTACTCTTTCCAGGTTCCGGAGGAGGGGGTGGCGGGGGCAGGGGCATCCCAATTGGCACAGCACCAGGAGGCAATGGCTTCCTCCCTGATGACACTAAGGTGATCTCCACGGGTGGGGCTTTCGGCTCGTCGTCTTCATCATCCTCATCGTCTGGCTTTTGACCCTGGCCCTCTACTGACCAACGGTCGCTACGCTTGCGTCGTTTGGCAAACATCCTGGCACCTTTGGCGTGCTTGTCCGCCGGGAACATGAGGAGGTCTGCAATGGTCTTGCAGGCTTTCATTCTCATTTCTGTTGAGATTTCCGGGTCATCCTCGGAGTGTTTTCCAGGGTATGAGTAAGGACGCTTATCTGCAAAGAAACAAAGTATTGAGAGAAATTAGTATCAGATTATCTGGAAAATGTTGATAGCTTTAACTGGTGTCTACAGTTCGTCATTTCGTCATTATGAGTCACCAAATGCCCTGGTAGGGCCTGATCCATTTCTAGGTCAATATGACTCCGAATCTGGGTTAAACTTACCAGTAAATGGTTCAGTCTAAGGCAGCATCTTAGGTTAAAACTAATTTTTTAACCAGTTTCCGGGTCAGCCTGACCCTAAAATGTGTCAGGATACCTGTAACTCGGGAATCCGGGTAAATTCTGACCAGAAGCCTTTGGCATGCATTCTTTCCAAACAATAAAGTTTCTTTTGGGAGCAATGTATGGTTTTTTTTCTCTTGCGTTTGTATTGCCAGGTACCAAAAAGGTTAGGGGATGATCTAGCTGTAAGAAAATGAGCACCACCCAACCACCAGTCAAAATAGCTCAGATGGCTCAATTAAATGCGGGTCGTCAAAATGGGGTCTGCCATTTTGAAGTGATTGTGCATTCAAGTTGTCAGAGCCGGCGGTTTACAGATAGTGCTGTTTTCAAATTGTATTATAAATGTTTTTTACTGTTTTGTTAAGAATTTAATGGACGGGTTAGGGGGGTAAACTTACATTCAGTTTCTGGTTTGAGTCTTCTTTTGCCGTCAGTTGAGTCTGTTGATGGTGCTGCACGTCTCAAGATTACAGTCGGTTCTTCCTTGATCTGTACTGGCATTTGCGGCTTGTTTTGAATCTGTGCTCTGGAAGTAATCTGGATCGGCTCTTCCTTTATCGGTGACGGTGGCACACCGCTGTCTGTTGAGAGCCTCTTCGATTGGGAGGGTAACTGAGGTGCAAAGGTGATGGTGACCTCCTTGCCGACAGATGTCCTCCTCGGGCCAGAGACGTTGCCAGACCAAGTTGTCGTTGAGGATGATTCCACCTCCTTCCTCGGCTTATTCGAAACTTGAATCTGTGGCTCCCATCGAACTGGCTTAGGAGATGCATTCTGTTGGCTCTCCTGGAAAGGGGTCTTCGTCTTCGGCAATGGAGCTGACATCAGTGGGACTACCTTCCGAAACGTGGGCTGGTTTTCCTGGTCCCCTTCCACACCATACTGCACATGCGCTGAAGTGGTGTGCGCCGGCGCACTGGTTGAATATGCTAATGGTGCTTTCTTGGCGGGTTGTGTTTGGCCACCTGGGGACCAAACGGCTGGTTTGGCAACTACGTTGATCTTTGGAGGGTTGAAGGAGACCGTGTTGCCTCTCCGCATCCCTGAAAAGTGTGAAAATACTTAATTATAAAATCTCGGCTCAGGTGTCTTCTCTTATTATCATTAGTAGTTAATATGTTTTTGCCTTCAAATTGCATACTCGGTAATATGTACAACAATGAAAAACCTTTGATAACACTATTAAGTCACTTCAAAGGCAACAGGTTGACCAGGGCGGAAAGTGCCACTTTCAACTTGGATTCTAATCGAAAAAGATTAAGAAATCTTTGTAAGGTGAGCTTGAAGCTTGACAATTGTTAATGGGAGCCAGGAAAGTTGTTGTCCTATTTGCATACAAGAAGACACACAATGTAGTGAGGTGGTGTTTTGGAAGACATTATTTATGTAAATCCCATTCGTTTTAAGAAACAATGTCTAAAATATTAATGAATATACTAGTGTCTGGGGATTTTTTTTATTATAAACGATTTAGTCACATTGGGAAGTTATGTAGCCCTTCATAGACTATGCCGTTCGGGCCAGATGGGACTCTACTTAGGGGCGTTATGTCACCTGCTCATTTAATGCCCTTAACAGTTTGAAGCAGTAATGTTTCTCTGTAGAATAAAATTGTAAAATAACTATTTTTTAACAAGCAGTGGACACTATTTGTAATTACTCAAAATAACTATTAGCATAAAACTTTACTTGATAATGAGTAACGGGGAGAGGTTGATAGTGTAAAACATTTTGAAAAACGTCTCCCTCTGAAGTAGCGCAGTTTTCGAGAAAGAAGTAATTTTCCTCGAATTTGATTTCGAGACCTCACATTTAGAATTTGAGGTCTCGAAATCAAGCATCTGAAAGCACACAACTTCGTGGGCAAGGGTGTTTCTTCTTTCATTAGTATCTCGCAACTTCGAGGACCAATTGAGCTCAAATTTTCACAGGTTTGTTATTTCATGCATATGATGAGATACAGCAAGTAAGAAGACTGGTCTTTGACATTTACCAATAGTGTCCACTGTCTAACCCTTTCGTACACACATTCTATTTGTTGTATTCTTTTGAAGGCATATTTTGTTTGATTTTTTTCTTTTCTCTCTACATTCAAGAGTCTCCCAGTCTTTAGAATTCTCCTTTGAAGACATTTTGTGTTCCCCTCCCTGTTTTGTTGTCAGTCTCCGTATTATGGCAGTGAATATGAAAAAAGTGCTAACTTGTTGTGTGTGAGTATAAAACACACACATAGTCGACTCACCTTCATTTTCTGCCGGTTCATCTCTAGTCTGCACGTGTGTAATGCTTGGTACAAGCTTCTTTTGTGGAGTCCCTGTAAAATTGTAAATGTATTGAGTATTACTAAATTGAGATAGGACTGTTTTAGTCCGTACCGGTATGGGTCATATAGACAACTTTTGTGTGTTAGGAAAGGTTTGTTGCTTTGTGGATCATCAGTAGGATTTGAAACTTTGAATGGTGGAAATACGATATAGACAGGTTTGCGGTAACACCATGTAATGATAATCTCTAAATGAGTTGGGGTGGTTCTGAAAAGAACCGTTGGTTTCATCAACTCGACGTTTCATTCAGTTTGTTCTGATCATTTTCTGGAGAAAATTTGACTCTGGTGCTGCATGCTGCTTCAGTACGTATACTGTGCATGCAGCATCAGGGTCCAGCTTTCTCCAGAAGACGGTCAGAGCATACTGATCGAAACGTCGAGTTGAAAACAACGGATCCTATAAAACCACCCAAACTTATTTAGAGCTTATCATTACACGGTTTTACCGAAACCTTTGTAAATTAAAGGTTGTTTACAGCTTCATTAATTCTACTTGTAAAGGGTAATAATACATTAAAATCAATTAATTTTGGTCAACTTGTAGCTCATCAATGTCCACACCATTCCGTACTGGTATCATTGGTTTCATGATAAACACTGCAAAATATACATATAATATATTCTACCTTGTTGTCTCTGCGGCTGCGCAGCAGGTGATATCTGATAGGTTGGTACCCTGCGGGTCTCTGCACTGCCGTTCACGTGTTGTGTAGATGAGGCGTTGATAGGTATGGACTGCCCACCGTTACTCCGTCTATAACAGTCACAAGTGATATTAAAACTTCCTTCACTTTATTTGTCAGAAAACATACTCATTACAACAGCAAAAATCTACCGCAACAGTGGATCTTTATTTGAATAATTACTTTAAAAAGTTACAAAATCGTTTGTTATTCGAATGAATTTGGGTTTCGAGTCACGCTGTGCTTAACCTGTTTCTCTGTCATAATGACCCTGGACACGGGGGGGGGGGGGCACGCAGGAGCTGAATAAAGTCAAAACAGTTTCCGGGTCAGAATGGCCTTTAGAAACGGGTCAGGCTCATTGACCCGGAATTTGGGTGAACATATGAATCACGAATGGTTGAATAAGAAGACGCTGTCAAGATCATTAAGAATACACACAAATGGAAGAGGGACAGGCAAGCACCTTTCATAATCACAATTCCTGAATGGTATGATAAAACGAAGTAACGTAATTTGAGACAATTTCACAAATGACTTGCAATTCATTGCATAACAGATGACGGGCATATTCTATGCACCATCTTTGTCCATGGAATAATTGTAATGTAAACTTACTTTCGGGGCCTTCGTGGAGAAGCAATAACAGTTACATTTGTAAACTTTTTGGAGGAATTTGTTTTATTGTTTAGTTTCTCTTTGTCAGAAGAGAAGATTGAAATGTGAAGATGAAGTGTATAATTATTATAATCGTGTGATTTTTGTCACCGCCGTAATGGCCGTTTGAGGCTATACCGTACCTAACAATTTCCAAGTCCAGTGTATCCACGGTGGCGTCCACGTAACCCATGGCAACATCCCGTCCCACGTTGCGGACGTTGTGGCCGTTTACACTGATTACTTCATCTCCTTCCTGCAGCTTGGCGTTGAAGGCCTTACTTTTCCTACGGATCTGAAAATAAAAGAAAATGAACGGATAACTGTTAAAAGACAGTTGTAAATCAATTAGGGTCGTATTGACGAATAACTCAGGTTCATCTAAAGAAGAATTGTCATTAATTGTCCCATCGTGGTTTGTATATTGACAACACATTGCCAAATAATTAATCAGATTGATACACATCTTATATACGACACATCACATCTTAGTAAATTCGAGCCCAAAACCTGTCAAACAATTCCACGCAAGGTTTCAATCAGTGATGTTTGTAAACAGTGAAGTAAAAGTTTCGAAGCTTTCAGTTTGTTGGAGTATTGAGCTTTTATTTTTTATTTTTTTATATTTTCCATTATCGGCTGCCATAGGGCAGAAAAACCGTGATTTGAAGTCAGGTTACCGATTATCTCTTTTGAATCAACAAGTTTATGGATACAATTTATACACTTTTAAAAATGCAAAACAAAAAGATAGTTAATGGCCTGACGTTTCGACCATTATGTCCTTTTAGTTGCTAAGCAGTTTGGAACTTCTAATGTTTCTCACTTTTGAAAATAATTTTAACAGCATATTGCATCACGTCCGCGACTGCTTTGTCACAGACTAATGTCTCTAAAAACCTCCTTAGTGTTGCAATTTAAGTGGCTCTCTTGGCACCAAACATGGCGCCGCCCCAAGCTAATGCAAATATAGGAATTGTGGAGCGCCTTTCCGACTCAAATCTCATGGTGAGTTGATTCTAGTAAGGCAGATGAAATGCTTATCCACCAAAGAGGTGTACCCTATGGTGTAGAGGGGAAAGAAAAGGAAGTGAGTTTTTCGACAGAAATGTCGAAGTAAATGCCAGCTCCCTTGACACTACAGCACTGTTGTTGAGTTTTTTTGTAAACAAACACCAATATCTCACGACGCAGTCAAATGTTCAGCACTATAAGCGTCCCTGGTTCGACTACCACAAAATAAAGATTTAAGAGGTGCCTGGTAATAATACAAGCCGTAACCCTTGGTGCTGATGTGCCAAGTTTATCAAAATAACTTCTGGAAAAGGGGGTTGGGGAATATGCCACATGAGTCACAACAAATCCCAGGTTGGTGTTTGATTAATAGTTGGTAAAATGCACGTAACGTACGAGAAACTGAACACAAACTTATTAAAGACACTTGACACTATTGTTAATTTTCCAAGAACAGTCTTCTCACTTAGTCTCTCAACATATGCATACAATAGCAACCCTGTGAAAATTTGAGCTCAATCGGTCATCCAAGTTGCGAGATAATAATGAAAGAAAAAACACCCTTGTCACACGAAGTTGTGTGCTTTCAGATGCTTGATTTCTAAACCTCGAAATCTTATTCTGAGGTCTTGAAATCAAATTCAAATATTTTAGTGGAAAATTACTTCTTTGTCAAAAACTACGTTATTCAGAGGGAGCCGTTTCTCACAATGTTTTATACTATCAACAGCTCTCCATTACTCGTTATACCAAGTAAGTTTTTATGCTGATAATTATTTTGAGTAACTACCAATAGTGTCCACTGCCTTTAAGATAGCTGTGTGTTCTTCTGGGCTTGATCTTTAAGATGACGCCACACGCATCGGGCCCATACTGCAACTTCATGTTTTCTTACACAATTTCCACCTCCGTCAATAACGATAATTTCTAACAAATGTAAAGAGGAAATGTCCATCAACAAGGTTTCTTGGTCATACCTAAAACCAGAAACAATTGAGGCTTCCCTTATAGTATGAACGCAAACTCTCATTCTGACAAGTTTTCCGTTTTTGCTGAGGTTTTTTTTCATCTCCTCGGGACACCTGCGACCGGTACAGTCATTGCCAAAACCGAGGCCTCGATGGGCACGTTTTAGGGCATGCACTTGCACCTTATAGCAGCAGACACGAGCGGTGAATTGGGTATACTGTGTCAACAGCTGAAAAGGAATTTTAATCGTGATTCACACCAATACTCTGATCATGATTCGGCAAATAAGTTTGAAAACCTTAACTTAGCAAATGTTTATATGTCTGTATTCCTTCTTTGAATCCAAAATAGAGAATAACCCTGAAATAACACAGACCATTCCAAGTTTCCCTGACTACCCGCAAAATATTTCTGTTTTTCTTTTACAGCTACTCGCGATATAAACCAGGGGCCCAAAGAATTGCCAAGAAATTTCAACTTCCTCCATCAAAGTGAGATTGTTTGATGAGTAAACACTCAGGGATTCCCACATGACTTGAAACTGAGTCAAACTGTCACTGGGAGTGAAAATATTGAGAAGATAATCAATTTATTTATGACTTTTTCGTGATGGCGTGGTGTGGTTCTAAGTGATTGTTTCCTTGCTAGAACTGGATGGGAAAAAAATTCCCAAATCCACGGGGGACGTTGAAAATGAATGGAACATTGTCCGTCTAAACTATGTTAAATAAAGCACTACAAAAGCAGGTTATTTGCTACCAGTTAAACATTTCCCGCTCCTTTAAAGTAAATCGTGTGTGTGCACGGGAATAGTTTAATATATGAATATAAAACCGACTGTTGTTTATGGTTTTTGCCTATGAAAAACAACAGATGTATCACTTAGTGGGATTCGAATATTATACGACCTTTGTCTGGCTAGCGCAGATGTCTAATCACCAGATCACCGAGCTAGCCTCTGAGGCGGTTCGATTCCTATATTTTATATTTTAAAAAAAACCAGCTTAATACAAACCAGTGAAAGGCAAAACCAAATAGTTTCATTTACCCTTTTATGCAACCAACAGCAGCAGCAACACTAAACAAAACCAAAACATTCAGAGTAAACATATTTGTTACACACTAAATATTAACCACTCAATAAAGAAAAACAACCAGCATTCTAAAAGTCAGGGGAAAAAATCCCTTTCTGACAAATTTCGCTTGAAACTTTTTATTGTAGACACCTAACCGGATATTTGTAAGTTTGACGCATACATTTCCAGAGGGCGTTTCTCAACCTATGGGACAATACATGTCCCCTCTGGAAATCAACTGTTTTTAATCTGTTGACACATACCTTGGAAAATATATGCATTGACAGCGATGACATAAGGGAAAACACGGTGTGCCTACAAATAAACTGGTACATAAATGATATTTCTTTTAACCCCTCCAATTTGCTTTCGACCATCGAATTAAAAGTAAAAAATTTAGCGCTTGGATTGGTAACTGGAGGGCCGGCTTTGCTGTAGTCGACCTCCACCCACTTTGAAAAGGATTGGCCTAACTTATCCAAGACAAGGTGAAGCGACAATAACTCTTTACACGCCTTGTGTTATAATATGAAGATTCGTTACCTGCTTAAAGCTTTCCGTCCATGCGTGTTAATGTGTCAGATCACTGTTTGCTCGGCTCAAGCAGTCAGGTCTATCAATGACCGCTGGGATGGCCAATCAGCTTGCACAGATTCTAATTGTTCATAAAGTACTTCATGTGTGCAGTGTGAGTGATGTGAGTGTGGTGTGAGTGTGATGCATGATGGGACTGAGCATTAACCAATGAGCGTGCTTGATACGTTTGCCCATCCCAGCGCTTTTGGTTAAAGGCAAGGCGCTGGGGACGAGCGAAAAATCACTGTTGCCCACTCAGGAAATGGCAGCTTACGCGGTAAAGTTCGCACGCCCTCTAGAGTAAAAGGACGGGTTCAGGATAGGATAGGTCACCGGACGGGTGGGTCACCAGGAGGACCTCCTTAAGGTGACACTTTGAGTGGCCAGACGGTGTCAACACAGACCCCGGGGTTATAAATATCTTTTTAAGATGTTACCTGGGGATTGTTGGAGCAGTCAGTAGGGAGGTATAACATGACCGTCAACACGTGTACCAACTAATTTTTTTTATTTTAGATTAAATTACAATGACCAATAGCCGGGGACGGGGTCTAGGGGCAACGACTTGCAGCTTGAACGAGGAGACGGGGCGAAAGGGTTGACAATGTGTCAATGGTCAATGTAATGACCGGTTTGAACTGCTGTAAATATCATCAAAGAACAGTAAAAGTTGGTTTCAAACTTAATAGAAATCGTAAAAAGTGGTTTAAGGGATCAACCCGTAAGTATTTTGCCTCCCCGATTCCTATAGCTGAGTGTAATGGTTGAGCTGTATACGTGTTTTTAGTATACGGTTCGTGTCCCGTTCGTGGCACTTAAGTCCCTGAACAAGACACTTGGGTTAATGTTCATAGGCGTATGACCTAGTTCGGGCAAAATATTGTGGGAAAATCTGGGCACAGAAAGAAGAAAACACCTGGACAGAGAAAGCAAACAGACTTTTGACCCGGTATCTAAGTTGGTATTATACTTGTGTAACGTTTCAGATGTATACGCCAACTGCTGTGAATTAACCATAGTTCAACTAACTTATACCTATAACTTTAAATATATATCTAGAAATATCTAGCTACAAAGCATGGATGTTTTAGTCCCACATGTTTTGGATAGAAACGTTGAACCACTATACTTCTTTACAAGAGGAGAATTATTGCAGCTGCAAGCCATCAATGCTACAAGGAGTAACTAACGATGAAAGATCCAATAGATGTTTCAATAGGCTTGACAATTAGCTTAATATACATGTATACCCTTGCGAGTTTATATCGGCACTTGGTAATACATTGTAAAGCGCGGAAGTGGGAGCTACAGTCTTTTCCGTTAACTGATGGCCGGGGATGGGACGGGGGCTATTCCACCCAAAATACTGGTGAGATAAAAAAGTTTTATTTTGAATTTTTTTTTTATAAGGGTTATTTTGTTTTTAAGCCATTGGACACTTTTGGTAAACAGATTGTCCAAAGGCCCACACTTTGTGTATCACAACTTATATAATATAATAAAACAAACCTGTGAAAATCGGGGTCATCGGAGTCGGGAGAAAATAACGGGAAAACCCACCCTTGTTTCCGCACGTTTTGCCGTGTCATGACATGCGTTTAAAATAAACCCGTTGAGAATTGATCATTGTTTTAATGTTTTTCTCAAAAAGTGAACTATTTCATGGAATAATATTTCAAGAGAAGTCTTTCACTATGACCTTCTGTAAACCCTGTAAGTTATTTGTAAATCTGTGAACTTTTATTTGTTTTCTGTTCCGAAAGTGTACAATGGCTTTAAAGGAAGATAGGCCTACTTTTGAGAAATTGTTGTCCGGGTGAGAATATTTATTATGATCAGCTCTTACAACGGATTTACGCGACTCTCCTGAAAATATTGCTCTGTAAATTTCAATTTTTTTCAAAAACTTGACATCTAATGAAGCTGAAACGTCCACAGATAAATCGTATTATATACATCTCATTCACAGTGAGTAGGGGTTCACGCCATTGCTAAAAACTTGATTGATCTACTTAAGCTGAGTGTTCAATCAATAAGTCAATAAGGAAAATTAGTTCACGGGGGATTAAACAGATTTTGATTGTGTGAAACACAATCATTGTTTATACCCTTTGCCTGGGCTTTTCAGAAAGATTCGCGAAAAGTCCTGTTAAATTATCACTCATGTTGCGTAATATGAGCTCCATTTTGTATAGCCGCTTTGTTGAAGCATGGATGTACAACATAGCAACATCCAACACATAGACGTCAAAGTATTGTCATTTTAATGCAGTGTTTTTTAGTTTTTCGAAACCTTCATACAGGTTTGTTTTATTGATAAATACGACAAAATCACAAGTATACGAATATAAACAGGATTTTAAATGATAAACAAACACATTACAAATAGGGTTAAATAGCGTCCCCGTTAAAAAATATTCGCCCATGAAGCTGTATCAGCTACGTCACTGGCTACTTTCCAAACTAAGCTGATACTTCCAAGCTCAAAAACATGCAAAAGGTATATGTTCACTGTACACTTTTGCAATGATTTTCTTTTTTCTGTTAATCTAACATTCAACCCATTGACCGTCGATTGATGCGAGAAAGAGTTAATAGAAAAAGTTAATACATTTTCCGATTCGGATTATTGATTTTAAATTAATTGTCATCATCTGAGATCGATACAATAAGTTGGTTGATCAGCTATTAATGACGTTGAGTTTCTTGACATATAGGCCTAGGCCTTTTCGAAAATTAATATGAATGGTCACTTGAAAAGCTTGTTTGTTCGATGGCAATATTATAATATCCTTTAGTTTTTAAGAGTTCCTGTGGCAACGTGACGGAGCGTTGCCTGAGTGAACCACAGTGCCAGTAATTGCGCGGATTAACCAGGCTTCAAAATCCTGTCAGATCATAATTGACTAAATCATATCTTTCCTGAAGCTGTCTACCCGAAAGTCATCTGTGTTGTGTGTGAAATACTGCCTTTTTTTCCTTAGGAAGTTCTTATTGTTTTTGTGCATTAATTTAATAAGGATAACATTTCTAACAAAGCCATTGGATCGTATTGGCTCGGGTGGGGCTTGTTAGTGATTGACCAGAAGTTAGAAGGCGACCACAGGAACATACATTGGTGTTGCGGTTGGAAACTTTTAACTTCCGTCAGGAGATCATTATGTCATCAATGAAACTCAACTGTTACCCTAAAATTCCTTGAACTTGAAGGAAGTTCCTCGGATTGTAATTTGTTTAAGATGCCACTGCACCTGGTGGGTGTGCCCCGCCTGCAAGTACACAAATGCTGGCGCCTTTGAATTAAAAATGGTGGGTCAGTTTGTCCTACTATATTCCAGTTTAACGCAGTGAATATTTACTGTATAAGAAAACAATGATATAACTCATTGGCGTCAGTTGATTTTGGCCTTCTATGTCTGATAAGTAACGAAAGGGATTAAGTTTGGCTTTGACTTTAACATTCGGTTAAAGTTTGCAAGTGCCACACATCCCTTTAACTTTCTTTAGGGTTTATGGGCACCCGTGAATAAAATCACGTTAAAACTTAGGACACCATAAAATGATTTTATATGTTTGATAATTGTTTCAACCCTAAAATCTGGAGCGGTTGACCACGCAGGAAGAATACATAATCTGAGAAACGTTTATCCAGTTACGTTTTTCTGATTCAAACATGTACAGATAACGTTTCTCTTTCCATAATCACAGTACTTCGGAGTGAAACAATTCTCAAAATGCATTTCACTTCTTGCCAAGTAAATTTGATTGCCATTATTTTGAATGTCATGCCAATTGTATACAGACCCTTTAAAAAAAGCACAAGGTTATCACAGCAGCAACAGCACGATCTGTTCTTATAACAACTATGTTTAATACCATCTTTCGAGTCATTTTTTCGGATATTTATAGACGCATTAGCAAAATATGAATATAGGCCTAGATCCAACGAGCTCAGTGGTATTAACTTCTCGGGGACCTTGTGTACAACGTCATGTGATTTGAAAGCACGAGTGACAGAGTGAGCACCAACGGCAAACACGGTATTCCGTTTCATTTCTTTTTCTTTTTTTGTGCAGCCAAGGACTCTCAGAAATTAAAGTGAACTCAATCACTGCACTAACCAAGAACCCAAGTGGAGAGAAGACAAAGGAACAAAGTTAGATGTGGAAGCCAGGAAAACCGTAGATAATTATTCCAGGGAAAACCCACGCAGTAAGGTATGGGCTGAAATCCCCATTCACATAGTGCCCCTGGCTTGATTGGAACGAGGGTCTAGAGGTTGAAGGCGAGGAAAGATACCACCATGCCAACCTGAATACACAGCATCTTGCCAGCAACTTTACGCAAATCATCAACAAACAAATAAATTAATACAAAGAGCAGCGTCAATAAAATTATAAAAGAACAAGCAGCAAGCATACTTGTCTTTTAAATGGCAACATAAGAGGCAGTCAAAAGTTTTACTTTAATTAATATCTTACGGGTGACGAGTTGCCTCCATGTCGGACCTCAGTATCTGTACTCGGAAGCCGCACAATTAAAGTTGTTACAGCCCTGCACGGTGGGACAGTTATAACAGCCCCACTCCGGCCAGTCTCATCCCCCGGTAACACGGCGATCTCGACCCCCTCCTGGTCCGTCAACACAGACGGCACACCGGTCGTAGCAGTCTTCGGTATACGGGTCCCTAGGAATAGCTTTGCATTGTTGTCAACCTGTTTGACAAACTGCAGAGGGTGGCTGTATTTGGAGTACACTGCAGCCCGGGGTTGGCCGAGTACTGGTTTAGTTGCAAATATTGGCATTTTCGGTTCGAGGCTTCGGTTATCCTGAGGTGTCTAACTGTGACTGAAATTTCGGAGTAAACTCACTTCTGGAAACTTCTTGGAAGCAGTCAGTAACCCATGCAACTGGTAGTAATTTCCAAACACACTGACGGTGATCTATTGGGTAACAATGTGTCTCAAATTTGAAGCAGTCACAAAGAACCTATTTTACACTTGATGTAACTCGAGGACATCCAGTACAATGAGCTTGATGGAGACCATAAATCAACTATAATCCTTGTGAAATGATGCCAAGTCACATTTTTCCACTGCTCTGACAATGTTCAGTGAACGACGTTGGTGAAATCCTACGATTGCTAATCCACTTCTCATAAAGGTGAGAAAACTTCAAGGGCACCAGAGCTTCATCAACTGGGCTCTTAAATTCTCCGTCGCCCCGTCGTCCCTCATAAAATATTCACATCCCAAGGATGTACACTGGTGCTTCAATTGCCCTCATCCCGGAATGTAATTTAAAGATTTGCTTGTTCTTAAAACGTTCGTTTTTGGGACGCACTCCAGTGCTGACAGAATTAGGAAGTGAGAGCAAACTGGCCCTCGGCTGGCCGCTCCTGAGGTACCACCGCGCAAACCCCATTCCCGGTGCACTACCGGACATGACATCATTAGCCCAACGGGCTGCGGCTAGCTTGACTCACTTGTAAACACACAGCACGTGTTTCGGTGCCCCCTGGAAAATGGTCTCGGAAGTAAATAGTTCTGGCACTCGAAATCTGCACTTAATGAATTTGAACATATTCAGGCGACAAGCTGTAAATGCTATAATGATGTAATGCGACAAAAGTGTGCTTTATTCTACTTGGTGATGGAATGCTCTACTTAAAGGGCAGGTACGAAATCAACTTTGAAGTGCTGCTTTTCCTCTCTCTCTCGAAAAGATGAACCGATCCTTGATTTATTACAATGTTTTGCTACCATTTAAGCATAACCTTCAACTATGTATCAACTAACGTTCAGAAGTCATTAACTTGATATAAAAACGTACAGGGGTCACCGACTTCAGTCCTCATCTTGATTAGTTGATGGTTAGTAATCAATCTTTACGTTACTCGGATAAACATTAATAATATGTATCCAAGCATGACAAATATAATGACCATAGTGGAGAAAAGGTTTAACGAACAAGGTTCCAATGTTGCTATATTTAAAAAAGTCGCCACAATCGCTGTCATTTTTAATAGTGCGCTTATGTTCACGCATATTTCGACGCCCTCGGGCAAATTTGCTCTTTTTGTAAAAAATGTTTGATTATCTATTTTTTGGAATTGTAATGTTTTTCAAAATCGTAAATTCGGAAGGTAATTCGGTCGTTGGACCGCAAGTTTGTGAATGCTAACCAAATCATAAACACATAACATTTACCTCTACAGATGCTTTACCGAATGTGTAATCCACATTGGTGTCCGACGGAGCTACAAATAGACAGACACCGAAGGATTACATAAGCTCAGCATCCTCTAAAACATATAGTTCGCTTGGCCTTTCTTAAGAAAAGTTAACTGAAAGTCTTCTATCCATTTGAGTGAGAAATTACCCCTTCTCCAAAACTACGCAACTTCAGAGGGAGCTGTTCCTCAAAATGTTCTATACTATCAACAGCTCTCTAATGTTCGTTGCCAAGTAAGTTTGTATGATAACAACTGTTGGAGATAATTACGAATAGTGTCCAGTGCCTTTAAAGCGTAAATGAAGTTCTTTGAAGATACAGTTTTAGGAAATGCAAACCACACTATGTGGCGTCAAAGGTCGCGTCAGAGGTTCAGGTTCCTTTTATAACATTATTGTCTGAAACATTAGTCATGTTGTAGAAAACAATTTAATCTCTGAAAACAGCTGTTTCAGAGTTGGACTATCATTATATAATTGTTCACATCGGCTGAGCATTCACAGACGTACACAATCGATGCTATTCAAGAAATTCCCCATAAAACGCTGTTATTTAATTATGATAGTGACTGTTGTTACAAAGAAGCAACTAGGCCTAGAGTTAAAGCTGTCTGAAGTTCCCTGATACACATGTCTCGGTGATACCATGGGAATTTAAATATCGAAAAGGCTAGAGACCCTCGGTCCATTGCTTCGGACGAATAGGTGCAACAATTAAGTTTCAGGGATAGTCCGGTGGAAGGAAAGCTGTGTCTGTCTGGGCATGCACGTCGACGGGGAATATTTCTCGTTCTCAGACCCATCAGGGACACTGAAGCCAAACAGTCGCGGTCAGACCTGATTGTCTGTCATTGACGACCATACACTCATTCGTCAACGTGTTCCTTACTTCCCTAGACAAATACACGATAAAATACCAACTTGTTCAAAGTGAATGACCAGTCAAACATTATTCATACAATTATTTTCCGGTAGTTACTTTGTCCACGATCACCTTTGCCGGCGTAAAAAAAATTGGGAGGTCCGCGGAACTTGATTGGATATAATGTGGTATCCCCTTTAATAACTTAATGTGCGCAGATTTAACCAAGATGTGGATCTTTCATTGGGAGAGTTGAATGAAAGCGTTTGCTGTTAATGTCCAAGTCACAGTATTATCCGGTGGGAAGTACGGTAACTGACTGCACAAAATCGTAGGCCAACCATCTAAGCCCCGAAGCAGTGATAGATAGCTGCAACATATCTCGGCAGTCTTGATCTATAGATACGTTCACCAGTTAATAATACGAAGAAGAGGACACAAATTTACAGTCAGTCGTACCCTTTGATGTCCCGACAGGAAAACTCAATTTCTGAGCATGAAGTATCGTTTTTCTGGTCAACCTGCGAGTTTAATGAGCTAAACAGCAATGGTATACTTGCAGAACTGAGGGCGCTATATACGTTTGTCAATGCTAGTTTTCTTGGTACAACAGTGTTATAATATGTATAAATTACTGGCGGGTCAGGCAGTTTCTCACCATTAATTACCAGCCAGTTGTCCAAACATCTAATGGTAATTGATTTAAATACAATGTTGTTGTAGAACATTTCGTTTTGGTTATTTAAATCTTCAAAATGAAAAAAATTGAGCAATGGTACCGACAGGTGACGTGAGTTACGGGGCACAAGGGGTTTATCCCCTTTTCTAAGGGCACTTCTGGCCAACTAAAATTAAATTTGTTGTTTTCGTTTGAATGTCTTTTAAACAATCCCCCTTTTAGTATTCTTGCTATGCCAATTACTGGCGGTTTTGCTTTTAAAGGGAAGTACACGTTTGGTAATTACTAAAAACAAACAAATATTAACTTAAAAACTGACTTGGTAACAAGCATTGGAGAGCTGATAATAGTATAAAACATTGTGGGAAACGACTCCCTCTGAAGTAACGTAGTTTTTGAGAAAGAGGTAATTTCTCACTAAAATAATAAAAGACTTCTAGCCAGAAGTCTTTTATTCCTATCTGAAAGCACACAAATTCGTCCAACTAGGGTGTTTTTTCTCTCATGATTTTCTCGCAACTTCGATAACCAATTTAGCTCAAACTTTCACAGGTTTGTTATTTCATGCTTATGATGGGATACAGCAAGTGAGAAGACTGGTCTTTGACAATACCCAAACGTGTATTCCCTTTAAATATAATCTTACGTGAGTGTAAAAACCAATATATTGTCCGCGTGTAAAATTTAAAAGTAATCACATTTTAAAACTCATAAATGTAACATTTTACTTTGGAAATGTTTATTCTAAAAAGTCAAGATATCAAATGAAAGGGGGAGGGGGGTCCGATTTCGGGGCGTTATGAGCATCACAGAGAGGGAGAGGAGCACACGTAAGCAATTTTTAATAATTTAATTAACAAATAAAAATAAAACCAAAACCTGTGAAAATTTCAGCATCCAAGTTAGATTTTATTTATTTTTTATTTGTTAATTAATTTTTTTTATTATTATTCTTTACTATGCTCTCTTGTTGCTATTACTTATAATAAACTTGAGGACTACAACTTGAATAATTTAACTGTACAAGTACAGCTGATTTGGTGTGGACAATTTCAATGATGATAAAGCAAGTCTTTAGACATTGGATTTTGATTTCGCTTATACTCGAACAAGATGTAAATGTCAGTATTTGCAGTCCCCTACATAATTGGTTTTCTTTATCAGTCACAGTAACCTCGATGTGTAAAATTATGTTATTGTTAGTATATGTAGAGTAAACATGTGATATAAAACTCAGAGCTGCCGATGTGAAATCGAAAACAAAAAAACGGTACAATGTGTGCCAGAGGGAACCTATATCACACAAGTACAAAAGAGTCCACGGTTCGGGAAAGGTTTACAGTCGGATACCGTATACAAAACCAATAGGAGCTGTTGCAAAAAAAAACGTTTCGAGTATAAACAAAAGAGGGACAACAGGAGGCCCACGCAGGCGTATTCTAGCTTGTGTATGTGCAAAGGGAGAGGGGTTTTCGGGCAGCTATTTCCACGCAGCTATTTCCACGAAGTTCCCCCGACACTGGTCTCATTCTTACCCCTGTTAACGGCAAAAGTCCGCCCCTTGTGAGGAAGCAGAGTTTCTTGACTGAAATACCAACACACTGTTGACCTACACAGTGACTTGTCCATTGTCCTTATATGGACCGACGCCCTTTCACAGCCCGGCAGTTGGTCCTCGGGTTAGGCGATCAAACGGTACCGGTAAAGCGATAGACTTAGATTTGATTTCAAGTATGAGATCGTGGTTATTCCTCTGCATCAGCCACGAAAAAAATGCCCCTGCGTTATTAGGTATCACACGTGCTCTAACTCGCAATCTCACGACGGAGGTTTATTGCAAGAGGGAGCTTTTACAGCCAATAATGTAGCGGCTATCAGGACGACTAAAGACTTGGAACCAAGTCTACAATAGACCGAGCATGAGTCTCCCGCGTTTCAAAAACAAGAAAACAACTTGCGCATAAATTAAATGGTATGAAGATGGGTCATGGTTGAAAACTTGCTCTTGAAATGTTGTTGCTTGAAATGCTTTAGGTTTCTCGCAGAGGTCCCGGGTTCAATTCTCGGACAAGCCCTATGAGTTAACAATTGTTTTGTACTCACTTTGCACCCCCATCAGGTTAGAGAAATGAGAACAGTCAAGGTCAAAATACATCGGCTTGTTGGTCTAGTGGCATGATTCTCGCTTTGGGTGCGAGAGGTACCGGGTTTAATTCCCGGACAAGCCCTTTGAGTGCAATTGTTTTGTACTCACTTTGCACTCCCATCAGGTAAGAGAAATGAGACCAGTCAAAGTCAATATACTTCGGCTTGTTGGTCTAGTGGCATGATTCTCGCTTTGGGTGCGAGAGGTCTCAGGTTCAATTCCCGGACAAGCCATTTGAGTACAATTGTTTTGTACTCACTTTATTACCCCCATTAGGTTAGAAAAAAAGAGAACAGTCAAGGTCAATATACATCGGCTTGTTGGTCTAGTGGCATGATTCTCGCTTCGGGTGCGAGAGGTCCCGGGTTCAATTCCCGGACAAGCCCTTTGAGTGCAATTGTTTTGTACTCACTTTATTACCCCCATCAGGTAAGAGAAATGAGAACAGTCAATGTCAGTATACATCGGCTTGTTGGTCTATTGGCATGATTCTCGCTTTGGGTGCGAGAGCTCACGGGTTCAATTCCCGGACAAGCCCTTTGAGTGCCCCCTTTTTTTTTTACTCACTTTGCACCCCCATCAGGTTAGAGAAATTAGAACAGTCAAGGTCAGACTCAATATACATCGGCTTGTTGGTCTAGTGGCATGATTCTCGCTTAGGGTGCGAGAGGTCCCGGGTTCAATTCCCGGACAAGCCCGTTGAGTGTACAATTGTTTTTGTACTCACTTTGCACCCCCATCAGGTAAGAGAAAAGAGAACAGTCAAGGTCAATATACATCGGCTTGTTGGTCTAGTGGCATGATTCTCGCTTAGGGTGCGAGAGGTCCCGGGTTCAATTCCCGGACAAGCCCGTTGAGTGTACAATTGTTTTTGTACTCACTTTGCACCCCCATCAGGTAAGAGAAAAGAGAACAGTCAAGGTCAACATACATCGGCTTGTTGGTCTAGTGGCATGATTCTCGCTTCGGATGCGAGAGGTCCCGGGTTCAATTCCCGGACAAGCCCGTTGAGTGTACAATTGTTTTTGTACTCACTTTGCACCCCCATCAGGTAAGAGAAAAGAGAACAGTCAATGTCAATATACATCGGCTGGTTAGTCTAGTGGCATGATTCTCGCTTCAGGTGCGAGAGGTCCCGGGTTCAATTCCCGGACAAGCCCGTTGAGTGTCTATTGTGTTTGTACTCACTTTGCACTGCCATCAGGTAAGAGAAAAGAGAACAGTCAAGGTCAATAGTCATCGGCTTGTTGGTCTAGTGGCATGATTCTCGCTTTGGGTGCAAGAGGTCCCGGGTTCAATTCCCGGACAAGCCCTTTGGGTTCAATGGTTTTTACTCACTTTTGCACCCCATCAGGAAGAGAAATTAGAACAGTCAAGGTCGAAATACATCGGCTTGTTGGTCTAGTGGCATGATTCTCGCTTAGGGTGCGAGAGGTCCCGGGTTCAATTCCCGGACAAGCCCTTTGAGTGCAATTGTTTTGTACTCACTTTATTACCCCAATCAGGTTAGAGAAATGAGAACAGTCAATGTCAATATACATCGGCTTGTTGGTCTAGTGGCATGATTCTCGCTTAGGGTGCGAGAGCTCACGGGTTCAATTCCCGGACAAGCCCGTTGAGTGTACAATTGTTTTTGTACTCACTTTGCACCCCCATCAGGTTAGAGAAATTAGAACAGTCAAGGTCAGACTCAATATACATCGGCTTGTTGGTCTAGTGGCATGATTCTCGCTTAGGGTGCGAGAGGTCCCGGGTTCAATTCCCGGACAAGCCCGTTGAGTGTACAATTGTTTTTGTACTCACTTTGCACCCCCATCAGGTAAGAGAAAAGAGAACAGTCAAGGTCAATATACATCGGCTTGTTGGTCTAGTGGCATGATTCTCGCTTAGGGTGCGAGAGGTCCCGGGTTCAATTCCCGGACAAGCCCGTTGAGTGTACAATTGTTTTTGTACTCACTTTGCACCCCCATCAGGTAAGAGAAAAGAGAACAGTCAAGGTCAACATACATCGGCTTGTTGGTCTAGTGGCATGATTCTCGCTTCGGATGCGAGAGGTCCCGGGTTCAATTCCCGGACAAGCCCGTTGAGTGTACAATTGTTTTTGTACTCACTTTGCACCCCCATCAGGTAAGAGAAAAGAGAACAGTCAATGTCAATATACATCGGCTGGTTAGTCTAGTGGCATGATTCTCGCTTCAGGTGCGAGAGGTCCCGGGTTCAATTCCCGGACAAGCCCGTTGAGTGTCTATTGTGTTTGTACTCACTTTGCACTGCCATCAGGTAAGAGAAAAGAGAACAGTCAAGGTCAATAGTCATCGGCTTGTTGGTCTAGTGGCATGATTCTCGCTTTGGGTGCAAGAGGTCCCGGGTTCAATTCCCGGACAAGCCCTTTGGGTTCAATGGTTTTTACTCACTTTTGCACCCCATCAGGAAGAGAAATTAGAACAGTCAAGGTCGAAATACATCGGCTTGTTGGTCTAGTGGCATGATTCTCGCTTAGGGTGCGAGAGGTCCCGGGTTCAATTCCCGGACAAGCCCTTTGAGTGCAATTGTTTTGTACTCACTTTATTACCCCAATCAGGTTAGAGAAATGAGAACAGTCAATGTCAATATACATCGGCTTGTTGGTCTAGTGGCATGATTCTCGCTTAGGGTGCGAGAGCTCACGGGTTCAATTCCCGGACAAGCCCGTTGAGTGTACAATTGTTTTTGTACTCACTTTGCACCCCCATCAGGTAAGAGAAAAGAGAACAGTCAAGGTCAATATACATCGGCTTGTTAGTCTAGTGGCATGATTCTCGCTTCGGGTGCGAGAGGTCCCGGGTTCAATTCCCGGACAAGCCCTTTGGGTTCAATTGTTTTGTACTCACTTTGCACCCCCATCAGGTATAAGAAAAGAGAACAGTCAAAGTCAAAATACATCGGCTTGTTGGTCTAGTGGCATGGTTTCGTTTAGGGTGCGAGAGGTCCCGGGTTCAATTCCCGGACAAGCCCTTGAGTGCAATTGTTTTGTACTCACTTTATTACCCCCATCAGGTTAGAGAAATGAGAACAGTCAATGTCAATATACATCGGGTTGTTGGTCTATTGGCATGATTCTCGCTTCGGGTGCGAGAGGTCCCGGGTTCAATTCCCGGACAAGCCCTTTGAGTGTACAATTCTTTTGTACTCACTTTGCACCCCCATCAGGTTAGAAAAAAAGAGAACAGTCAAGGTCAATATACATCGGCTTGTTGGTCTAGTGGCATGATTCTCGCTTAGGGTGCGAGAGGTCCCGGGTTCAATTCCCGGACAAGCCCTTTGAGTGTAATTGTTTTTTTTGTACTCACTTTGCACCCCCATCAGGTTAGAGAAATTAGAACAGTCAAGGTCAGACTCAATATACATCGGCTTGTTGGTCTAGTGGCATGATTCTCGCTTAGGGTGCGAGAGGTCCCGGGTTCAATTCCCGGACAAGCCCTTTCAGTGTACAATTGTTTTGTACTCACTTTGCACCCCCATCAGGTTAGAAAAAAAGAGAACAGTCAAGGTCAATATACATCGGCTTGTTGGTCTAGTGGCATGATTCTCGCTTCGGGTGCGAGAGGTCCCGGCTTCAATTCCCGGACAAGCCCTTTGGGTGCAATTGTTTTGTACTCACTTTGCACCCCCATCAGGTTTAAGAAGTTAGAACAGTCAAGGTCAATATAAACTGCTCACAAAAAGTAAGGAAACTTTTTTCAATCCAGTTTATTTGTTATTATTTAATACTCTCTTTGTATATGGTATATATCAATGCAAAGCTGAACTGTTCCTCTTTAAAATGATACCACGTTTGCAACGATTACATGTTGCTGGACTTGACCACGTTAATGAGAATGAGACGAAGTCAAAAATCAAATGTGCCAAATTTAGCAATTTCGTGTTACTGTGTGAGCAATCAATTTGACACTGTATTTCAAACAAGCAAGACAACGTATACTGATCTTAATCCACTTTATTGGGACAAGAAGTTTGGTATAGAGCAAGAACATTTTTAATACACTTTATTGATACAAGAAGTTTAGTAGAGTGGATGATCCGAAGGCGTTGGTGACAGCCTGGCACCTTCTTCTCATGCTGCACACAAGTCTTGTGATGCGCTGCTGAGGGATGGTGTTCCATTCTTCATTAGGGAACCTGGTTAGGTCAGCCACAGTTGACGTGTCGGTGGTTCTGGTGCGGACAGCAAGACCAAGCTGGTCCCACAGATGTTCCATGTGATTCAGGTCTGGACTGTTAGCGGGCCAATCCATCGGGTGGACCCCAACATTATTCAGGTTGTAGCCAGTCACCAGTCGGGCTCGATGGGGGCGAGCGTTGTCCTTTTGAAACATGGCATTTGGTCCAAGAGTCTGCAAGTATGGGACTCCAATCGGCTGTAGACATCGTCTTCCAAATGCCCATCAAACAAGGTTTTTTCAAGAGGTTAGGGTTAATTCTGTCTGGTGGAGCTCACCGCTGCAAATCTTTGTGTAAACCACTGCATTTATGGTTCTGAAAAGCTCGATCAGTTTCATCACCTATTGACCATTTTAGCACAAATAACGGTAATTTTGGCACATTTGATTTGTGACTTTGCCTAATAGTTATTCGTGTAGCCAAGTTCAGCAACATGTGAAACTGGATTGTAAAAAGTTTCCTTACTTTTTGTGAGCAGTTTACATCGGCTTCCCGGACAAGCCCGTTGAGTGTCTATTGTTTTTGTACTCACTTTGCACTGCCATCAGGTAAGAGAAAAGAGAACAGTCAAGGTCAATATACATCGGCTTGTTGGTCTAGTGGCATGATTCTCGCTTTGGGTGTGAGAGGTCCCGGGTTCAATTCCCGGACAAGCCCTTTGAGTGCAATTGTTTTGTACTCACTTTGCACCCGATCAGGTTAGAGAAATGAGAACAGTCAAGGTCAAAATACATCGGCTTGTTGGTCTAGTGGCAGGATTCTCGCTTAGGGTGCGAGAGGTCCCGGGTTCAATTCCCGGACAAGCCCTTTGAGTGCAATTGTTTTGTACTCACTTTATTACCCCCATAAGGTTAGAGAAATGAGAACAGTCAATGTCAATATACATCGGCTTGTTTGTCTATTGGCATGATTCTCGCTTTGGGTGCGAGGGGTTTCGGGTACAATTCCCGGACAAGCCCTTTGAGTGTACAATTGTTTTGTACTCACTTTGCATTCCCATCAGCTTAGAGAAATTAGAACAGTCAAGGTCAGACTTAATATACATCGGCTTGTTGGTCTAGTGGCATGATTCTCGCTTAGGCTGCGAGGGATCCCGGGTTCAATTCCCGGACAAGCCCTTTGACTGTACAATTGTTTTGTACTCACTTTGCACCCGATCAGGTTAGAGAAATGAGAACAGTCAATGTCAATAGACATCGGCTTGTTGGTCTAGTGGCATGATTCTCGCTTTGGGTGCGAGAGGTCCCGGGTTCAATTCCCGGACAAGCCCTTTGAGTGTACAATTGTTTTTGTACTCACTTTACACCCCCAATAGGTGAGAGAAAAGAGAACAGTCAAGGTCAAAATACATCGGCTTGTTGGTCAAGTGGCATGATTCTCGCTTTGGGTGCGAGAGGTCCCGGGTTCAATTCCCGGACAAGCCCGTTGAGTGTACAATTGTTTTGTACTCACTTTGCACCCCATCAGGTTAGAGAAATGAGAACATTCAAGGTCAATAAACATCGGCTTGTTGGTCTAGTGGCATGATTCTCGCTTTGGGTGCGAGAGGTCCCGGGTTCAATTCCCGGACAAGCCCTTTGGGTGCAATTGTTTTGTTCTCACTTTGCACCCCCATCAGGTAAGATAAATGAGAACAGTCAAGGTCAATAAACATCGGCTTGTTGGTCTAGTGGCATGATTCTTGCTTTGGGTGCGAGAGGTCCCGGGTTCAATTCCCGGACAATCCCTTTGAGTGCATTTGTTTTTTTGTACTCACTTTGCATTCCCATCAGGTTAGAGAAATTAAAACAGTCAAGGTCAGACTAAATACACATCGGCTTGTTGGTCTAGTGGCATGATTCTCGCTTTGGGTGCGAGAGGTCCCGGGTTCAATTCCCGGACAAGCCCTTTGAGTGTTCAATTGTTTTTGTACTCACTATGCACTCCCATCACTCCCGGGTTCAATTCCCGGACAAGCCCTTTGAGTGTAAAAACTTTTTTGGTACTTACTTTGCACTCCCATCAGGTTAGAGAAATGAGAACAGCAATGTCAATATACATCGACTTGTTGGTCTAGTGGCATGCTTTTCGCTTTGGGTGCGAGAGGTCCCGGGTTCAATTCCCGGACAAACCCTTTGAGTGCAATTGTTTTGTACTCACTTTGCACTCCACTCAGGTCAGAGAAAAGAGAACAGTCAAGGTTTTGGGTGCGAGAGGTCCCGGGTTCAATTCCCGGACAAGCCCTTTGGGTGTACAATTTTGTTTTACTTCCTTTGCACCCCCGTCAGTAAGGTTAGCGAAATGAGAACAGTCAAGGTCAAAATACATCGGCTTGTTGGTCTAGTGGCATGATTCTCGCTCAGGGTGCGAGAGGTCCCGGGTTCAATTCCCGGACAAGCCCTTTGAGTGCAATTGTTTTGTACTCACTTTATTACCCCCATAAGGTTAGAGAAATGAGAACAGTCAATGTCAATATACATCGGGTTGTTGGTCTATTGGCATGATTCTCGCTTTGGGTGCGAGGGGTCACGGGTACAATTCCCGGACAAGCCCTTTGAGTGTACAATTGTTTTGTACTCACTTTGCATTCCCATCAGGTTAGAGAAATTAGAACAGTCAAGGTCAGACTCAATATACATCGGCTTGTTGGTCTAGTGGCATGATTCTCGCTTAGGCTGCGAGGGGTCCCGGGTTCAATTCCCGGACAAGCCCTTTGACTGTACAATTGTTTTGTACTTACTTTGCACCCGATCAGGTTAGAGAAATGAGAACAGTCAATGTCAATAGACATCGGCTTGTTGGTCTAGTGGCATGATTCTCGCTTTGGGTGCGAGAGGTCCCGGGTTCAATTCCCGGACAAGCCCTTTGAGTGTACAATTGTTTTTGTACTCACTTTACACCCCCAATAGGTGAGAGAAAAGAGAACAGTCAAGGTCAAAATACATCGGCTTGTTGGTCAAGTGGCATGATTCTCGCTTTGGGTGCGAGAGGTCCCGGGTTTAATTCCCGGACAAGCCCTTTGAGTGTACAATTGTTTTGTACTCACTTTGCACCCCATCAGGTTATAGAAATGAGAACATTCAAGGTCAATAAACATCGGCTTGTTGGTCTAGTGGCATGATTCTCGCTTTGGGTGCGAGAGGTCCCGGGTTCAATTCCCGGACAAGCCCTTTGGGTGCAATTGTTTTGTTCTCACTTTGCACCCCCATCAGGTAAGATAAATGAGAACAGTCAAGGTCAATAAACATCGGCTTGTTGGTCTAGTGGCATGATTCTTGCGTTGGGTGCGAGAGGTCCCGGGTTCAATTCCCGGACAATCCCTTTGAGTGCATTTGTTTTTTTGTACTCACTTTGCATTCCCATCAGGTTAGAGAAATTAAAACAGTCAAGGTCAGACTAAATACACATCGGCTTGTTGGTCTAGTGGCATGATTCTCGCTTTGGGTGCGAGAGGTCCCGGGTTCAATTCCCGGACAAGCCCTTTGAGTGTTCAATTGTTTTTGTACTCACTTTGCACTCCCATCACTCCCAGGTTCAATTCCCGGACAAGCCCTTTGAGTGTAAAAACTTTTTTGGTACTTACTTTGCACTCCCATCAGGTTAGAGAAATGAGAACAGCAATGTCAATATACATCGACTTGTTGGTCTAGTGGCATGCTTTTCGCGTTGGGTGCGAGAGGTCCCGGGTTCAATCTCCGGACAAACCCTTTGAGTGCAATTGTTTTGTACTCACTTTGCACTCCACTCAGGTCAGAGAAAAGAGAACAGTCAAGGTTTTGGGTGCGAGAGGTCCCGGGTTCAATTCCCGGACAAGCCCTTTGGGTGTACAATTTTGTTTTACTTCCTTTGCACCCCCGTCAGTAAGGTTAGCGAAATGAGAACAGTCAAGGTCAAAATACATCGGCTTGTTGGTCTAGTGGCATGATTCTCGCTTAGGGTGCGAGAGGTCCCGGGTTCAATTCCCGGACAACCCCTTTGAGTGCAATTGATTTGTACTCACTTTGCACCCCCATCAGGTAAGAGAAAAGAGAACAGTCAAGGTCAAAATACATCGGCTTGTTGGTCTAGTGGCATGATTCTCGCTTTGGGTGCGAGAGGTCCCGGGTTCAATTCCCGGACAAGCCCTTTGAGTGTACAATTGTTTTGTACTCACTTTGCACCCGATTAGGTTAGAGAAATGAGAACAGTCAATGTCAATAGATATCGGCTTGTTGGTCTAGTGGCATGATTCTCGCTTTGGGTGCGAGAGGTCCCGGGTTCAATTCCCGGACAAGCCCTTTGAGTGTACGATTGTTTTGTACTCACTTTGCACTCCACTCAGGTAAGAGAAATGAGAACAGTCAAGGTCAATATACATCGGCGTGTTGGTCTAGTGGCATGATTCTCGCTTAGGGTGCGAGAGGTCCCTGGTTCAATTCCCGGTACTCAATTTGCACCCCCATCAGATAAGAGAAATGAGAACAGTCAAGGTCAATATACATCGGCTTTTTGGTCTAGTGGCATGATTCTCGCTTTGGGTGCGAGAGGTCCCGGGTTCAATTCCGGGACAAGCCCTTTGAGTGTACAATTTTGTACTTTCTTTGCACCCCCATCAGTCAGGTTAGCGAAATGAGAACAGTCAAGATCAATGTACATCGGCTTGTTGGTCTAGTGGCAGGATTCTCGCTTAGGGTGCGAGAGGTCCCGGCTTCAATTTCCGGACAAGCCCTTTGAGTGTACAATTGTTTTGTACTCACTTTGCACCCGATTAGGTTAGAGAAATGAGAACAGTCAATGTCAATAGACATCGGCTTGTTGGTCTAGTGGCATGATTCTCGCTTTGGGTGCGAGAGGTCCCGGGTTCAATTCCCGGACAAGCCCTTTGGGTGCAATTGTTTTGTACTCACTTTGCACCCGATTAGGTTAGAGAAATGAGAACAGTCAATGTCAATAGACATCGGCTTGTTGGTCTAGTGGCATGATTCTCGCTTTGGGTGCGAGAGGTCCCGGGTTCAATTCCCGGACAAGCCCTTTGGGTGCAATTGATTTTGTTTGTACTCGCTTTGCATTCCCATCAGTTTAGAGAAATTAAAACAGTCAAGGTCAGACTAAATATACATCGGCTTGTTGGTCTAGTGGCATGATTCTCACTTTGGGTGCGAGGGGTCTCGGATTCAATTCCCGGACAAGCCCTTTGAGTGTACAATTGTTTTGTACTCACTTTGCACCCGATCAGGTTCGAGAAATGAGAACAGTCAATGTCAATAGACATCGGCTTGTTGGTCTAGTGGCATGATTCTCGCTTTGGGTGCGAGAGGTCCCGGGTTCAATTCCCGGACAAGCCCTTTGGGTGCAATTGTTTTGTACTCACTTTATTACCCCCATTAGGTTAGAGAAATGAGAACAGCCAATGTCAATATACATCGGCTTGTGGGTCTATTGGCATGATTCTCGCTTAGGGTGCGAGAGGTCCCGGGTTCAATTCCCGGACAAGCCCTTTGAGTGTACAATTATTTTGTACTCACTTTGCACTCCCATCAGGTTAGAGAAATGAGAACAGTCAATGTCAATAGACATCGGCTTGTTGGTCTAGTGGCATGATTCTCGCTTCGGGTGCGAGAGGTCCCGGGTTCAATTCCCGGACAAGCCCTTTGGGTGCAATTGTTTTGTACTCACTTTATTACCCCAATCAGGTTAGAGAAATGAGAACAGTCAAGGTCAATATACATCGGCTTGTTGGGCTAGTGGCATGATTCTCGCTTTGGGTGCGAGAGGTCCCGGGTTCAATTCCCGGACAAGCCCTTTGGGTGCAATTGTTTTGTACTCACTTTATTACCCCCATTAGGTTAGAGAAATGAGAACAGTCAATGTCAATATACATCGGCTTGTTGGTCTATTGGCATGATTCTCGCTTAGGGTGCGAGAGGTCCCGGGTTCAATTCCCGGACAAGCCCTTTGAGTGTTCAATTGTTTTTGTACTCACTTTGCACTCCCATCAGATGCATATGTTGAAATACATCAGTAAAGAAGACTGGTCTTTGACAATTACCAACAGTGTCCAATGTCTTCAAGAGAACATTTTATTATGGTAAAGAAACAGTCACACATTTAATGCTTGGGCACAATATAAAGGTGCAGATATCATTATAATGAACATTTATAAACAGGACTTAAAATGAGATTGAAGGGCCAGGACATAAAATATAAAGTATCCCCCCCTTTTTCTCGTTTTGTTTGTTTGTATGAAAGTCAAATAAAGGACCAATCGTGAATAGTCAACTGAACAAACAAACGAAGAAAAATGTTCAACGTCAAAATGAAAGAAAAGAGCAAGCTTGGTAAAAACACAAATATTTGGGACCTCTCGCACCCAAAGCGAGAATCATGCCACTAGACCAACAAGCCGATGTATTTTGACCTTGACTGTTCTCATTTCTGTAACCTAATCGGGTGCAAAGTGAGTACAAAACAATTGTACACTCAAAGGGCTTGTCCGGGAATTGAACCCGGGACCTCTCGTACCCAAAGCAAAAATCATGCCACTAGACCAACAAGCCGATGTATATTGACCTTGACTGTTCTCTTTTCTCTTACCTGATGGGGGTGCAAAGTGAGTACAAAACAATTGTACACTCAAAGGGCTTGTCCGGGAATTGAACCCGGGACCTCTCGCACCCTAAGCGAGAATCATGCCACTAGACCAACAAGCCGATGTATATTGACATTATTGACATTGACTGTTCTCATTTCGCTAACCTGACTGACGGGGTGTAAAGAAAGAAAAACAAAATTGTACACTCAAAGGGCTTGCCCGGGAATTGAACCCGGGACTTCTGGCACCCGAAGCGAGAATCCTGCCACTAGACCAACAAGCCGATGTACATTGATCTTGACTGTTCTCATTTCGCTAACCTGACTGACGGGGTGTAAAGAAAGTAAAACAAAACTGTACACTCAAAGGGCTTGCCCGGGAATTGAACCCGTGACCTCTCCCACCCAAAGCGAGAATCATGCCACTAGACCAACAAGCCGATGTAAATTGACCTTGACTGTTCTCATTTCTCTAACCTGATCGGGTGCAAAGTGAGTACAAAACAATTGTACACTCAAAGGGCTTGTCCGGGAATTGAACCCGGGACCTCGCGCACCCTAAGCGAGAATCATGCCACTAGACCAACAAGCCGATGTATAGTGACCTTGACTGTTCTCATTCCTCTAACCTGATGGGGGTGCAAAGTGAGTACAAAACAATTGCACCCAAAGGGCTTGTCCGGGAATTGAACCCGGGACCTCTCGCACCCAAAGCGAGAATCATGCCACTAGACCAACAAGCCGATGTCTATTGACCTTGACTGTTTTCTTTTCTCTTACCTGATGGGGTGCAAAGTGAGTACAAAACCATTGTACACTCAACGGGCTTGTCCGGGAATTGAACCCGGGACCTCTCGCACCCAAAGCGAGAATCATGCCACTAGACAAACAAGCCGATGTCTATTGACCTTGACTGTTCTCATTCCTCTAACCAGATGGGGGTGCAAAGTGAGTACAAAACAATTGCACCCAAAGGGCTTGTCCGGGAATTGAACCCGGGACCTCTCGCACCCAAAGCGAGAATCATGCCACTAGACCAACAAGCCGATTTGTATTGACGTTGACTCTGCTCATTCTCTTACCTGATGGGGGTGCAAAGTGAGTACAAAACAATTGCACCCAAAGGGCTTGTCCGGGAATTGAACCCGGGACCTCTCGCACCCTAAGCGAGAATCATCCCACTAGACCAACAAGCCGATGTATATTGACATTGACTTTTCTCATTCCTCTTACCTGATGGGGGTGCAAAGTGAGTACAAAAACAAATGCACTCAAAGGGCTTGCCCGGGAATTGAACCCGGGACCTCTCGCACCCTAAGCGAGAATCATGCCACTAGACCAACAAGCCGATGTCTATTGACCTTGACTGTTCTCATTTCTCTAACCTGATCGGGTGCAAAGTGAGTACAAAACAATTGCACCCAAAGGGCTTGTCCGGGAATTGAACCCGGGACCTCTCGCACCCTAAGCGAGAATCATGCCACTAGACCAACATGCCGATGTATATTGACCTTGACTGTTCTCATTTCTTTTAAAAATAACAAATCTGTGAAAATTTGAGCTCGATTGGTCGTCGGAGTTGCGAGATAACTATGAAAGAAAAGAAAAACCCGTCTCACACGAAGTTGTGTGCTTTCAGATGCTTGATTTCGAGACCTCAAATTCTAAATCTGAGGTCTCTAAATCAAAATCAGGAAAAATTACTCTTTTGTTCTTTTCGAAAACTACGTTACTTCAGAGGGAGCCGTTTCTCACAATGTTTTATACTATCAACCTCTCCCCATTACTCAATACCAAGTAAGGTTTTATGTTAATAATTATTTTGAGTATTTAACAATAGTGTCCACCGCCTTTAAAATATTATCATAAATGTGTTTTAATCTTTTGAAGAGATATATTTCGATCTGGTTAAGAATTCTGTCACCTAGCGATTTTCTTATGTCTCAAGTTGAATGTCAAACATAATCCATCATAAAGGTCATGGCACCGTCTCTGCTATTTTTACCGGGCGAGTTTTTATATTAACGACCATTCGTATTAAGGGACTTACTCGGGTATCACACAGGCTATCTAAACAAATGCTTTATCGCCCAAGGACTCAAAATGAATGGTATGGCTTGACTCTTTGATAGGATTCGGGCTCTATTTACTTGTAAGAAACATTCTGTTGGTTACACGTGAGGGTTACTTAGAGGGATGAAAAATGTTGAACTTTTGATTAACACTTTAACCTATTAATTTTTGGGATTAATATCTTAACCTTTTCTGTTTTCTTTGAGCTTTTTCTTGATGGTTTACATTTTAAACTATTGTCAGTTCATGTGTTTACACTTACTGTATACATGTATTTGATTGCAGTGTTTTGTGAATATTTGACGTAAACGGAAGGTTATGTTTCGCAATCGCTCCTTTTAAAAATTCATTCATATCCGCAAGTTGCTGCGTTTGTCAATAACTTATTACCAACCGT
Source organism: Asterias rubens (assembly GCF_902459465.1). Classification (NCBI taxonomy): domain Eukaryota; kingdom Metazoa; phylum Echinodermata; class Asteroidea; order Forcipulatida; family Asteriidae; genus Asterias; species Asterias rubens. The sequence continues at coordinate 5,836,870 of NC_047081.1, read as the reverse complement.
AAAATGCAGAAAAGTCAACGATGTTATCCTATCCTCACAAAAAGAAGTAAATAAGAGCAAATAAAAAGTTCTAAGAAAACAGTTGTGATTATTTTATAAAAGTTTAAATATGGAATTAAAAAGGTGTCATGTCGGACGGATTGCAATTAAACATACCAAAGGAAAAGTAAAAATTGTTTGTGTTGGAGAGGCTAGCTGTAGCTGTTGCAACCTCGCTAATCCAGTAGTCTAAGTCTTTGCCTCATGGACATGATGGCAAGTTCCATTTTTAAATTGTCTATTTTTATACCCATCTACCACACACCATCTCTCTCAAATTTACCAGTGAGCAGTCATTCACTTAAGGCAAATATCCAGAAAATTCCAAAACTTTTAGATAAGGGGGTGATACAGTATACGATCTTAAAACACACGACGTCAAAGATAAGGTAGACGACGTTGGAATATGAAAGAATTGACGTAAATCTTACTCCATAAACTTGTATAATTGAAGCAGTTGGAAATATTTGTAGATAAGACGCTGTGTAAGACTCGCCCGTAGCAAGAGAAAATTAAACGGAGACTATCAATTTTATACATGTTTATATGACTTCAAGTCTATATACTGTGAAGGGCCTACATGTTTTTGATTTTATCCATAGATCGATCGATGGATGCAAGAACTTTATACTCAGTACACTCTGATGAAAACTTGACTTCATATGTTGAATCAAATCTTCTTTATTAATTATATGATTCATTACCCATAGTAAATTGTTATAAAAGAAAAGTCGTTTGTTGTGTATTACAAATGATGTGTTTAAAATTATCATTGCATTGGTGCGACTATGTATAAACATGAATGTAAGTCTGCTGTGTACTGATTTAAAAATTGTTTGTCTTTCATATAATATTTCAGAGGAGTTATTTGTAAACCGTTTTCCTAAGTTTTTTCTTCTATTTCACATGGCAAAACGTTCACAAACAATTTGGTATCCCTATGGAGCCCTGAGAATAAACAAGGCAGAAAACAAAGATTCACGGAGTAAAGGAGCCAATAAACAATAACTGAAGAAGAGACAGTCCCTATACGATGAAGAAACAAAAATCAAAAATAAAACAAACATTAAAATATATACCATTATACCAATATAACCCATTGTTTGATTAAAAGCTTTGATTGCCCACAATTCCCCCGCCCCTTTTCAGGATGACTTCCCATAATTCTTTGCTCCTCTTTTTGTTAGAAATGGATATGATTTTTGTTTGTATTTTTTCATGCCTCTGACGGTGATCCAGTTTGACCATCTCCCTTCTTCGTTTGATTTATTAACTTGTGTATACATGTAATCTAAACAAGTATATATTTATTTGTACATTTTATATCAACAGTTCACCCGAAAGATACAAAATGGAAGGTAGTTTAAAGATGCTATGTCAGATTTTTGGCCGACTTGACCCAAAGATTTTGATTTAAAATTAAATAGGTATTTTGATGGGAGTCGAAGTTTTCATTTGAGCCATTGCTCGAAAAAGTCCGTCAATTATTAGTAGAAGTGAAATATCACGTGACCAATTCTTATGTGTTTTATAAGAAGCGTTTTAATTTTTTGTCATGGTTCCTGACCATTAAAAGTAAAAGTCAAACTTGTTTTTAATGTTTGGGAAAAAGAATCTGACATAGCATCTTTAAAGGCAGTGGACACTATTTGTAATTACTCAAAATAATTATCAGCATAAAACTTCACTAGGTAACGAGTAATGGGGAGAGGTTGATAGTATAAAACATTGTGAGAAACGGCTCCCTCTGAGTGACGTAGTTTTCGACAAATTTGATTTCGAGACCTCAATTTTAGAATTTTGAGGTCTCTAAATCAAGCATCTGAAAGCACACAACTTCGTGTGACAAGGGTGTTTTTATTTCAATCATATCTCGCAACTTCGACGACCAATTGAGCTCAAATTTTCACAGGTTTTTAATTTTATGCATATGTTTGGATACACCAAGTGACTTTGACAGTTACCAATAGTGTCCACTGTCTTAATAAAAGCCTTTCAACCGAATCTTGTTATTTTCTTTGTTGGATGATGACCCCGCAACCATCTCAAACTTTGACATATATTAAAAACTGCAACGCCCAGGCAGTCAAGGGGTCCCGACTGCATCTAAGCCTCCATCAACTTATTAAAGGCACTACATACACCTTTGGTGACTGTCAAAGACAAGTAGCCTCACTTGGTGTATCAACACGCACAAAATAGCATATCTTAAAGAGACTGGACACTATTGGTAATTGTCAAAATCCAGTTTTCTCACTTGGTGTATCTCAACATTTGCATAAAATAACAAACCTGTGAAAATTTGAGCTCGATTGGTCGTCGGAGTTGCGAGATAACTATGAAAGAAAAGAAAAACCATTCTCACACGAAGTTGTGTGCTTTCAGATGCTTGATTTCGAGACCTCAAATTCTGGTAAGCTTGATGTATCGAAATCAAATTCGTGGAGATTACTTCTTTTTTGAAAACTACGTTACTTCAGAGGGAGCCGTTTCTCACAATGTTTTATACTACCAACCTCTCCCCATTACTCGTTACCAAGTAAGGTATTATGCTGATAATCATTTTTAGTAATTACCAATAGTGTTCACTGCCTTTAAGTTGCCTCGTGTGCCAAGTAAGAATCCCCTTTAAAGCGAACGCATAGGCCAGGCCATACGCATTATTTATGATACATTTATCATATTTTGAACTCGACAGTTTGACGAGGATGACAGGATTAAACGCCAGGTACAAAATGAAAGCTGAAATGTGTTTCTTATTTCCCTAGGAATCTCAAACTCATTGCCAAGTTTAACCTCTTAACGTACTTAATTAACGGGCGGGACACTATTGTTAATTACGTAAAATAATTTTTGGCATAAAAACTTACTTCGTAATAAGCAATTGAGCACTGTGGATAGTAAAAACCATGGTGAGAAACGGCTCCCTCTGAAGTAAAGTAGTTTTCGAGTGGTCTTTGACAATACCAAAAGTGTCCAGTGTCTTTACAGTACCAGGCACAAAATGAAAGCTAAGACGTGTTTCTTATTTCCCTAAGAATCTTAAACTCATTGCTAAGTTTAACCTCTTACTTTGTACGTAGACTCCTAACTTTTATACACGGAAGGATCATACTGCGTTGTTTTGTTGCAACGTTATGTTAAGGTAAACAAAACAAGCATGTTTTGCAACGCCAGAGGATATGCATTAAACAAAACCTTAATCTTCGACCTACTGCATCGTTCAATCTGACCCACAGGCCCTTTTGCTTTCTTTGGAACTGACTGGGGAAGACATTTCTCTATTTTCGTCGCAAGTTATGAATATTTTTCATAAAGTATGTCCCCCTTAAGAAACAATCTTCGAGAGAGGTGTCATTTGAAACCGAAAACAGCTGGGAAATGGGCCGTGGTATTTCAAAACAAACATTTCCAATATTTATTGCCCTTAAACATTTTGTTGACGTTATGAAAATGGCCCATAGTATGTCAGATGTTCGATTGCAGTGACTCAGCTGGGCCGGCATTAAAACCGGACCACAAAAACATAGTGTAGGAAAGGATCCGAAATAGATGTAAAATTAGTTGTTCTGATTTATGACGAAAATGTCCTTCAAAGTTATGCTGAGTAAAATATTCAACGCCGATCGCCCCGATCTGAAATTAATTGCGATGATTTTTCGGAATTTTTGTACATAACATTTGATTAATCAAAACCTGTGTCCGAAAAAAAAGACTTTTGAGAAAGCTAGGTTTATCACCAAACTTACAAACAACATCAGAAAGCTCGGAAGTGTGCGCATGCTCAGTGAATAATAACTATTCGTTGTATCGAATGCTTCCAATTATCATAAACTCTCCAATTCTCGTAAATGTTCACACCACTTTGCAGTATAAGATTAACCCTGTGCAATAAGGAACTGTTTAAACACATCTGCAATAACATTTCATGTAAACTTTACTCAAATTGATTCACTCTGTGTCTCCATTCGAGCATATGCAGCATCCGCCAAAATGTTTTAGTCTGGAGTCATCGGAATGTCGGCCGTAACATTTAAAGGCACTGGACACGTTTCGTTAGTGTCAAAGACCAGTTTTCTCGTTATAACAAACCTGAGAAAAATGTTGAGCTCAATTGTTCGTCGAATTTAAAAGAGAATAATGAAAGAAAAAACACGCTTGTTGCATTTCTTTGTGTGTGTTCAGACGCATATCTTATAAAAAGTCTTCAGCTGAGTCGTTTATTATTATTTGAGTGAGAAATTACCCCCTTTCTCCTCCTACTACGTTACTTCAGAGGAAGCCGCCTATCGCAATGTTTTATACTATCAACAGCTCCCCGTTGCTCATTGTTAAGTAAGTTGTTATGCTATAACACATATTTTGAGTAAAAAAAACAATATTGTTCAGTGTAGAATAAAATTAAACTGTTCTGTATAATAATATATGGACACAGCGTAACAACTCAACCTGCCATAAATTCGTGGATTCAATTCAATGACTCAGTTGAGCTGGGGAGGCTTATGGAAGACGTTAGCCTACATCTTCATGATAGGTGAGGAGTTTAGTCTTGAACTCGAAAGTGATGATCTCAATATCCATCATCAGATACGAGTTAATTCTTACGTAAAGACTTGTAATCAAACAAAGTTGTTTTATTTCATCAGATGATCATAAAAAGGTAAATTGCACTTCAGGTCACCTCAAAACTATTCGAACACATTCATAAAGAATAGTTACATTTTAGGGGAAAATTTGCATAATCAATTGTGAAATGGTTTAAGTTTGAGTTTGTGCATTTTAGGTTTTTTTTTTTTCAATAGCCATATTATGTTTTTACGAATTGGAGTCGATTCAAATGTATTTCTCTCATAAAATACAGTAAGTGGGAAACTTGGTTTCAAGATTGGTGGTACAGGTCCAATTTAAGCTAAACTTTTAACAAATACCAACTAACAATATTTTGTCTAATGTCTTGGTGATGCGGGTCTGATAAATGAAGGGACCATCTTGTGAGTAAATATGAACTGTGATATTTCTAACGTGTTTGAAAAGGACAAGTTGGAGTCCATGCAAACTGATTTCGCATGTAGACTACGCGCAGGTGAAAGCTTTGCATTGGACACGCCACATGAAGTCCTTGATGCGTGTCATCGCAGAAACATCCACGTTGGTATCTCTGGTATGTGGTCTCTTATGTCTAGGGCCGGCATACACGGAGAACTTGATCATGTTCCCGGCATGGTATCATCATCTTCAAGCCTGGTTCTTAGCTGTGTCATATCAACACCCGTGTAATTTATTATCGTCTATAAAGGCGTACAAAATGTTTGATGGAATGCGGTATGCATGCCAGGCTAGTGTTTGTTGCGTTTTTGTCAGTATTTGGATTAAAGCATTAAAGCAAGTGTAAGTAGAATTGCGTTCACAATAACTCCGTTACACAATATTGCTAAAATTCAGCACCTGCGGGACCTACAAATAGGGTATTCGTAATATTGTATGTTACATGTCATATTTCGATCATGTCATCGACAAGGGTATAAAATGAGTGATCTGTCGACACAATCGTACACCTAATTACAGGATGTACAAATAACAATTTGATAGTTCCGAAACTACCGTTGTTTGGTACATTAGGCCCTAACATAGTGAACGATTTGGCGCCATGAATGTAGTATCATAAAAGGTATAGTATTTTTTTTAATATCAGAACAACGAACTAATAACCGTACTAAGAACTGTCGAAAATACTGCCGTCTTTCAGATTTTGTTTATTTCCCGTGGCTGTAAAGAAAAAAAGTATTTCTGGGGTAACACCAAAGAACATGAAGCACATAGAATTTTTCGCGCTTAAGTTATTCTCCATCTTGCGTTTAAACGGAATTATGTACAGATCATAAAAGAAAAGCAAAGTCTGCTATAAACCCAGGTGTGTTTAAACCATTCCCCCAATAAAAGATGACTCAAACCATGTTTTTCATAGTCTACTTTTGTGATTTATGTACAGCGTTCTCGATAACTTATGTCTGTGCATGATGTGGACATTGCTGGACGTCGCCTCCCGGTTCATGTAAACTTCAAGTTGCATTGTAATTGTAGCAGTTCTAGCATACAGCACCAACAACCATCCATCGACAGCTTACAGTTGTAAACATTAATACAGCAAACAGCGAGGAACATTATTTCAATAATCAACTAGGTAGTATCGTTAAAAGGTTTAGATACAACAGAACTGTATAGGTTTGGTACTATGTTGCTTCAAAATAATAACAGTCTGCAATTTTTGTTTGGTAATTGATGTACAAACGCTTGAAGGTAGACCCGTGTGTCTGCAGTATTTGACCCGTAAAGAGTTTTCCTCCTTTGTTGACCTATGATTCTTTAACCCCAGTACGTGATGCAGATTAAAAAGGACTTAATTTGGTCCGCCCGCTGTGTGTAGGGTTTGATAATAACACTTAATATCACAGTATTATGAAAAGAAGTTGTCCTTAATTGTCTATTGTGTGTTTATTGATGCTAAAGTGACTTTATGAAGCTGTGCTGTAGTCTTAGTGTGGTTAATAATCTTCGCACCCATTATGAAGGAGCAACGCACTTCTCCAAGAGGAGATTGACAATCTTAATTTTGTTTTTCTGGCAAACTTCCAAAAATACTTCTTCATACTTCAACTTGTTGTTGTAGCTCTTTTAACGTTGCTCTCTTTAAAGAAAACAGCTAGTCTTAATATAAAGATTTATGAATAGGGGCAGGCATCATTAATGACAAATTCTGTTTAGAAAGTAATAATAGGTAAATAATAATAGTCATTAGAATGTCATGCTATTCTGAAACGCCACCAATTTACTGCATGCTTCAACCAGCAAGAATTTTGAAAAACATGGTCATTCAAAACCTTGCATTTGGTATGATACATTTTGAAGAAAACAAGAGCTTAACCAAAGAATGAATTTCCAGAATCGGTGTTGCAGACTTCACTTGATGATGACATCCCCAAGTTGTGATTTTTTTTTTATATATATATCGATTTTGTAAAGGTAATAAGTGGAACACCATTACACCATGATAATAACACCAAATCATATATATGGCGCAACTTATAACAAGATATGTTAAATTTGCATTGGGGATAAAGAATATAAATTTTGGTTTTTACCCATATACCACATACCGATGTGTGTTAGCACAGTATATAAATATACTTAGTACTTTCCCGAGTCCTGTGAAAAAAACATCACAGGCATGTTAATCGGTGGGATTCGAACCCATGGCGCATCTTGTTGTAGTCGTCTGTTAATTTTGTTGGGTAGAATGTCTGAACGCGCCGTCTTCACTTAAAAGAATCGCAGATCCCAGAATGTTAAGAAAATACAAACAATACTCAAAAAATCTCATAAACTATTTGGTATCAATATTTTGTCACATCAGTGATCATTGAAGTTGTAACACCTTTTTCAATGACATGTCCGGCCGAGATCCGATGAAACTAGTGACATGAGTAATTTTTAGAAATCAAGTTAATGTAGAGCAATTAGATTTTAAATTTTATGGAATCAAACGAGACGGTGGGAACGCCCTCATTTCTAGCACCACGGAAACATACCGAGATGCTAACTGTACGCATTGGTGTCACAGAAAATAATGTACATAAAAAACATAATATAACGTGTTTTACCTTTGATATGCATACAGGAGAACCGCCACCTCCCAAGAACCGAAGTCCAAAGGGAGGGCCTCCTGTCATCCTCACTCTCAGCAGCACACCTTGTGTCGTCATGATGACGTCAAATAGCTTTCTTGCAAATTAATATACCGTCCAAAGCATGCCCAGTATTCGTTCCACTTCAAGATGCGGGAGAAATCTTCCAAGAAGGATTGCGAATGGATGTCTTGAGATGGTCGGTAAGCTGGGCTTTCCTTGTGATTTTATTCTGTATTTTCAAACAAATCAAATTCAAAACTCCAGTTCTCAAAGCCCTGTCGCAAAATCCTGTCCACTCGGTCAGAATTTACCGAGGTAGGGGCTCAAAGTTGGGGCTTGCATGGCGCCGATAGGATCGTTTCGCAGAGCGGTCGCCATTCGGATCGACCGATCCGACAGATGCATGAGCCCAATGGGTTCGACCTCTCTGGAATGCCAAACTCGCTGCCCGTGACCCGACGCACGCGGCGTAGTCTGTCTTCGTCATTTGCTGACTTATAATAGCCATGTAGTCATCACGTTACAATCATATTATACCTATCTCATCATCTTGCAGTTGCCATCTTTGTTTGGAACCCTGTACGATCTCCGTGTGTGTGGTCAATTTGATAACTGATGAGCCAGACTACGAAATCAATTTTTATTCAAATGCACTGAAAATATTTCCTTCTTATATAAATTATTAAATGGATAGGAAATGTGTATAAAAACGTCACACTTCGTAACTTAGACTTGTAAAAATTTAGCATGGCATAAAACAACAATTGATCCACAAAACAATTCATAGTGAAACAAAAATAAGTTGTTAAATATTCACACAATTGCGTATCGAACACTCAGAAATTGCATCTGACGGGAAAGCATGTTTATATGAAAAGCAGCGTTCTTGAGTACAACCTTGGATATCACTATGTTATTGTTTAGGTATGAGCAATATGTAAGGGGAGACTTTGAAACGCTGGGTGGCAGCAGACATTAATAGGTATGTTTCTATTGTTTAAGTAGTTCTAAGAATGTGCATAATAACGAAAAAACAATGGCTTGACCTGGTAAAGTCTGCTGCCACCAGCGTTACAAAAGTTCCAGTATTACGAATAGGACCATAACTTGTATTTGCAAAGTAATGAGTAATGAGTAATGAGTAATGAGTAATGAGTAATGAGTAATGAGTAATGAGTAATGAGTAATGGGGAAAAAATCACTGGGCAGGCTCCAACTTCTACATGGCGCTCGACTTGATGATGATGATGAATGAGTTTTGCAAAAGCGTGACATTTATCAATAACATTTGAGACAAATCTAATAATAAGGCAATAGGAAGAGTATGCAGTTTACATGTTTGCTTAAATAACACCTTGCGAACAATTAAACTTAATTGATAATCAGACACATTTAAAATAAAAGATGATTTTTAAATGTTAAAAAAAGTTCAAGCCGGTAGGAGGCCGGTGTCACATGCAATTATGTCCTCTATGCAATACTGTCCGGAGGTAAGTATTGCATATTCAATACTGTCCGCCGGACGGTTTTGCATATGCAATTGTGTCCGCCCGAGCGCTGCTGCATACTGCAATTGTTTCCGCCCGGACACATTTGCATATGCAGTGGTATCCGCCCCCGTGCAAAACCGTCCTTACAGTAAATTAAACGCCCTTGGTCGGCGGAACACGTTCACCATTTTATTACAAGCTAAGTGCATGTAATGAATGACATGGGAAATGTTGGGCCGTTGGGTAATCACTGCAATCATAAAATACGTTAATATCATGATGCATATAATAATCATGTAGGTTCAGTGCATGCACACTCACTTATCACGCGCACATACAATCCCATGTACAGTCATGTACATGTCCGCCGGACGGTTTTTGCATGGCCTCGGACACGATTACATATGCAAAAGTGTCTGGAGCGGACACGGTATTGCATGGCGGACACAATTGCATCTGGCACCGGTCTCTGTCGTTATTGTCGTGCCTCGAAGTGTGACGTCATATGTTCAGGCTAGGCGTACAGCTACTGTTGAGCAGTACACTAGCATGGCGATATGAACCAGCGGTGTAGGTTATAGTTTGGATCAAACTCCGATTCCATAAAGCAAGTTTGATGAGTTCTAAAAATACACCTCAAATATTTTTATTTTTAAGGCCTAATAGCATCTGTCATTTATAAATACATAGGACAGTTTATCCATTGTGACTGGTCGAGAGGGCATCACGAGGGTTTGTTTGAACGGATGATATTACACCAGCAAAAAGTGTTGAAACATGGGTGTGACACGCGAGCTTGCACCTGTGCCTGTAAGACAGTTTCTTCATTCCTATTGGTCGAGCGCAACGGCTGGAACAATATTGTGCCACATACGCGATACGCGCGACGCGCACAGCATTCCCTTACCCGAGGGCTATAACATCATAGCTGGAGGGGTGTTGTGTTGAAAGAAATCATTGAACAATTATAATTTTTGCATTTATTTTACTTTTTTTACCAAAAAGTGTTGATGTTTTTTGACCGAGCGGTGTATTTATGAATGGGAATCAAAGTGTGTTGAATCGGTTTTCAACTAGCATAGTTTAAACCCGCCGAGGCCTGATTCTTGATAATTTACATCGACTTCGTCTCGGTAAAATTATCAAGAACCAGGCCTCGGCGGGTTTAAACCACTAGTGGAAAACCTCTTCACCACACATTGATTCCCTTGTTGCAACGAGGGTCGATCTTCGAACGCAGTATCACACGAAAAGTCACCTGGTTATTTTGAACTTGTCTTGTTATGTAAATAATACACGATTGGGCGGCCCCTTGAAGACATACTGTTCCAGATACCTTTACAATAGGGATGGGGTTCTTCCATATACCTAAAGACACTGGACACCTTTGGTCATTGTCATAGATCAGTCTTCTCACTTGATGTATTTTAGATAATGCATAAAATAACAAACCTGTGAAATGTTAACTCAGCGAAGTTGTGTGCTTTCAGATGCTTGATTTAGGACCTCAACATCCAACTCTGAGGTCTCGAAATCAAATTCAAATATATTAGTGGACAATTACTTCTTTTGTCGAAAACTACGTGATACTTCAGAGGGAGCCGTTTCTTACAATGTGTTATACTATCAACAGCTCTCAATCGCTTGTTTAATACAAAGTAAGTTTTTATGATAAGAATTATTTTTAGTAATTACCAATAGTGTCCAGTGCCTTTAACGTATAGGCCCTATTATGCGAGATAGACATGATGCAATATCTGCGAACGTCATATTATTATACCATCTCTAGCATAAAGACTCGCGTCTGCTCAGAATAATCTTACGAACGGTCGCTGCACTATTATACCATAATAGACACCAATCAAGCGAGTATTTCAAACCAACTTTCATTTCCAGCCGGCACTGTTCCCCCCGTCTTTTCTAGCTCACTGGTTTAAAAGTAATAAAACAATGATCAGTAATTATTGTAAAGTAAATTTGGGTGAAGAAATAAGCCGAAGCAACAGGTGATAGTACTATGAATGATTGTTATACACCGATCCAATATGTAGACATTATTTTGTAGTTGATCTCACACAATACCCAAAAGGGGTACAGAAGTTATCATTTATACAGGGCGAAATTCCCTCTTCTTTGGTTTTAGCGGCGGTAGTATTGTCTTGTTTCGCGTCGCATTTGAGCCAACTTGCCATTGAATATTAAGTGAAGTTGGGTGTTGACCATCAAGCTCTGACGTGTTTTAACAAGGGAATGAAGCGACGAGTTCTCAAACTAATCTTTTATTCCCATTCATAAATGCCTTTTTTGTTAAAACGCGTAATAAAGTGATCCTCTTTCAAACTTATCCGTTTTCTTACGTCCTTGACCTCTGTACGTGTGTTGCATTTTTATGACTGAGGCAGTCTGTTTTCGGATATGCATTCGCGCGTAGGTAATCTTGGTGCTAGACGCTTCTCGTTTTCCTCCAGCTGGCCTTTATACACCCGCACGTGCTCTCAACAAACAGGAGTAGCGAAACTGTCTGAGGTATTTATGAATATGACATAAACTGTAGCTATACGCTCACAAAGCACAACATATCTGTCCCAAAACGAAATTTAAATTTTCTGACTGATAGGTGACCACTGGCCCAAATGCGTCTACACTCCTAAAGGGATTCAAACCACTGAACATTGATATGTTGCAATCAATTAGGGGAGAAGAAGCATTTTGTAAAATATCTATAAAATGACCAATGATTACCAATAAGTGATCACTGGCCCAAATGCACGTGCACTCAAAATGACCACTACTGACTAACACCAAATGACATATGGCAAAATTGTATGACATCTCGTAGGGCAGATGGCACTGTTATTCTGACCAACCTAGTAAGGATAGCGCGACCTCCGTCCAACATCCTGGTCGCGTCCACGGTCCCTCCACAAGTTGGGGGGGGGGGGGTTATGTGGCCACCGAGCGCTGATAACTCAGCCTGGTGTTGGACGCCGAGCAGTTCGTTGCACGTTTCCGTGCCAACCTCCCCCCTACCCAAAAAAAAGAAGAAAAACGGCATTTAAGCGCAATTGCTGCTATTCTTGACACGACTGATAATTTGCGTTATGTCAAATTGCCTGCAGAGCGGCTGACTTAGCCCATGATTTTACGTTTATTGCATATACGTATATATAGCATTTCCGCACAATTTGTTGCTGCTCTGTTTTTGTTTTATCTGTTTCCGATAGATGGTTGGCACTCTCTCAATCAACAACCGACCCGAAACTAAAGGAACTTGCCCTTGGAGCCCTACCAAAACTACTGATGTCATCAAGAGCAAACTCAACAACAAAGAAATACAGCAATACTTGGAAACGATGGGAATCGTGGGCTTCATCCAAGACCAACGTCAAGTCGTTTCCCGTCAACCCTACTGATTTCGCCCTATATTTGTCTTCATTTTATTCATCTGGTCACAAAACGGCAGCAGACTCCGCAGCAGCCGCCGCTCACAGCGTCGACCCCAAATCGGAAGGAACCGGTAACACCCGAAATCATGGCAAAACTTTACAATGCTCACGGGCAACCCAGTGCAGCATTAGACGATTTACGCATCCTATTCGTATGCTTTGTTTGTTACGCAGGTTTCCTTCGTTTTAATGACATCAGCAATGTAAGACGCATGGATTGTAGCATACTTAGTGACAGACTCGTCATACACTTATGCAAGTCAAAAACCGACCAATACCGTCAGGGCAACGATATAACCATTGTTTGATTATTGTAATTCTCTCTTCTGTCTTCTACAACAGAATCAAATCTCTCGTTTGCAACGACTGCAAAACACTGCAGCTCGGCTGGTCACTTTGTCCTCCAGGAGAACCCATATCACTCCGGTTTTAAATGCTCTTCACTGGCTCCCTGTTCAATATCGCATTCAATACAAATTACTTCTGCTTGTTTTTCATTCTTTACATGGTTCTGCTCTTCAGTATAATTGTCAATTAATTACCCGTTACAATCCTTCCAGATGTCTCAGATCATCCACTTCGTCATTACTGGTTGTTCCTAGGCCTGGGCGAATTATTCGAATATCCGGTTAATGACGTATAGGTTTTCCTATCCGTAACCGCGAGTGCCTTTTTTTTCTTAACCGGATACCCGCATAGGGCGCGAATAGCTATTTATAAACCGGATAGTTCTGTATTTACAACCAAGTAACCGGATATTCTTTAATATCCGAATATCCGCGGACGTCGGGCGACAACTGATATGAATGTTTTGTCTGAATCCTTATGAAACTTCTATTAAGACAGCATAAAACAGCATAAATTAAGTATTTAACTATGCTCACCTTCGTGAAGAGTTAAAACAATGACATTTCTGACGTAATTTTTTTTTTTTAATAGCTCCCTCTAGCGGAATATCCGGTTAATTTCGGATAGTTGGCCAGCGGTATCCGAATAACAAAATTTCACTATTCGCCCAGCACTAGTTGTTCCCCATACCCACAACAATTGGGGTGACAGGGCTTTTTCTCATGCTGGTCCTTTACTTTGGAATAGTCTGCCTCTTAATATCCGTAACATGTCCTCTATTCATAAGTTCAAAGAGGCCCTCAAAATTTTGAGTTTCTTCCTTGCGCCATGAGCATCACTTGTGGTGGATACCGGCGCACTATAAGTGTTCATATTATTATTATTATTATTATTATTATTATTATTATTATTATTATTATTATTATTATTATTATTATTATTATTATTATTATTATTATTATTATTATTATTTTATTATTATTATTATTATTATTATTTCATTTTATCACAGCATGCAAAAGAAAGATCTCATTTTCCTTTGTGCCGGTAACTCCTCGAGCCGGGCTACGTCCCGTAGCCTTAGATCTCAAGGGTCTTTCTCAGGATCCTCGCTGTTCCCAAAAGCGCTGCCTTCTGTAATAGATCTACCCTCACATTTGTCCCTATTTCATCTAGATGTTTCCCCAGTGCTTTGGGAATGGTGCCAAGTGCTCCAACCACCACGGGGACTACTTTTACCTTTACCTGCCAAATCTTACGAAGTTCCCTGGCCAGGTCCTGGTACTTCTCGATCTTTTCCATCTCCTTCGAAGCTACCCTTATATCACCTGGCACCGCTATGTCAATGAGATGACACATCTTCTTCGTCTTATCTAATAGCACAACATCCGGACGCCTATGTTGTATAACATGATCGGTCTGAATGTTAAAGTCCCATAGGATCTTGACCTGGTCGTTCTCTACAACTTTCTCCGGAACATGGTCGTACCATTTCGCAAGTACTTTGACACCATACTTCTTACACAGATCCCAGTGAATCACCTTGGCCAGCTTGTCATGTCTTCCTTTGTACTCCGTCTGGGCCATCTTACTGCATTCGCTAACAATATGAAATACAGTCTCCTCTGCTTTATTGCACATTCTACACATAGGAGAGACGTTTGCTTTCTCTATCCTTGCCTTCATTACATTTGTCCTTAGAGACTGGTCTTGCGCCGCAGTAATCAAGCCCTCTGTTTCCTTCTTTAGTTCTCCACTCTTTAACCAATTCCATGACTTGCTGCTGGCCACTTCCTCAGTACACCTCAAGAACCGGCCATGAAGTGGTTTGTTCCTCCAATCTTGATGTCTTTCCTCCTTCCTTTCCCTCTTGTACTCTTTCGGCCCAACTTCGTCTGCCCTCGTGTACCTTTGTGCAACTTTCAACAAGCTCTCCTCGGTCTTCCTGACATGGGTGTAGCATGCCATGCATGGTCATTAGTTTTCTTGTCCTCCTGTCAGTGACATCTAGATCTTCCTTAGTCCACTCGACAATACCCGCACTGTACCTCATCAAAGACACGGCCCATGTGTTAATCGCCTTAATCATGTTCCCCCCGTTTAGTTTAGACTTCAAACATTTCTTTACACGCCTGATGTATTCTGCCTTCAGCCTTACCTTTGATTCCTTGTGAAGGACATGGTCCGATTCAAGTACACCAAGATACCGATAACTCCCCTCCTCACCCAAAGCCCTCAACTGTGCACCATCTGGCAGAGCAATGCCATCGGAATGTACCCTCTTCCCCCTCTTCATAATTATTATTATTATTATTATTATTATTATTATTATTATTATTATTATTATTATTATTATTATTATTATTATTATTATTATTATTATTATTATTATTATTATTATTATTATTATTATTATTATTATTATTATTATTATTATTATTATTTCATTTTATCACAGCATGCAAAAGAAAGATCTCATTTTCCTTTGTGCCGGTAACTCCTCGAGCCGGGCTACGTCCCGTAGCCTTAGATCTCAAGGGTCTTTCTCAGGATCCTCGCTGTTCCCAAAAGCGCTGCCTTCTGTAATAGATCTACCCTCACATTTGTCCCTATTTCATCTAGATGTTTCCCCAGTGCTTTGGGAATGGTGCCAAGTGCTCCAACCACCACGGGGACTACTTTTACCTTTACCTGCCAAATCTATTATATTATTATTATTATTATTATTATTATTATTATTATTATTATTATTATTATTATTATTATTATTATTATTATTATTATTATTATTATTATTATTATTATTATTATTATTATTATTATTATTATTATTATTAAATCTATTATTATTATTATTATTATTATTATTATACTTATTATTATTATACTTATTATTATTATTATTATTATTATTATTATTATTATTATTATTATTATTATTAGTATATTATTATTATTATTATTATATTATTATTATTATTATTATTATTATTATTATTATTATTATTATTATTATTATATTATTATATATTATATTATTATTATTATTATTATTATTATTATTATTATTATTATTATTATTATTATTATTATTATTATTATTATTATTATTATTATTATTATTATTATTATTATTATTATTATTATTATTATTATTATTATTATTATTATTATTATTATTATTATTATTATTATTATTATTATTATATTATTATTATTATTATTATTATTATTATTATTATTATTATTATTATTATTATTATTATTATTATTATTATTATTATTATTATTATTATTATTATTATTATTATTATTATTATTATTATTATTATTATTATTATTATTATTATTATTATTATTATTATTATTATTATTATTATTATTATTATTATTATTATTATTATTATTATTATTATTATTATTATTATTATTATTATTATTATTATTATTATTATTATTATTATTATTATTATTATTATTGCAAGAACCTTTGAACCAACCTGCCCGGTTGCAATCACAGAACGATATTTCCAAGCAATGGCCGACCCCAACATTTCCCCTTTACCGGTACTTCGCAGAATCACACGGTCCAAAAACGGTTTCGCTTCCACACCTCACGGGCTAAGCTACACCAGAACCAGAGAGATCATACTACAAGCCCTCCGACCATTCGTTCCAGACATTCACAAGTTCGACCTCCATAGCCTGAGGCCAGGAGGGGCAACCGCAGCTTCAAAGGCCCTACTTCCATCTCACTTAATATCCATGCATGGGAGATGGAAGACCGAAAAGGCCAGAAACGCATACATAAAAACTGACCCACAAACACGTCTCCTCCCTTCCTCGGTACTCTTCCTTTAATTTTGAATTTATTTAAATGAGATTATGTGTACAATTGGCCAGTTTAGCCGATTTATAATGAGTTGAATTGAATTGAATAAATGAATTGAATAACGCAAGTATGTTATAAATGAATTGAATGTTATAAATAAATAATGTGCGAGGCGAGTAGCTCCGCCATACCATTGTTCACCAAAACATTACGTTTGTGTTGTTTTTTCTTGCTAATTCGTGTATATTTTACATGAAAACAAAATTAGAAAAGAAAATGATTTTCTAACGAAAGAATGGAGTGAGAAAAGTGCAAAATGCTAAATATTCAAAAATACACGAAAAATAATTAAAAGTCTAACAGCTTTTAACTTGAAAGGGAAAATTATTGATTGACTCTTGAACTTTGACTCTCAGCTCAATTTTATAAGGGGAGTCCCTGGGCCCGTCGAGTTATTCTTCCCTCCAAGTAAAAACACCCCTTCACAGGTCTATTTTTTAAAACATCCGAGCATCAATCTTGAAAAATGTCCCTACACCTCTGAGCAAATAGGAGTCGGACCATTAATTTCAGGGCCTATGTCATCCAAAATACCTCAAGCTGGAAGTCAACATTCCCCAGGTGACAATTGGGCAACATTTTTACACTGAAACACTTTCTAGGGGCTCTCAAATCTGTCTAATATTATCGAATATTTTCAGGGCCTACAAAATATTAATGAGCTCGACGCTCTGTTTTCTCCGAATTGGTGAGGTGCACCCATATTGCTTGATTTTTGCCCTAATGCAGCATTTTGAATTACTTGCAGGTGTTCGATGGTAACATTGATGATATTACAACCCCAGTCACCAATATGTTTGATCAGAGCATCATGGCTACCATAGTGCGTGTTTGTACCTTAGAGTGGATAGACGGCATTGCCCTACGATTGGAGTTGCTGTGATGTTACACTGAAGTTGAAAAATGATAACAGCTAATACTGTTCTGTTGCTAATCCATGCATGGTGGACTCATCAGGTGTCACTTTGGAGCTTTGATTGATATTAAGTACACAGCTTATATTGTTGTACTACTTGTTCCTAGTATAATGGTGGAGTCTTTAGATAGCATGTAATCTTGGTGCAAGACGTTTGCAGTGAGTGGGCTAAGACAGCTGAGTCGATGCGGGCGCTGTTGGTGAGTTGGTGAGTCGGTGAAAGGGAAACGAGAAACGTCTTGCACCAAGACTAGATAACAACATTTTGTTTGACAGCAAAATGTACATTATAGTTTAAATGCACCCGATAAAACACTGTTGATAAAACATTGTGAGGAACTTTTCCACGATTTGATTCCGAGACCTCAGAATTAGGTTTTGGCGTCTCGCGAAATCAAGCATCTGAAATCACACAACTTCGTGTGGCAAGGGTGTTTTTTCTTTCATTATTATCTCGCAACTTTGACGGCTGATTAGGTTATTAAAAAAATTAACAGGTTTGTTATTATTTTTATGCATATGTTGAGATACACCAACTGTGAAGGCTAGTCTTTGACAATTACCAATAGTGTGCAGTGTCTTGAAGCAGAATCAAAACAAGTTTTTTTTCGTGTATTATTTACTGAGTGTTGCTGTAAAATTAAAAGCTTGATGCGAATATTATATTATAATAAAGAGAGCTTAAAAAGTGTGTTTGTTCTGTTTGTAGGCATAATAAGAATGTTTGATTTTAACCCCAAAACGGTTGGTGCTTCGCTAGACCCCACAAGGGAAAGAAGGCCGGAAATTATGTCCCCCAATAGGGCGAGCGGTTTTTTCCCCCTGCACATCAGAATTGCCGTCCACAAAAAAACGTCTGTTTTTTGTTTAAGGATTCCTTTTTTTAAGTCGATTTTAGGGGAAAAAAATCCTCATTAAAAAGCACTATGACAGTGGCAATTCTACTGTGCAGAAACAAAATGCTTTGAAAAAAAAAATGATTGGTCCGAGGCGACGACTGGCAGCTGCACCTAAATCTAGGTGGAAGTTGAAGATGGACGAAGATTGACCTAAGCAAGAGGCCACTCTCTGGCGTTATTCACGAGCCTCGAAGTGACGTCAGATGGACGGGGCTAGCCCCCCCCCCCCCCCATTTGCCCTCGTGATTCATAACCTCGTGGTGGCGCAATTCTTCAACCTCGAACCAACTATTACCATTGTCCACTGCAGTTAATATTGAGTTGGGTTTTGAAGTCAAGATGTTTATAGTGGGAAGAGCGAAATAATACATGCAGCCGTGTGCAAGCAAGTTTTTGGCCTCGACAAATATTTCGATGGATACAAGATGTAAGCTTCGTATTGTTAAACTATAACTATGAGATGTCATAATATGCAGTCATCGGGGGCAGTGCACTGTCCCATCCAACCAGTTGCAGCGAAAAAATGATGTGTTACTTAATGATTGTGCGGGACATTTGAAACTTTTTCCGGCAGGTGCGCAACCAGATTTCTGTTGTGTTTGTGGGTGAGGTGTGTCACAAGGCCGCCAATTCTAACCTGATTTGTACTACTCGTGTGGTGAATTAACGGGGGGGGGGGACCTTCCAGTTAGCGAAGTCTTAGTCAGTACTTGATTGATAGCGCCCTCCCTGGTTTGTTGCTATTTTGTATGGCGCGAGGCATTTCTTTTCAGTTTGCAAATTTGTCTGACAAAAATCATTAAGCAATTGCCAACCAATTCTTTGCATTCCAGTGGTTCCTTTTGTTGATGAAGTGCTCTGATGCTTTTGCTTGTCAATTACAGAGTCGGTGTTACAAGTGACAGTATATCATCTCTTAGCTTTTGCTCAAGTCAAATTTGTCTCGTAAAATATCAACGTTGCACATCGTGTTAACGTTATAGCATGGAGGAAGAATAAGGTATGTTTTCCTCCATGTTTATTAGTAATACTAGCCTGCTATCGTCAACTGCCGTCATGTTAGTCACAAAAGTATAGCAAGGAGGTGCATGAGTTGCTTAAGCTACAGTATTCGGTGAGTGATCTCCGGTATTCTTATTTAATCAAAATCGGCAACCGGCACGATAACAATCTATGCCCTCTTTCACATAAATTCTTTCTTGGGAAAAGTCGTTACGACATTATAGTCTAGGCGGATTTCTGAAAAAAGTAACTGATTGAGGCATTTTGGGGTAAAAGTGCGGAACCAGACTTTCTAATACATTTTTGGTGTGCTGAATCCGAAAAAAATGGTTCCCAAGCAAATTTTTGAATTTTTGACCATCCAATTTGCATAATCATATTTTTGACCTTTTGGAACAATTTTAAGCAAACCTCTGTAACCAGGCAAGCACAAATTACAAGCGATGAATCTGTACCTAGATGTTGAAGGTCACAGAATAGGATTAAAACATTTCCAAAGTAATAAGTGGTAATTAATAATCATAAATATGCAAATTAGTGCCGCCATTACAGAAAAATCATTTTTCTTAAATATCTCGGTGACTAGGAAAGCAAAGATGACAATTGAAGTACTACACCCATGTTTTGAAGATCTCATAAAACAATTAAAAAATGTATGAAGTTATTATTAGTGGTAAGCAACCATGATAAAGAAATGTTTTTACCTATGTTCTGAGGGTCAGGCAATGCATGTAGTGTGTTCATTGGCTTATGCAAATGAGTTGATATAGCTACACGTGCTTATTATGCAAATCAGCTAGTCTGACTACCAATACATTTCACCATTCATCACTTTTTGCTCAATCGATGCATCCCTACAATAGAGTTCTATTGCAGTTATGCAGTTTTAGCAATGATTGTAAAGACAAACCCAGGAGAACTATCCTCTTCTAAACGGACTCCTACTGCTTGGTTTGATGCGCCAAACCCTGTTTTAAACTGATTGGTAGAGGTGTAAAAGGCAATTTTAAATGGTGCCGAAAAAACAGATCATTTCGAGCAGGTTAGGCTCGTCAGCTATGGTTGACAGGCCACCTAGGAGAAGAAAAACTCTGATCACAATTCCGGGTAGGTAGAACTCGTAAGCCTAGATTGGTAGTATACCTAAGAGAAGGACCTCTTTGACCACCATTCCAGGTAGGTAGAATTCCTTAGCCTAGATTGGTAGTCTACCTAGGAGAAGGACCTCTCTGGTCACCATCCCGGGTAGGTAGAACACATAAGCCTAGATTGCTCCCTAGGAGAAGGACCACTCTGACCACCATCCTGGGCAGGTAAAACTCCAAAGCCTAGATTAGTAGTCTACTTTAGGAGAAGGACCTCTCTGATCACCATCCTGGGTAGGTAGAACTCCTAAGCCTAGATTGGTAGTCTACCTAGGAGAAGGACCTCTCTGGTCACCATCCCGGGTAGGTAGAACACATAAGCCTAGATTGCTACCTAGGAGAAGGACCACTCTGACCACCATCCTGGGCAGGTAAAACTCCAAAGCCTAGATTAGTAGTCTACTTTAGGAGAAGGACCTCTCTGACCACCATTCTGGATAGGTAGAACTGCTCAGTCTAGATTGGTAGTCTACCTAGGAGAAGGACCTCTTTGACCACCATCCTGGGCAGGTAAAACTCCAAAGCCTAGATTAGTAGTCTACTTTAGGAGAAGGACCTCTCTGATCACCATCCTGGGTAGGTAGAACTCCTAAGCCTAGATTGGTAGTCTACCTAGGAGAAGGACCTCTCTGGTCACCATCCCGGGTAGGTAGAACACATAAGCCTAGATTGCTACCTAGGAGAAGGACCACTCTGACCACCATCCTGGGCAGGTAAAACTCCAAAGCCTAGATTAGTAGTCTACTTTAGGAGAAGGACCTCTCTGACCACCATTCTGGATAGGTAGAACTGCTAAGTCTAGATTGGTAGTCTACCTAGGAGAAGGACCTTTTTGACCACCATTCTGGATAGGTAGAACTGCTCAGTCTAGATTGGTAGTCTACCTAGGAGAAGGACCTCTTTGACCACCATCCTGGGCAGGTAAAACTCCAAAGCCTAGATTAGTAGTCTACTTTAGGAGAAGGACCTCTCTGATCACCATCCTGGGTAGGTAGAACTCCTAAGCCTAGATTGGTAGTCTACCTAGGAGAAGGACCTCTCTGGTCACCATCCCGGGTAGGTAGAACACATAAGCCTAGATTGCTACCTAGGAGAAGGACCACTCTGACCACCATCCTGGGCAGGTAAAACTCCAAAGCCTAGATTAGTAGTCTACTTTAGGAGAAGGACCTCTCTGACCACCATTCTGGATAGGTAGAACTGCTCAGTCTAGATTGGTAGTCTACCTAGGAGAAGGACCTTTTTGACCACCATTCTGGATAGGTCGAACTGCTCAGTCTAGATTGGTAGTCTACCTAGGAGAAGGACCTCTTTGACCACCATCCTGGGCAGGTAAAACTCCAAAGCCTAGATTAGTAGTCTACTTTAGGAGAAGGACCTCTCTGATCACCATCCTGGGTAGGTAGAACTCCTAAGCCTAGATTGGTAGTCTACCTAGGAGAAGGACCTCTCTGGTCACCATCCCGGGTAGGTAGAACACATAAGCCTAGATTGCTACCTAGGAGAAGGACCACTCTGACCACCATCCTGGGCAGGTAAAACTCCAAAGCCTAGATTAGTAGTCTACTTTAGGAGAAGGACCTCTCTGACCACCATTCTGGATAGGTAGAACTGCTCAGTCTAGATCGGTAGTCTACCTAGGAGAAGGACCTCTTTGACCACCATTCTGGATAGGTAGAACTGCTCAGTCTAGATTGGTAGTCTACCTAGGAGAAGGACCTCTTTGACCACCATCCTGGGCAGGTAAAACTCCAAAGCCTAGATTAGTAGTCTACTTTAGGAGAAGGACCTCTCTGATCACCATCCTGGGTAGGTAGAACTCCTAAGCCTAGATTGGTAGTCTACCTAGGAGAAGGACCTCTCTGGTCACCATCCCGGGTAGGTAGAACACATAAGCCTAGATTGCTACCTAGGAGAAGGACCACTCTGACCACCATCCTGGGCAGGTAAAACTCCAAAGCCTAGATTAGTAGTCTACTTTAGGAGAAGGACCTCTCTGACCACCATTCTAGATAGGTAGAACTGCTCAGTCTAGATTGGTAGTCTACCTAGGAGAAGGACCTCTTTGACCACCATTCTGGATAGGTAGAACTGCTCAGTCTAGATTGGTAGTCTACCTAGGAGAAGGACCTCTTTGACCACCATCCTGGGCAGGTAAAACTCCAAAGCCTAGATTAGTAGTCTACTTTAGGAGAAGGACCTCTCTGATCACCATCCTGGGTAGGTAGAACTCCTAAGCCTAGATTGGTAGTCTACCTAGGAGAAGGACCTCTCTGACCACCATTCTGGATAGGTAGAACTGCTCAGTCTAGATTGGTAGTCTACCTAGGAGAAGGACCTCTTTGACCGCCATTCCAGGTAGGTAGAACTCCTAAGCCTAGATTGGTAGTCTACCTAGGAGAAGGACCTCCCTGACTGCAAACTCCGGTTTGCAGGTAGAGCTCGTACGTAACTAAGGTACTTTCACATCCTAGTGCGGACAAGGGAAGCAACCAGGGTAGTCCTGAGAGGAGTGGTGCCCCCCAAATCTTATTATAGCCTTTAAAGGAAGCTAATGGTAAATCGTATGGCAAAGCATTATGGCTACCTTCAACAAACACAGTGAGGAAGGATGCGAGGGTCAGAGTTATGGACCACTGTGCAGTGATCTTGGCAGGAGTCATGAAGGGGATACCCTCCCCTCAATTCATTTTCATCATTGACTTCGCCCTCAGACGTGCTTTTGGCAGACACAAGGTGGATCTTGGATTCACATTGATGCCAAGGAGATCGAGCCTCTATCCCATAGCAGCCATGCCCGACCTTGACTTTGCTGATGATATCAGTCTCTTATGGTGGCTTTAAAGGGACATCGCAAATATATATTGACGCCAATATTGACGCCAATATTTGCGACTTTTACCCCAAGTTGCAAATATTGACGCCAATATTGACGCCAATATTCACGACTTGGCCCAAAGTCGCAAATATTGACGCCAATATTCACGCCAATATTCACGACTTGGCCCAAAGTCGCAAATATTGACGCCAATATTGACGCCAATATTCACGACATGGGCCCTATGTCGCAAATATTGACGCCAATATTGACGCCAATATTCACAACATGGGTCAAATGTCGCAAATATTGACGCCAATATTGACGCCAATATTCACGACATGGGCCCTATGTCGCAAATATTGACGCCAATATTGACGGCAATATTCACGACATGGGCCCTATGTCGCAAATATTGACGCCAATATTGACGATAATATTCACGACATGGGCTACACGTCGCAAATATTTACGCCAATATTGACGCCAATATTCACGACATAGCCCAAGTCGCAAACCCACTCAGGCGTGAATTTTTTTTAAAGCAACTTGGGGAGTCAGAGCGCGCGAGCGAGATCGGGACCAGTGCGCCAGACTATTTTCTTGCCCACCCAGCTACCTAGGTTGCTAAAAAAACAATGAATACTCATGCCTGAGCGGGTTTGCGACTTGGGGCCCATGTCGTGAATATTGGCGTAAATATTTGCGACTTGGGGCCCATGTCGTGAATATTGGCGTCAATATTGGCGTAAATATGTGCGACGTGTAGCCCATGTCGTGAATATTGGCGTCAATATTGGCGTCAATATTTGCGACTTGGAGGCAATGTCGTAAATATTGGCGCCAATATTGGCGTCAATATTCGCGACTTTGGGCCAAGTCGTGAATATTGGCGTCAATATTCGCGTCAATATTCGCGACTTAGGTCATGTCGTGAATATTGGCGTCAATATTGGCGTCAATATTTGCAACTTGAGGCTATGTCGTAAATATTGGCGTCAATATTGGCGTCAATATTTGCGACATAGGGCCCATGTCGTGAATATTGGCGTCAATATTGGCGTCAATATTTGCGACGTGTAGCCCATGTCGTGAATATTAGCGTCAATATTGTCGTCAATATTTGCGACATAGGGCCCATGTCGTGAATATTGGCGTCAATATTGGCATCAATATTTGCGACTTTGGGCCAAGTCGTGAATATTGGCGTCAATATTGGTGTCAATATTTGCAAGTTGGGGTAAAAGTCACGAATATTGGCGTCAATATTGGCGTCAATATATATTTGCGATGTCCCTTTAAAGCCACCATAGTCTCTTCTTTAACACCACAGCCCAGGCACAAGAACTTCCACTCAATACTAGAAAGACAGGTGATTACATACAACCTCCCAGACCATGCACCCCTGACCACATTAGAGGTTGAGCTTTGTCATTGTCCTGATGAGAGATGCTGAGGCAGAGACCACAGCAGAGTTGGCTGCCTGCATAATGGACAGGGAGGCTGAGAGACGCCGCCGGAGATCCCGCCTGCCCGCGACATGATGATGGAGCAGGTCGTCCAGTTCACTTGCCGGTTGTCCTAAAGCATGTTGGGCTTCTGCCAAGTCCACTTCACTTGCTGAAAAGTTTGAATTTATAAGGAACTAAAGACAAACTTTGCTGAACCTACCAAAATGTCCTCCTGGAAAATGTCAATGACGAAACAAATTGCTGAAGTCGGAGAGTGCCAGCAATGGGTATCACTGACCTCGACTGCACTGATGGCATCCTCTTCTACATGGCGGACTTGGCACGAGAACTACTTGCAGCTCCAATTTAGCAGAGTATGACTTCATAAGAGAAGTTGATGTTAAATCTGACTTCAGTTGAACTTAAGGAAGACCAATGCGATGGCATTCATCTCAAAGACGGTAAGGACTAAATGGCGCTTCTGTCATAGGATGGATTGAGCGACATAAAAGTGAGGAACTCTTTGGAATGGAAGGCACTTCATTATGGCATTGGCGAGTGTATGGAAGAGATCTGGTTTGACCAACAACACCAATATATTTATTTGTATGGCTTCAGTTGAGTCTGTACCTCTTTGATTTGATTCAAGGTGTAAACTATGAAAGATTGATGCTCCCGGTTTCAATTTGATGCGTACTTCCTATCAATCATTATTTGGTGAATGTTCACTGTATCATATACCTGAGCTTCCTGGGTCCATGTACAATGGATGGGAACATGGTGACTCAGAACCACAGCCCATACTGATGTCAATGAGTCAAATCCCTAAAAGTTACCTGTTGGAAGATACTTTGTGTTCATGCCAGAGGCATGGGTTTCAATGCACATCAATGTGTGCATTTCAGCAACAGATTGGTGATGAAACTCGCTGTATGGCTACATGTTCCTAGGCAACAGCAGTTCATTCTATACCCAACTTAACATGAGAGATTGGTGAGTGACACCAATTGCTCTTTCGGGCTGTATTAGCATCAAGTAGTATTTCGGTGTAAAGTTAAGGAGCCTTAACATTAAGCATTCATTCATGAATTGTTATGAAATTCATTGTTAGTCATACTAGCTGATTTGCACAAATAAGCATTTTGAGCTATTTTACTAGGCTCGTTTGCATAAAAAGCATCTTGCTTATCATTGATCACATTGGTTCAGCCTCAGAACTAAGGAAAAACACTTCGTTTATCATGTTTGCTTGCCTAGCTACAGAGATATTGAAGAGAAATCATGTTTTTGTAATGGCGGCCACTAGTTTGCATATTCATGAGTACTAATTAGCACTAATTCAGAACTGTTTTAATCCTACTCTGTGACCTTCAACATCTAGGTACTGACGCATCACTTGTCATTTTTGATTGTCATGTTACAGAGATTTGCTTAAAATGGTTTTAAAAAGGTCAAAAATATGATTATGCAAATTAGATGGTCAAAAACTCAAAATTTCGCTTGGGAACCATTTTTTTCGGAATCAGCACGCCTGAAATGTATTAAAAGTCTGGTTCCCTGCTTTTACCCCAAAATGCCTCATTCACCTTAATTAGAGCTCTTTTTCAGAAATCCGCCGAGACTATTAGTTGCTAACAATTCCTGCATTTTTTTAAAACAAATGTGCGAACATCCTGAAATTTGTCTTTCACAATATTTAGAATGACTATCTTTATTGCCTTGTGGTCGGCCATCAGATAATTTAGTTAACCATTAATTTCTGGTCCTTATTTATTCGGCTTAGTGTGAGAATACTCTAAAAACTGAAATTGCATAACAACTTGGGTTTAGGTTATTAATGCCTCCTACCATTGCTATTCAAATAAGTAGTTGTATTATAGTCGTACACGTGCAGTAATTTATCTTTACAAACTCTGTCCAGCTCCAAGTAGCCATCATGGCTGTCCGTCCAGCAGTCTATGACCACTTTAGGTATATGTGTGAGCCACAAATAAAGCTTTGGTATTCTATACAAAGATAGTAATTTCATTTGCAAATAATGAGTTGTATGTAATTAATTGAATGTGTGTATAAGAGACTATTAAAAGTAAGAAACAATTATTTATTTATTTAGTATATACAGCGAGACACTTTTAATAATGTTCGAAATACTCGTTGTAGATATACAATGTTAAAGGCACTGGACACGTTCGGTAACTACTCAAAATAATTGTTAGCATAAAAACTTAGTTGGGAAACGAACATGGAGAGCTGACGATAATGGGAGCATTTGGGACGCTAGGGGGCAGCAGACTTACCAGGTTAATTTCCATTGTTTACGTAGTTCTGAGCGTGCGCACATGACCGAAAACAAGTGGATTTTACCAATTGAGTTCAAATTTCGCAGGTTTTTTATGTTATGCATTTGTTGAGATACAGCAAGAGAGTAGACTGATCTTTGACAAACGAAAGTGTCCATCTTTAATAAACTGTAAGGCCCTAACGTTTACTTGAAACCTGGGGGAAATGTTTATGTCAAAGATAAAAAACATGCGAAAGCCCAGCGAAAGTAAAAGCACTGTACCTCAATGTACTATTCATTACAGCGATATTGTTAAGTGGTAGATTAAACCTAACTCATAGTACAAAGTGCACGTCAATGCCTTTAAAGGCAGTGGACACTATTGGTAATTACTCAAAATAAATATTAGCATAAAACATTACTTGGTAACAAGTAATGGGGAGAGGTTGATAGTTTAAAACATTGTGAGAAACGGCTCCCTCTGAAGTAGAGTAGTTTTCGAGAAAGAAGTAATTTTCCACGAATTTGATTTCGAGACCTCAAATTTCGAATTTGAGGTCTCGAAATCAAGCATTTGAAAACACACAACTTCGTGTGACAATGGTGGTTTTCTTTCAATAATATCTCGCAATTTCGATGACCGATTGAGCTCAAATTTTCACAGGTTTGTTATTGTTTTGCATATGTTGAGATACAGCAAGTGGGAAGACTGGTTTTTGACAATTACCATTAGTGTCCAGTGTCTTTAAGTTATATTTTGTGGATAACAAGTCATCTCTATCATGTAATGTAATGACTGTCGCTTTGGATTTGTTTATAAATTGTGAGTGACATCGAGTATCATAATAAATTAACTTTTACACATCAATAATTTGTTTTGTCTTTGAATTCTAAAGTTGTCCCTGGCCTTCCTGCAATATAGCTTTCAAGATTGGTTACATTTTGCATGTTTGTCTTTAATAGTAACAATCACGAAAGCGCGGCACTATGTCTTTAGTACACCCAAACAACACAAATCAAATCTCAAAAGAATTTCACTTTTAAATTAAATCGAATATCAATAATATGGATATTATTGTATATCCACCGAGTAGTAGGGTAGATGGCCAAAATGAAGCACATTTTCCCGAAAAAGAATTTCACTTTTAAATTAAATCGAATATCAATAATATGGATATTATAGTATATCCACCTAGTAGTAGGGTAGATGGCCAAAATGAAGCACATTTTCATGCTGCGTGACACCATCCGAAATATTTCACGCGCGTGAAACGTGAACGTCAGAAATTGTGTCGTAAAAAACTCACGTTTTTAGCATACATGAAGTTACCATTTTTTCACGTAAAGTACAGATAAAACCTCGCTACTGTTTACATGGTACCTTTTTATTAGCACGATAAACAAAACAAAAGAATAACTTCATAAGTTATCGCACAACAATATCATGTACATTTTCATGATACGAATACTAATGTAATACCAGTACCATATGTGTAGATAATTAAGACCTGCTACGTGAAAATGAGTCAGATGTTGACAATTTCAAGAATTGAGTTGTATGCATGGCTGGAAAGAACACACCAGCAGCAGTAATTTGGTATAAGTCTAAGCTTCTGGGTGTGTCGCGTTGCTGAGTTACTCCCGTTTGAAATTAGCATATACATATTTTTTTCTGCAAAACGAATTACAAGTAAAGTGATGTTTTAAACTACCATTGCGCGCGAAAGGATACAAATAAGACATTAGTATGATCACAAAATTGTTGTTTTTTTTGTTTTTTTTACCACATTAAACTGTCCATAAATTAATATGCATTGGGCGACATCTGACTCATTTTCACGTAGCGGGTCACATTTAATCTTCCTGTTCAATGTGATCCCGGGTATAGGTCCAGTGGGGTCTGATCCATTTCTAGGTCAAAATTATGACCAGTACTCTGTGTCAAAGTGACCTTCAAATTGGTCAAAATTATCCTTTGGGACACCATCAAAGAACATGGTTAGAAAATTGTATTTGTTTCCAACATTACCTGTTTTAATTTGCAGGATGAAGGCAACAAATCGGTAGTATACATGAATTTGTTACTCTAAAATTAAATTACTTATTTGATTTCAGTTGATGTGACATCCAAGCAACTCCAGTGCTAAAGAAACTCCTCCCATCAACACATAGGCTCAATACGCACTATGGTAGCCACGATGCTCTGGTTAAACATTATTTGTGACTTAGATCGTGGGATCTTCACTGTTATCTTTGAATACCTGCAAGTATATAATGAATGTGTACATTTTAGTGATACCTAATATAAATGGGATTTCTGTAAAGTGTTAGTTTACACGCGTGGTATGTTTGAAATGGTTTTTTTTTAAGCATTACGTCTGTGTTTTGACATTAATAAATGTTGTAAACTTTCGATTCAAAACTATTTAAAATCTACTTCTATTCAGACCAATAACATAGCATCCATTTCCTTGTTTTTCAAACAATTTTTTTTACAAAAAGCCTTTTAAAAACCAACAACATCAACAGTTGTCTAAAGTGCAAATAAACAAAATCAAGTGCTTTTCAAGTGTATGTCCGCTGGATTCGAATACTTGTCTTTTAAAAGGAGTCCAACCAAACCATTGTTTGATTTGCTAGATTTAATGTGTTTATTTCAAGTTGAACTTCAATAGTGAAACAAAAAACAGTAGCCCAATCCAGTTATTTTCCAGGCTGTAATAAAGGCATTTTTATGCTGTGCATTTTATACTGTGAACAAGGATTTGAAACTTTGCATGGTGAACTCTGTGAAATTTTGCAACGCAAATTAACGCTTATTGAAAATAAAACAATGTAAATAAACAAATACAAATTAGAGGGCCATAAATCTGTGCAATTATTAATACCGACGCACATCTTAAGATCGATATAATCTCTTTGTGAAATCGAGCTCAGAAACCACTTTAAAGCCATTGGACACTATCGGTAAACAGTACTGGACACTTAGTGTATCACAACTTATATTGCTTTTCCCCCCATACCAATGCTAACTTGCCGCTGAGTCTTCCAGGAAGGATACGTGACGCAGTGTTCAAAACCATAATAGACGGACAAAATATCTAACCCATTTTTTTGGCTACTAAGCCATTTCTTTTACATTTTTGTTTTCGGTGGCGTAAAGCAGAAAATCGTTTTCTATAAGGTACAGAAATATACTCGCCATGCAATCATTTTTGGTATTTTCAAGAACATTTTTCCTATTTGAACGTTTTTATAATAATAATATTAAGAACACTTATAGTGCGCCGGTATCCACCACAAGTGGGTTTCAAAATTTCAGATATTTGTGTCTCAATGTAACGGTTTCTTGCCTACCAGTTACTTATTTCCTGACGTATAAACACATCCACGCCTATATCCTCACAAAAGACACTGGACACTATTGGTAATTGCCAAAGACTAGTCTTCTCACTTGGTGTTTCTCAAACATTATGCATAAAATAACAAACCTGTGAAAATGTCGAAGTTGCAAGATAACCGTGAAAGAAAACGCATCCTTGTCACATAAAGTTGTGTGCTTTCAGATGCTTGATTTCGAGACCTATAATTCAGATTTTGAGGTCTCAAAATCAAATTCGTGGAAAATTACTTCTTTCTCGAAACTACTTCACTTTAGAGGGAGCCGTTTCTCACAATGTTTTATACCATCAACCTCTCCACATTACTCGTTACCAAGAAAGGTTTTATGCTAATAATTATTTTAGGTATTACCAATAGTGTCCACTGCCTTTAAGTCCCCCATTGTTTCGTTTAGTATGAGAAATTCATTTCCAACCATTTTTTTCCCAAAACAAATATCAATGCATTCTTATTTCGACTTATCCATATGAAATAGTTTGAATACATTACCTGACAATGCAGACACCATCAGAAAAGCAAGCGCAGTTTCATCCATTCTCGAACACTCAACACCAGCTCAGCTTGTGGGCTTGTGGGTAGATGTACACTGCAAGCACCCACTTGCTCAGCATCCATTGTCGAACTCTCAACACCAGCTCAGCTTGTGGGCTTGCGGGTAGATGTACACTGCAGGCACCCACTTGCTCAGAAGAGCGCATTGTCAGAGTATCCAATCAGGAAGTCACAGCTTCGGGAGTCAGACGCAGTGGATTTTCATTGGTCAAGATCTTTCTAGCCGTAGTATACTACCTTTTACGAGAGGTGTTTTAACAAAAAGTTTCCGGAAAGACGCAGTCAGCTAAAATAGACCGACGACATTGTATTTGCAACGAACCGTTTCTTCTGAAGGATCAGAACCAACAAGGTCAATAAAAGAAAACACTGATTTAAAACGTTGTCTACATGTTAGCCTTGCTCACCAGCCACCATCATACATTATATCTGACATGCTACTTCCACATACCTCACCTCAGAGAGCCTCTTGCGGCCGAACATCGCACCGTCTCAGAGCTGGTTGTGCTTTTTGTACTGCTGCTCCAAATCTATGGAACTCATTACCATCACATCTTCGCCATGCAACATCACATTAACAATTCAAGAAACTATAAAGACTCACTTACACAGAAATAACTGAATGTTTTATTTCACTTTACATTGAAACATCTTGAGTTTGGACTTCTTTGTTACATCTTCTGTAGGCGCTTTGTAACCTTGGGAAAAAGCTCTCGAAATCAAATTTCGTGGTACTTCTTTCTCGAAAACTACGATAATAGAGGGAGCCGTAAGTTTCCCTATCAACAGCTCTCCATTGCTCATAAGTTTTTACACCAACAATTATTTTGAGTAATTACCAATAGTGTCCATCAGTGCCTTTAAGGAGCGTTCATGTACTGAAAACTAAAAACAATTTGTACTGAAAACTGAAAACAATTCTGCCGTTACCCATACACCGATGTGTGTTAGCACTGTATACTCAGTACTTTCCCGAGTCCTGTGAACAAACATCACAGGCATGTTACTCGGGAGGGATTCGAACCCACGACCTTTGCAATTCTAGAGCAGTGTCTTACCAACTAGACTACCGAGGTTGCCCGGTACCTAGAGGCAGTTCGAATCCTATGTTTTGGCAGCGGGTACCGCAACGATATAATGATGTTAAATTTGCATCGGGTATAAACAATATTATTATTATTATTTTTTTTTACCCATACACCGATGTGTGTTAGCACTGTATACTCAGTACTTTCCCGAGTCCTGTGAAAAAATATCACAGGCAAATCACGAGTGATTACGTAATGGAGCTTTTCGCGAATCTTTCAGCACAAGCACTCACTTGATAATGGATTCAAAATAATTGTTTTTTTTACACAATTAAATTATATTATTATAGTCATATGACTCGATTTCTTTTGAAATGTATTTTTATGGATCAGAACTTCAGAAGTACTTTACCAAGAAGAAGAACTTTGAAGTGGATGCGTTGGTGAAGACGCCAATGAAGAGAGCCAATGATGGGTGTGTGATGATTGTTTGCATATTATGTTTCTGCTTTAAAGGGTATATGTACCTTTTCCTAACAAAAAACACCATGTCCACAGATTTACATTAAACTTACACAGTTTGAAGATTATGGTAGTAGAAAGCTTCCCTTAAAATTTTACTTACTGAGGTGCTGTAGTTTTTGAGAAATGAGTAAAAGTAATAATTTTCGTCTCAGTTAATTTTAGCATGTAACAAAGTATTAACCAGTTATGCTATCGTTTTGGTATAATATCATAACTGGTTAAGGGGATTTTACATGCTAAAATAATTTTGGTCTCATGAGACCAACATTATTTCGTGACTTGTTTTACTCATTTCTCAAAAACTACACAACCTTAGTTAGTAATATTTGAAGGGAAGCTTTCCACTATCATTATCTTCAAACCCTGTAAGTTTAATGCAAATCTGTGGACATTTTGAAAAAGTACCCGAATCCTTTACAACAAAATTACAAAAAGTAAGCATTTGCATATGCTACAAGCATAGGCTGGCCTAGTTATATCGGGGGCAAATCATATAATACGAGTTTATTTTATAATAAATAAATAAATGATTCAAGTCAAGGTCTGATGCGATGATGTGGAGCTGATCAATACCAGAGTGTTCAGTAGTCATTATTCACTGTCAAGTTAAAGAAGATCTCACCATGGAGGTATGATCTCACTTACTAGCTGTTAGTGTTACCGGTGAAAAGTAATAATATAAGGGCATTGACATCCTTATGGCCCTTTTCGAAACCCTTTTCTCCTGCAGTCTCCTCATTCAGGGCTTGAGCGCTAAAAAAGCTCTTTTGACAGCGCCCTCTAAAATCAAATTCCTTGTTGAACGTATGGGTGGGGTAACCTTCTAATAACGACACTTACATTGAAATGGTATGCAGGGGGGGGGGTAACCACTAGCCAACCTACTTACCTTTTTTATATTTGAGGTAACGCTTATTCAAAAACAAATGATAAAAATACGTTGCTCGAAGACCTTACGGCTCATTTCAAGACTACTGGTCAAACGGGTATTACGTGTATACGTCATGCCTAATTTGCATAAATGAAACCTAAATCACAATCATGGCTGCCGTGCTTGAAAGTGGAATTCAGTGATAACAATGTTACCTATTTCTTCTGAAGACAGAAATCGTTTGTGGTAAACTATATTATTCTGTTATATTTATTGGGTCCTCCTTACCAAATTGTGGAGATAAACGGGTGAGTATTCAGTTTAATATTGAGA